>NC_065587.1:90094630-90402287 GCF_024542745.1 Macaca thibetana thibetana | reverse complement strand
TTCAAAAGAACCTGCTTATTTAAGCAACTTGTGTAATGTGGTACATTTCATTTTGATTTCGATTTTGGCAGATAACTTCAGTTGTTGAGAAAACAGGTTGATTGGAGGCTGAGGATGAGTGAAGTGCTCATCAGCGACCCCTTAGCTATCCTTAAATGTAAAGCTTAAAGGCATTCTCACTCTCAACTTTTAACATTTCCTTCACTTGGATTTTTGTATAAATGAGCAAGTGATAGTATTCCATTTAAATTAAACCTAAAGTTTAAAAGAGCTCTAAATCCCAATTTTTATAAATTTTCCTTACTTGGATCTGTCTGTAACTAAGCAAGTGAACATTATCCTAATATCCCAGGATGTCTGTGCTCTAGGAAAGGTGGAAATAGAAAAGTATTTTTCTCCCTTCGTTTCACTGTTGTGGATGGCATCTTTATTTTCTTCCTGCCCCCACCCCCACCCCCACTCCCCAGGGCATGCCCTCCTATCTTATCAAGACTACTTGGAAATAGCACTTTTTGCCTGGACAGCACCAAGGAGGATGGCCCTCCTGTCCCCTGCCTGCCCACTGCCACCTACCACTACATCCACCTGGCTTCCAGACCTGGACAGGTGGAGGCAAAGCAGCTAGTAAAAATCCTTTTATAATCTGAGAACACCACGCTGTCCCCCAGGTTTGTGCCTTGTCCCTTTCTCTGCTGGGGCTGGGAGGCCCTGGGGTGACCCTTTCCTTTCCGAGGTTGGTTGAAGTTGCAAATTTCTGGTGCTCAGAACCTAAGCACTGGCAAGTTTGAAATTAGCAAATCAAGCCATTCCTTTTAACGACAAAGAGCATGAGACTCAAGGGCTGGTGAGCTTTTCCCAAGTTAAAGGAAAAACTGGACCCCTTCCGGGCAGTGTGAGAAGATGCCCCTCACACTGCTGACTGTCAGTGAAATACCTAAAATCTCTTCCTTGACTTTTCAGGAAGCGGACTTATGGACGAGGAAGAGGAGGAGGAAGCAGAAAAGGAGGCAAGACTACCAGGCACATTTTCCACAGAAAGAGAGAAACCCCCCCTCACCCGCCACCCACCACCACCACCAACAACAACAACCACAGGAAGCTCCTGAACCTGGAGTAAAGGACAATGATTCACATGGCCTCTACTTTCCCACAGTGTGTATTTAAGAAAAAGAATCCAAAGGCTCTTTTTTTTTCTTTAAGGAACCTGGGAACAACAGATGGGCAGTGGGGCAGAGATGGGAAGGGTCCTGGGATGGAGGTCAGGTGCCACTAGCAAGTCCAGCCCCACCTAAAGGGCTCAGGTGCTAGGGCAGGTCTACAGAAAGGTGAGCCTGGAGGGTGCCTGCTAGACGTGTCCCTGGATGGAGAAACAGAAACCCAGAAAGAAGCAGGAATTTGGTCGAAGGCGCCAGAACCGGATCCAAACCCACGTGTCCTGTGTGCCAGAAGGACCCCCTTTCTCCTCTCCCCTCATAAGTGGAGGGGACAGTCTTGGGGCCAGTCTCTCTCAACCTCGAGTACCTTTATAGGGACACCTGTCAGAACGAATCTGCTCCAAGAAGCTACAGGCATAACGGTTAACCCAGAGGAAGGGTTTATGCCCAGGACCCACCTCTTCCCCACCCGCTCTCCCTTTTCCCAGGCTCACAGCCCCTCCCCAGTACCTTTCCTAACCCTTCCAGTATCCACCCGACCCCCTCCCTGCGCTCCTCACCTTCTCGGTTGGGATGCTTGAAGGTCATTGCTGCCGCGAGTTCCCCGCCGTGCACAGCTACGCCGGCCCCGGGGGGCGCCAGCGGAGGGCCTTGCGCCGGCGGCCACGGCGGGCCTGGGGCGAGGTAGCCGCCTCCCGGGGCGCTGTACACGCCGTGCTGGTTGGAGGCCGGGTAGGCGCAGGCGGGGAGGAAGCCGCCCACGGCAGAGAGGGTAGAGGCCGACTGTGGGGATAGAGGGGGACCGTCAGCAGCAGAAAATCCTGCCTTCTCTAGCCCACGCCATCACTGAGACGGGGGTTCTCACCCATTATCCCTCCCCCACGCCCTGTCCCCATCCATCAGCCCCATGAGAGGCCTGGCCTCTAAATTTCCTAGTAAGGACTCCTTGGCAAAGTGATTTCTAAGAATTCACTCAAACTGTTACAAATAATGATTTGAAGGGGTTATAGTGTTCATATCGGGATTTAGAGAAAGAAGGTCCTTGACTGTGGACCTGTGATCTGGAGTTCCTGCTTTTTTAGCTAAGGTATCTTGGCAAAGGCAAGTCAACCCCTCGAAAGTCAGACTCCCCCAAACTAGTACGCTTGAGGAAAGGACAAAAAGGATGCTTGCTGGCTGACCTCCAGATACAACCATCTCTCTGCCTGGAAATTTTGTCTTTTCTTTCTCTCTCTTTTTCCCCACTTCCCCAAACCTTCTGCTTCCCTACTTAAGGTCACCTCCCGCACGGGCCTCCTGGTTACCTGAGTGTATTTAATGTCTGCCTCTAAGGCAGGTTTCTCCAGCCCATTCACTGCGGGGGTGGCGGGGAAGGCCGTGCGGTTCACACCGGCCCAGTCTTCCATCTTGGGAGAGTAAGTGGTGCCTTCGCTCCCAGCCAGGGCCCCTGCAGGGGACAGAGGACAGATTAGAAGGTGCCTCTGAATCTGCCCTGGGCACATGTGTGGCCAACCACCCAGCTTGTATCTGAAGGCAGGGCCAGGGTTCCCACAAAATTTGTAGGTGGCCTGACACTCCACCAGTAGACAGAGGGCGACAGGGACTGGGATGTTCACCACTCCGGGTGGGGCAGAGGAAAGGCAGCCAGGCCTGCTGACCGGTCCTCCTAGCCTTTAGCCCGCTTCCCACGAACGCCAGGCTGCTGCTGAGTCAAAGCCTGGGCAGACTCAGCCAAAGCGGCTGCTCCATTGTCTAGACACAGCTCCCAGGAACTTCCCAGTTCAAATCTACAGCAACCTCAAGAAAATTGTATTGATTTCTCAACATCTGCACAATCATCTGGAGGGCAGGGAGATGATTCTACCAGAACTGCCTCCAGAAACACCCAGGGTTTCCCAAAAGAAGTATCAACATTGTGGTCCCCGCGGGTCAGATAGAAGCAGACAGCTGCTCCCCGGGCCCTTGTGTGTGCCAGGAACCAAGGGAAAGCTCCAGATCTGCATGCAGGCTTGGTGGGGTCACCTCCCGACCACCTGCCCACTGACATTCCATGGGAAGCTTTAGCCTCAGACTGGGTTAGAGCCACTGGGAGACACAAAGGGAGCGCAGGGCCACAGAGGCGCTGCTACTGCTGGAGCTGAGCACTCACAGTTTCTTTCCAGCCACCACTCTTTCCTCCTAGGCTACCTTGAATTTTGCTTCTTACCCTCCTCCTGAGTCTGCTCTCCTAAGAGTGTGCCATCCCCTGGCCAGCTGCTGGCAGCCAGGGACAGGGCAAAGAAATCCAGACTGATTCTGGCCAGATTCTTTCCCCCTCAGGCATCAAAGTTGCCCCAAACTTCCCTGCCTTCCCCATCTTCCTCGTCACCCATTTGACCAACAGTTTGTTGAGCTTTAATTGCAGATAAACGACAAATCCTTGTGAAGGTGGCTGCAGCCCCAGCAGCCATCACCCCAAACTCCAGGACCTGCAAGGCCACAGGGCCTTAGAGAGGTAGGCCACTCAACCGACCACAAGATCCCTTTTCCTTTAACTCAGAAGAGCCACTGGGCCTGGGAGTGGGGGGCCAGAACCCTTGGGAAATTGTGACGGATTCTGAGAGCTAAAGAAAGCGTCTCAAAATTGCCTGAGCGTTTTTCCCCCCTTAGATTTGGCAATAGGGGTTTGCATACTTTTTGCAAGAATGAAAAAGCGCAATTTCAGGCCTCCAAATTTGTGGTTGGCGATTGCTCTTCCATTTGGGAAATATTTTCCATATTTGTCATAAAAAGTTCAAGATGTCCGAGGTCTCTGACGAAAGGCCCAGGACCCCCAGCCTCCCTGGCCAGTGTGGAGCTCTCCCCTGAGCCAGAACCTGTCCCGGGAGGAGAGCGAGTGTGAGTCCTCTCCTGCAAGCCTGCCCGCCCCAGGTTCTGCCCCTTAATAGAAGGCTACGAAGGCCGCCACGACTGACCTGTTTGCTCCATAAACGTCCGGATGCCCAGGATGTTGCTGACCGAGTGTGCCGAGGGCCATGAGCGCGGGATGCTGACGTGGCCCGCCGTGCCCGGGACCCCGGGGTGGCTGCCCATCTTGGCGCCGGTGGGCGACACGGGACTGGGGTAGGGGTACTGGTAGATGTGGTTGTAGGGCAGCGTAGGCTGCGACGGCGGCTGCTTACTTGCCTCGTACGGTCCGGGCTGCGCCAGGCTGCCGATCTTGTTGCGCAGGATGCGGCTGATGGAGCTCACCGAGGGCACATTGTACTTGTCACAGACGCCGTCGGCCAGCAGCCGGTCGCGGATCTCCCAGGCAAAGATGCCAGGGTCTCCCTGCTTGTAGTCCCGGATGTGCTTGACCACGTTGGGAGTGGTGACGCGGGGCTTGCTGCCCCCGATGGCCCCGGGCAGAATGGAGCCGGTCTCGTTGTAGCGCGCCAGGATCTTGCTCACGCAGCCGTGGGATACGCGGAGCTGCCTACTGATGTCACAGGGTCTGATGCCCAGCTGCGCCAGCTCCACAATGCGCAAGCGGATGGCGTTGGGCAGGGGGCGGCCGTTGACGAACACACCGCCCAGCTGGTTCACCTCGCCATACGTCTGCTCTGCGGATGCGCCAGACAACAGTGAGCAGGCAGGGAAGAAAACACCGGGCGGGTTAGCCCAGGGTCCCCACGCGGAGCGAGGGACTGCACCCAGGCGCACTTCCAAAGGGTGACCTGTGGGTCCCCAGACAGCTCGGAGTCCAAGGGCAAACCGCCTGGGTCCGGCTTGGAGTGGGCAAGGGCACAGAGGAGCCGCGGAGTGGAGCGTCGCGCATTGTAGCCCTCCGTGCCCTTTCGCAACTTTTAGCGCGTCTACTTGGAACACGCCCTTCCCAGACTTGCTGAACTGTCCCCTCCTGGGGACCAGAGGAGAATGTAGCTCCTCCAGGACCCAGGACTGGGTCGCCCAGGGAAAGCGGACTAGAGGGAACGGAGGCACACGGACCCGACCCACCTCATCAGCCCGCCCGCGCCCTGCCTGTCGCCCGCCCCTTACCCATAGCGCGCGGGCCGGTCAGCTGCCTGGCGCCGGGGTGGCCGGGGTGGCCGGGGCTGGGCCCGGCGCAGTCCGGGAGAGCTTGGGCGCCGCCGCCGCCGCGGGAGAGGCATAGAGGGAGGGCGCGCGAGAGCCGAGAGCCGCGGCGGCCCAGCCGCGGGCTGGAGACGCGCTGTGAGCGGCCGCCGAGCGCGCTGCCGCCCGCTCCAGGGCCTGCCGCCGCCGCTGCTGCCCCCTCCCAGGACACTCTCCACGCCCGCGACCCCAGGCCCAGGGTGAACTTCATCCGATTGGGAGAAATTCGTCTGACCGGGAGGCTGCAGCGTGCGGGAATCAATTTGACGTGTCCTCCACGTCAATCTCGGCAGTCACGCCGAAGACGCGCGAGTTGGCAGCTCATTGGTTCCCGTCACTGCTCCCCAGCGTCCCCCTCCCAGCCCTGAAACTCTACCCCCTCCTTCTATCCTCCCGCCTCGGCCCTCCTCCACCCCTTCCAACCCACCCCTCTTACACACACACACACACACACACACACACACCATTTGGGCCTGGGACCTTGCACTACTCTGAGCCCCTTGCAGCCCCTTCCCTCCTCTGGCTTTGGGAATGATGGGGAAGTCATCTCAAATTGATTAGTGTGCTAGTACTAGTACTCGTTTTCGTTTTGGTTTTATTTTTATTTCCGCCACCATTAATAATAAGATAGAGAATAAAAGTTTATCGTGGCAAGGTGTTTAGGGTGTGGCTGTCTCTACCTCCCCACTCCCTGGGCAGCGGCCGGGGAAGAGTGGGATCAATACCCCAGCTGGCTGGGAGTGTCAAGGTGAGCGTCCAGCGCGGTGCAGGGCTCCTGGCAGGAAGACACAAGGCGGAACTGATTCCTGCGTGTCCTGTTCTTGGCCAGGTCCTCAATCCTTCTCTCAGGAAATCCTCACAACGTTTAATAGCCGACCACTGTAGGAATAGTGGGGGTGATTTCGGTGATGCCAGAGGGGCACGGTCCAAATCCTGTCTCCTACAGCCAGGCCCAGCCACCAGAACTCATTCCTCTCCAAGAGGCGACAGAAGGGGCAGGAGGCAAAAGGATTCCGGCCTGCTGCTACTAGGCGCATAGATCCGGCGCCCTCCGGTCCCCAAGCGCGACCGAGGGGAGGCCAAATGCATAGCTCCAGCTCTAGGCCTGAAGGACAAGTTCCTTTCTCCTTGGCGGTGGAATCCAGCACCACTCTATCCCGGGTGGCCTGGTCTCGTCTTTCTCCCAGCATCTGCAGCTTCAGGAAGTCTCGGTTAAACCACAAAATGGTCATTTCCCCTTCATTTAAATGAGGTTTTGCGCAGTCCTGAATTATTTGCCCCTGAAATTGAGTATCAACAATTTCTCTGTTTCTACCCTGCACCAGAGCAGTTCTGAACTCCCCAACCTGCGCAGCTAACCGTATCCGGTAGCCATGCAGTGAGGCCCAGGAGGAGAAAACTCGTGGTTTTGAACCTGAACTGATTTGAGGGGGTCAGGACCTGAGAGTTCTGAGGTTGAGCCCAGTAAGCACCAAAGGCATTGGGCCGAATGTGCTAGATCAGGAAGAGGGCATAGGGGAGAGAGGACGAACAGCAGAGATTTCTGAGACTCCCAGCTCTCCCCTGGAGGGGAGAACCCTCTTCCCCTCCCTCCCGCCCACCCCAAGGGTCTAGCTCTCTTTAGCCACCCAGAGTTGAATATGGCGCCAGCGCGGTGACAGTGGCTGAGGAGCACATGGACCCTATCAGCCCAGCCTGGGGAGCCATGGCTGCGGAGGCCCCGACCCCTTTCCCTCCACTGCGGGGCCAGAGAGCATCCCTGGCTCCTAATCCACCCGTCTAAATGTATCTGTTAAGAGAGACTGACTCAGGCTCTCTAGAGAGAGCACGCGGTGGGGCCACAGGCAAGAATTACCTCCGGAAAAAGAGAAATCAGGTTTAAAAGAAGTGAACTCTTCCTCTCCAGCGGCGTGAACACAGTACAGTCTCTGTCTCTGGGAAGTCCTGGAGACCTGGAGGAGGTTTGAGGGTCAGCGCACTGGCAGGAGGATGCGAGAGTGGGAGCAGAGGAACCTATGTAGAAGATCAGGCCTGTCCATGACAGCGTAGGTTTGGAGTAAGGAACGGGGAAAGGGAATGGTTTGGATTAAAGTGGGCACGCCAAAGCCAGGAGTTATGGGAAGGCAGCTAAGAGAGGACTAAGCTTGCACAGTATGCCCAGGACTCCGGGGGTGCGGGTAGTGGGGACGCACCCTGCCCAGTGCTCTCCATTGCGGAATCTGCTAGCCTCTGATCTAGACCTTCGTCGGGCGCGAGATACCAAGAAAGGTTGATTTCCAGACCTTGGAGTCTCTGAGATAAAGGAACGCCACATCCCTGCCTCAATCCCTTGCATACTCGTGATCCGGAAAAGCAACTAAAGCCGCTTCTTCCCCCCAGTAGGTGAGGAGGCAATAAGCACACTCAAAGAGGAGGAAATAAAGCCGGTTGTGACACCGTGAGGGCTGGTTAGCCCAACTACCCTTTCAGGGGAACGTCCACCCCACCTCTGCTGCCGAGCTTGGAAAACTGGCGAGGAGTCGCAGTCCGGGACAAAACTCCGCCCCTGCCCCCGTGAAGGCAGCCCTTGGCTGGGGGCGACTGTAGAGGAGTGAGTCTGGGGATTGCGCACGATGAGAGGGGGTGGTTCTCTGGGGTAGCGGAGTCCGCGGGCCCTCGTCTCAATCCCAGCCCCTTTCCCGCAGCCAGCTGTGCGCGATTGGGACCACACAGTCCTCGCTGCAGCCTTCTGCACGATCGGGCATAGGGAAAACCTTACAGTTTGTCGCCCCCTGTCGTCCCCCGGCTGGGCTTCGCGGGTTCCCGAGCGGCAGGCTAGGCTTGGGGAGAGGTGGCCCTAAGATGAGATTGCAGAAGGAAAAGAAACGTCTCTCCCACCTCCCAAGGAGGCAGCTTAGCCCTCTCCATGGCCCGGGGACAGCTACTAGTGAGCGCTGAGCGCACAGAGGTAAAGAGCTCGCGGATTCTGCGTTTTTAGTTGGCTGGGTTTGGCACCGTATTTCAACTTGCTCTGGGCGCGGAGTGCAACAAAGTGTCGCTTCCAGGGTCGCGGGAGCCTGTTAGCTGAGGGCGCACTCAGAAACCTGGGGCAAAACTCTTCCGCCTGGGGCTGGACTCCTACCAGGTCAGAGGATGGATGTGAGGGTACCCCAGTGGCCTCGGGCCCTCGCCCAGTTTTTCCCAAGGCAGGGAAAGAAAGAGAGGTAAATTCTGTGCCAAAATCGGGAGTCAAAAAGGAGGCGCGAAGGGGTGCCTGTCCTTCTGGGGACTGGGGTTGGCGGCAAGGGGGGTTACTGGTGAGTACTCCCTTGCTGCAGGCCACCTGAGCCGTGAACTCAGCACCTGAAACTTCAGACTGCTAACCACCCAGGGATTCGGTGACAGGGCTGCTCTTGGAGCTACAGTCGCCCCCACTTCAGGTCTCCTATGTCGCTTTGATTTTTGGTGGGTTTCGGGGAGTTAAAACAAGCAACAGGCCAGGATGTTCCCGGGGTCCATGCATTTCAAGGTCTCCAGGAGAAACCTTAAAAAGCTGATTTAAGTCCAACTTGGGCATACGGGTGCGCATTTCGGTTCTTGTGGGAAGTAACAGAGAACAGAAAACACAGGTGGCACTCCCCGAGGGCCCCGGCCAGGCTTGGGCCTAACAACGAACGCTGGTACCCACCAGCAGCAGCCCGCAGGGGCCGCAGGGCCGGGATCCCGGATCTTCCTCACGATGCCCTAGCCTCAGGCCTTAATAGGCCTGCTTTCCCTCCTGCATGAGTCCTGGCTCTGCTTAGGACCTGCGCTTTTACTGTGTTTTTAAGAGCACTGAGCCGTGAGTCCTGTGGTTCAAAATCAAAGTCAAATTGAGTCTCTTAATTTTCTTCTTAAATTTACTTTTGAAGAGAAAAAAAAAAAAAGCAGCTCGGGTTACAAACACACTTTATGCATCATGTACCAAACTCCACACGTACACATGCTCACCGTTTTGCAAAAAGATCTGCCACACCATACTTAAAAATAAGAAGAAGAAAATTGACGAAAAGAGAAATGAGGAGCTGCTAGCTGCAAAGAAACTATGGGAAGAAAAGCTGAGCCAGATCGGGGAGCTGCAAACCCTCGGGAAACGCGAACAGCTAACAAACCAAAAGTTGGCTTGTGCGACAAAGCAACGAAACTCCGCGGGGAGTGACTGCGGCGATGGAAGAAGCGGGGCGAGGAAGGGAGAGGAAGACTGGATTCTGAATTGGCGCCTGTGAGCGCTGCCTCGGAGCGCGAGGTCAGCGCGTCCTCCCTACGTTGTGGATCCTCAAGGACGAGGTGGGGAGTGCGTTTTGCACAGAACCTGCCTCTCCTGACTGGGACACACAGACTCTCCAGACCCCAAATGGAAGGTGTTGAGGACCCTACCAGCTGGCAATGAAACAGAACCCCTAAGAGCGAAAAATAACGTCCTTGGCTTCGCAGACCCATTCCCGCAGCTTATTTTCATTTGGCCTGCAGCTGACCAAGGCGGTCCTAAAGTTGGTTCTTTGCCTAGGTGTGCATGATGTTCACTACCCTGGAAACGTTTATTATCGAAAATGAGTCGGGTCGGCAGTGGTGTATGGAGCACCGTTTCCGCTGACACTGGCCACTACGAACGAGTAATGTCCTTGGAAATGTATGGCGAGAGAAGCCAGGAAAAATTTTTCGTTTTCCTAAAATGAAATGAATAAACAAGAATAGGTGGACATTTTCAACGTGATTAACAAAACGCTGAAAGAGGAGTGCTCCTCAATTTTGTTCAGAGATGTAAGAAAAAAGCAAATTAGAAAATTGATTTGCTGTGAAACCTGCACTAGAAATAAATAGGGGGAAATTGAGTATTGGCAACAAAGATCTAAGATACTTTCTACCCTGCAATGCAGGGATCTGACTACTACGTTAATAACATTTATTTTGGAGTAGAAACATTTTAAACCTGGAATTTGGCTGATAAAAATAAACTACAGATAGTTGGTGCCCTTCGTAGGAAGAAACGGTTTCTAGAGCCTTCAGGAGGATCTGGCATTCTTGCCATTCTTGTGTGTATATCCTCACTAGCCCCAAATCGAGTTCTGCAGATTGCTATTATGTCTCTCTCTTTCCCTGGTAATGAGCATGTCAAATAAGCCTCAATTTCCTCTTATATAAAATGACTTCTACCATGCAATTAGATCTTATTTAATTTCATTTCATCAACATGAATGCCTGCAGAAATTTCCAGACACGGGTCAAAATTCCACCTTTGCCGTGGGCGCTCAAAAATGTTTAAGTGACAGTATCAAGTCTAAATGTCACTAATAAAATGGAAATTATTTGGGAAACTTGAAATGTCCATGTGTCATATCTCCTGGGTATTTGGAAAAGGGGAGATCTAAGAGTAGCCACAGGGGTACAAAGGATAGAAATGGCATTTGTGAAGGGAGCTGAGAGGGAGGTGGTGTAAATGCCTGCAGGATTGCTCGCAAAGGCAGCAGTAAGGAGGGTCTCCTGCTGTCTAGAGGATACCCCTGCAGATCTGACTAGCTCAGCTGCAATTATTGACACGTGTGAGACATCCACACTGGCCCAGCCTAATTGGAACCAGTTTGAGTTGTGTTGCCCTTGAATGCAAGGGTAATGCTTTGGAAATTCTGTTCCTACATGGTATAGAACCTGAATAATGGACAAGGAAGCTGAAGGACCCACGTGGAGCCCTTTGTCTTGATTAAAGACAACTTCAGGCCAGTCCTTGTTTGCCTGGATTTGTCTAGTTTCTTATTAAATAAGATCAGTCCTCTCCAATCTTCAGCACACACCCACACAAAAACATAATTCAAGCCCTGAAAATGAGATAGGTAGAAGGTTTGCACAAAGGAACACTAACACCTGCAGGTGTTAAAGCCAAAGTACTGCCCCCATCTTCAGTTATCCACTTCTTCCATTATTAAAATTATGATTAGAATTAGATGCCAAGGCTTTTATGTTTTATATCCAGCATACTATTTAGAAACACTGCTATTTTGGAATACAGGCTTTGTTACAGGGTTGTGTAAACTCAGAAGTCTTGAAGTCCTCTATAATTGAATATTCTCATGAAAGTAGGTTCTCCTTCACATTCATTTAATTTCTCATATGTATGTCACTGTTATTTCTACCCACCACGGCATAAATCATTTTCCTTGTTAGAAATCAAGTGTCTTTTATGATGAGCTTTCTTTAAGGCACAAATGGATAATTTTTACTTGTGAGTAACTTTTTACTGTCTGCCTAGCCAATCACTTTTAACTAATTATTGTTCTACATATGTTTGTCTCTAATTGCTATGACATCCCAATGCTTGCTACATATACATATATACATACATACATACATGCATACGCACACACAAAAAAATACACACACACACGTATAATATGTCCGCAGCTTGGTGATGGTTTTAATTTTCTTCTCCCTCCCCCTTGTATACGGGCTATGAAGTTTTATTGAAGATCCGTAATGCCTCCGGTTTTGATTTAGTGTTTTGGAGTTTGTGATCTCATTGCCTGGCATGGAAAATATTAGACAGGGTCTGTAGATTGCATGCAGGAAAAGACCCGCATCACCACCGTGGGTGAGTGCTTCTCCCCAGTCCTGCAATAAGCCAACCGAACAGCCATCTAGAGTTGATGTTCTGTTCTGTGCCGTTGAATAGACACCACTTCAACTAGTCCTGCTTTCGCAAAGAGTTCTTTAAGAAGCACTGAATCTCAACTGGTGCTGCATATTTAATTCACCAGAGGGAGACTTAGAAGGTCCTGATGCCTGGGCCCCATCCCCAGAGATTCCGGTTGAATTTTTCTGTGCTGTGGCCTGGACACTGGGATTTTTAAGAGCTGCCCAGATGATTCTAATGCGCATTAAAGTTTGAGAATCTTTTCTTTAGGAGAAACTGGGAAGAGAAGGGCTGGTGTAACATGATACTTCTTGCTTCACAAGTGTTTTCCTGGATGCCAGAGGAAAGGCTGGCGGCTCACTGGTCTCACCTCTGGGAACACCTTACAGTGGCTCCCAAAAACTTATTTAAATCCATGTCTAAAACAGGCTTCCGGGGCATTTTCACACTATGTCACTTTGACTTCTCCTGGAAACAGCTGAAAAGGGAGAACACTGCCTTCCCAGGCTGGGTTGGCTGCCTGAGGTTTGTCATCTTTAAAGATTCCTTTGTCTTCCTGCCCTCACACAGGTGACCCCAGCCTCCTGTTTAGGTGTAAGCGTCTGTACAGCTTCACTGTACAGTAAGCTGGAGGAGGTGGGGAGCAGCAGAGAGTCAGTGACTGACCTAGCCACTCGGGCTGGCAGATCAACTTTGGGAGAGGTGGCAATGAATCGTAAATGCTACCCAATGGGAGAATCAGAATGATTTCATTGTCCGAGGAGGTGAGAGTTGAACTCGACTCTTAGCACTGTTAAATAACACTTAAATAGCACAGTTCTCTAGATATGTAAAGTCACAGGGCAATCATAACCCTTGAGCTTCTGATGCCATCTGAGAAATACAGAATCTTCTGAAGGGCCCAGTGTAGTTTGTATCTTTATGACTAGTGGGATTGCTAACATTATTTCATTGCCACGCAGCTTAGAACGGATGTGACTTTTGCACACTGGCTAGGGACTACTGTATTGCAGATCTAAGCGTTGCTTTTATCCAGACCCAGACTTGTGGTCCTGATAGAACACTTCACTTATCCTCTTCCAAGTCTCAGAAATCAAAGAAAAGAAAGCTCCTTTTTATTCTCACTAGCCTCAACTTGGTAATAAATGTTAAAATCTAAACTGCTTTAGTTGATTTGATTTTTATTGTTTTGTAAGCTTATCCTAAAATACAAACTGCATTTCACTTTTTAAACAAGTTCCAAAAAAATCTGGAACTAACTGCATCACTGTAGGACCTTTATGTCCTCAAAATGTACAAAAAAGTACAGCATTGTAAGCAATGGTTTTTCAGATTCTTTTTCGCTATAAAATGTTGTTACTAAGTCACTATTAAGACTAAAAGAGCAAACACACAAATTCTTGAGGGGCTTTGGGTCTTGTTTATCTTTTAAAATCTTACGTGGACACCTCTTGAGAAGATCTTGAAATGCATATTTTAGAAACCTCATCAGTTTTTTTTAAAGTATCTTGTAAAATATTCTTTACATTCATCTACTTTAATAAAATTAACTGTGTGTTATACGATGATGTTAAAAATAGTTTAAAGGTACATGAAAATTAATAATAACAACAACAGAAACCAAAATGTCATTAAAATAATATTTAATATTTGGTATTTCTCAGCAATACTCAGAAGCTTAAGGGTTATAGGGTTACAGGAAATGCAGTAACAGATGCCAAACGAGGGTGCAGGACTGTAGATTTTATGAACGAGTATGCTGAGAAAATAAGTTTTGACAAGGTTTCTAGGCATTTCAACGTTGGCAAAGTAGATAATTGAATTAACATCCGTCAGACTGGGAAATGCTCTACATTTGGAATATCGCTTTTTGACAGGCCAACAAGGCAAGAGGTTTGCTCCCCTGTAATGGGTACCCTATAACAGTACTGTCCATTTCATTTTGCATAATAACACCTCTGGCTTAGCCCAAATTCTGTGTGGTTTAATCTCTGTTATGCAATTTTGTTATCCAAAATATAACCCAGTTCGTTTTGCAAGGGGCTTGTCATTTCATGTGCGGGACATGTGTTCATGTCTGTGATGTCAGCCAACTGATTTGGGCAGAGTGAATCAGGCACTTTCGTCTTACTTTCTCTTTAAACTGGGGTGTAGGTAACTGTGGAAGAGGAGCTGTGGAATTGGCTGGGGCTTGGCATTCAGGAGAACTTTAATTTGGATGAATAGCTTCAGGCAGGGTTTGATGGCATTTTGTTACAACTCAGGCTTGGGGTTCTTCTGCCATTTTAGGCTGTACTCACCTGCCCTTCATTACAGAGGGAGTGAGGATTTAATTAATGACCCTCTGTTCTCATTGTGCCTTCAGAGCTTCTCTTTGCAGCTCTGGTATTTAGGCTGCTAGGAAGGTTGAAGAAATTTGTGACTAGACACGAGTAGAGCTACTACCCATGGCGAGTGCCTCTGCGTGTGTGTGTGTGTGTGTGTGTGTGTGTGTGTGTGTGTGTGTGTGTGTATTTCATTGTCGAGTAAGCACACAGAGGGTCTACACATTCCCTTTAAGGCTCAGTATTTGGAGGTCAAAAAACACGTATGTACCTCAAACTCAGAAAATCACCTGGTTACAGAAAAGCACAATATTGACAAGTCTAGGCATTTTTTAGCTCAAAAGTCCTCAGGCTGAAATCCATGTTCTGGATTCCACCTCCTGAGGCTTAATCTCATGGATCTCATGGACCTCAGTGTTCTCATCTATAGGATAGGGTCATGGCCAGGGCCAAATGATCTAACCACAGAAAACACTTGATGACAGGAGGTGCTGAATCACTGGCCATTATTCTCATTATACTATTTTTCCATACTTTTTTTGAGACAAGGTCTTGCTCTGTCAGGCAGGATGAAGTGCAGTGGCACAAACACAACTCACTACAGCCTCGACCTCCTGGGATCAAGCCATCATCCCACCTCAGCCTCCTGAGTAACTGGGACTACTGGTGCACACTACCACATCTGGCTAATTTTTTAAATTTTTTACCTCACTATGCTGCCCAGGCTGGTCTTGAACTCCTGGCCTCAAGAAATCCTCCTGTCTCAGCCTCTCAAAGTGCTGGAATTACAGGCATAAACCACTATGCCCTACTTATTTTTCTATACTTTTAAAAAAACTAATACAGTTTAATTTGTGTCTTTTTTTTTTCTGACGAAGTTTCTCTCTTGTTGCCCAGGCTGGAGTGCAATGGCACGATCTCAGCTCATCACAACCTCCACCTCCCAGGTTCAAGTGATTCTCCTGCCTCAATCTCCCAAGTAGCTGGGATTACAGACATGCGCCATCACGCCCGGCTAATTTTGTATTTTTAATAGAGACGGGGTTTCTCTATGTTGGTCAGGCTGGTCTCAAACTCCCGACCTCAGGTGATCCGCCCACCTCGGCCTCATAAAGTGCTGAGATTACAGGCGTCAGCCACCGCTCCCAGCCTTTATGTCTCTTTTATAGGACATCTGTTAAACATGCTGTGGATGATTTGCCAATAGAAATATGTATAAACCAAGCCATCTTAAATTGAGTCTCGAGAAGAAAACAGCCCTATTTTTCTGAGTTTCCATTTGCTTGCCATGTTCTTCCCTGGTTCAGAAGCACTTCACAGGGCTGGTTTCAAGACCCTGAAGTGACACTCACTAGGAAGACAGGGTCAGCAGCGTCTGTTGCCAATAGAAGATGAGTGATGGAGGTAGTGAGTGACAGCTGTACGCTCTCCAGTTTCAGAAAGCTGAGGAAGACGGCAATCCACAGCTGGCCCAGTATTTTCCTGCAACATGGGAGAACTATGGTTCTTCCTGAGGTCCAGTCCTCTTGAAATGCTGGGCCTTGCACTATACAGGAATCACCGGCTCGTTCTGGTTAAATCTACTGCAACATCAAGCTCTTCCTTTGTCAGAAAGAAGATATTTTACTTCTGTGTTTACTTTTATGCTTTTTTTGTCCTGAGTGTGGTTTTTCCCCTTCCTTGTTTGCCTTCTGAACATGTTCTTTCACCAGGAGCTCCCTCAGGGAATGGGCCCAGTCCCTCACAAATCAAGCCTGGGCTTGGGGTTCAGGGACTGGCTCTCTGAGCAGGCCCCTACTTGTGACAAGGGTTCCTGACTAAGGAACAGTGAGACTTGACTCTTCCATTTATCCCAAGTTACCATTTTTCAAAAAATTCACATCTCTCTTGAGTTGCCCCCCATCTATAACTTTTCCCCATTCCCTGAAGTGCCTGATGTCTAAGATTTTAGTGAAGTGACATCTTCTATTATGAAAATGTTGTACTCTTGGGATAAGCAGACTCCTAGTTATTCGTCCTTATTAATGCAGTGGAGTGCTGTAGGGAGCTCATGGCCTCTGTTCACCGTGAGGCTGGGCAGCTGTGTATTGTAGCAAACACTGCCCAGCTGCCCAGATCCCCCCACCAGCACTGAGACACTCATTCCCTCAAGGCTGGTAGCTCACAGCAGAGCCTCCTTCCCACTGCCCTAGGTTAAAGAGAACCATAAAACCCAAGCAAACACCCCCTTCCTGGGGACCATTCACTGTGGGGTACAAAAGCTTCAATGGAGGACAAGTCTGAGGACCATCCCAGCACCAGAGCTCCACGGAAGTTCAGCTTGGGACTGTTTTGCTACTGCGTCACGGTCAGACTTTTCTCCTGGTCAGCCCTGCCTCTCATCCCTCACAGGTATCAATCCCGAGAACTCTTCCCAGTACACCAGCTGCCTGCCGGGAAAGCCAACCCATGCCATGCCAACCATGTGGGTTTGTTATGACAGTTTCCTTGCTGCAAAGATGAGGGCATGGAGATAAAATCATTGATAACCAATCACAGAGAGATAGAAGCCAGAGTGGCTCCAGCCAGCTCACAGCCTTCCTGCCCTGGCAGAAGGAATTATTCTGAGAAGGTGGGAGTTCTTGCCAAAAGGAAATGATTTAGCCTGTGGTGCCCCAAGAGCAAGGAGGGGTCAGGCTGAGCTGCAGCAGGGCCACATCAGAGTTAGATTAACATCGGGTCTCTTAGAATCTCAGCAGCAAGAGAAAGGCAATGAATATGGAGGTGGGAGGGCTCTGGGACAAATGCAGCAATTTAAGAATGTGGTCTGGCTCTGTTTCGAGCACATATAGATTTCTGAAAGCAACAGAACCTTCTAGGGACCCCACAAATTAGAACTTAGGAACATAAACTATGTTGGTGGGCTCATACCAGCTCTAAAAAATAGCTTCATTGAGCAAATTAATCAACTCATTTTGATCACAAGGAAAACCTACATCTACTGAGAAATAAATTATTTTCAGACCCTTTAGGAGGTGGTGTTAACATGTAATCCATTTGAGCAAATATAAAGTTCATTCTTTCTACAGTCGACATCTGCTGGTGAGGTAGGGCGAGAAGCAGTTTCTGCCTTTGAGGACTTTGTGTTCTGCTCACCTGCTTCTTAAACGTGGATGTGCCTCTCCTGTTAGTACTTAGCAGTGGGATGGAGGGAGCCTCTGCCACGGGAAAGCGCATCTGCCACAGGAAAGCACGTCTTCCTGAAATCTCAACCTCACCTAATGATTTTGGAAAATAACATTATTTTGATATCAAAACAAGTGTAGACTCTTCATGGCCCAAGATAGAAATTTTTGTCCATTTGAAGGACAGAATAGAAAACATTAAAAAATGCTGCCCTGGTTATCTAGAACCCAGATTGAGGTCCCTTTCCGGAGTTGCAGGGCATTTGCCTCTGGGAACCAGGAGGGGGTGCTGTGGCAGAATAGTTTAAGCCCCACTGTAAGCAGAGGGAACCCAAGGTAAACACACAGTTCTGAGACTGAGGAGGCCATGGGCCGCCAAAAAACACGGGGCATTTCAGGATGGAATTGGCATCTCAGATGGACCTTGACAAATGGGTGGATTTTGACAGGCGGAAGTCCAGAGGCCAAAGGAAGGACAGGAAACATCTCCCTGGGAAAGCAAAAGTGGTGGCAGAGGTAAAGTCACAGGAAAGCAGGCTTGAGACAGTTTGGCTCAGGAAAGGAGCTGGGCAGTGTGGGATGTGGTGGCGCAGAGAGCAGGAAAGAGGGTTAAGGTTGAGTACTCGTGAGCCCAAAAGGCAGGTTAGAGTGCGGTTACTGAATTGAGGGGGGAGTCCTCCGAGGGGAGAGGCCCAAGTAGAACATTGACTTCAGCCTGAAGAGGCTTCCTGACTTACCCACTTGCATCCTGTGACCCAGGCAAGTCATCTAACCTCTGAACATCAGCTTTTCCATCTGGAAAATGAAGTCACAACAGAACCCATTTTGTGAGGATGGCCAACCATTAAATGAGATGAAAAAGATAAGGTGTTTGGTCGCATGTTCTCACTCATAAGTGGGAACTGAACAGTGAGAACACTTGGACACAGCATGGGGAACATCACACACCGGGGCCTGTCATGGGGTGGGGGGAGAGGGGAGGGATAGCATTAGGAGATATACCTAATGTAAATGACGAGTTAATGTGTGCAGTACACCAACATGGCACATGTATACATATGTAACAAACCTGCACGTTGTGCACATGTACCCTAGAACATAAAGTGTAATAAAAAAAATTTTAAAAAAAGATACAGTGTTTCGTACAATGTTAGCTACATAGCAAGTGCTCAATAAATGATTATTATAATAATATTATATAGCTATAATAGATGACAATTTTCATATAATACATAATTGTTATCATGGTTTTCAAGACTAACCATGAGAGTACTGAGAAATCAAGAGAAAGCCAGATGAGCTGTGAGTTCAGAATGCCAAGAGAGGAAAGATGCTCGGACAGGCGTCCTTGCTTGGCTAACGGTGAGATGATCTTAGCTATTCACTAAGGCAGAATTTCTGCAAGCCGTAGCCTGCTGGCATCCTAGATATTCCTCCCTGGAAAGCAGCAAAGCCTCATTTTTAAAATCTCTTCTGAGTTGAGTTGCACTTTCACAATGTTCTTCCTCTCTGTACTCCCATCCTAAAGCACTCAGTCTTGGAAGCAACCCCTGGAAATCAAAGCAGCCCTCGGAGGATGGCCTGAAGGGGCCAGACCGCAGAGGGAAGCAAAGGCAGGAGTCAGGGAGCCCAGTCAAGGGCCCCCGTGGGCTTCAGTAGGGGAGGACTCTGGGCAGAATCACCTCTGTTTGCTTCCTTTAACTTTGACTTTCAGACACCAACTTCTCCGCCATTGTCTGTCTTCTAGGTCTCTGCCCAGCTGCTAGTAACTGGGGGTTCCCCAAAGCCAAGGGCTGGGCCCAGCCTTCAGGCTTCTTATGTGACTGTAGGGTCAGCACTGCAGTTCAAGGAACCCCATCTTCAGCCTGCTGTGGGACCGTGACCCTGCTTCCCACGGACCCCTGGCCTACCCTCCTGTCTTCTCTCACTTTCAAGCTCCATGGAAACGACAGAGTGCTGTTTCCTCACTCTCCTCACCGCTGGCTCAGCCAGCGTCTCTTGCTGGGGTCTTCCGTTGCCGCTGGCTGTATCAGAACGTGCTCCAGCCTTCTCTGGAGTGGTCTTTGCATCATGCCTTGCCCTCCATCCCTTCTGCCTTCCTGCTGTCGAGGCTCTAATCTCCCCCAAGATCGCCCAAATCTTGTGATTTTTTTCTCTTCCTTCACTCATGACTCCTTTCAGCCCCTGCACCCTAAAATGTAACTATTCTCAATCTCTTTAGTTTTACTTTTTCCTCTCTGGAGGACCTCTGCTGCATCCACTGCTTCAAGCCATGCTCGCAGGAATTCCAACATCACAGCCCCCTCCCCAGTTGCCACCTCTTCCCAGAGCGCTGATTCTCATTTCCAGCCACCAGCTGCACTCCTGCCCCATGACACAGGCCTTCGGGGCCCTGCTTGTCCTATTTCACTGGTACTTTTCCTACAGTTGGAACCCCCTTCATTCTAGCTCCAGGCAACCTCTCCTACATGCCTTGATTCACCTGCTTTGCTGATTGGATTCCTGACTCCAGCATCTTCTCTCCTCCCAAATCTCTACAACACTAACAATTCTCTCCTCCTGAATCTCTACAACACTAACCATCCACCAGATGAGGCTTTTCACTTTTTATTTAAGCATCCCAACTTCTCTGGAGGCTCCCCCAGGCCTCCATCTTCCCCTAAAATGAATGAATTGAACCTGTTTCCTGTTACTTGGTTCAGATTTCTAGTGCCTCCCTCAGCACGTGGCCCCTAGTCATTTTTTATAAACCTGTCTCCCCAGGAGATCGCCAGCTCCTGGCTGGGTGCTGAGTGGTGTTCATCTCAGTGCCCCAGCACCTGGAGCTGTGCCCACTGTCTTAGGCACACAGGAAATGCATGAACAGATAAATAGAACTGCAGCTCTGATGGATTCAAAGGGGCTCAAAACCTTTTAATGGCACTCCACCACCTGCAGAATAAAGTTCAGGCTCCCATCTGGACAAGTGCCCCCCTCCCCCAGTGCTGACCCCAAGGGCCATTTTTGTCCTCCAGTGCCCTCTGCTCCCAGCAGGCCCATAGTGCTCTCAGCTGCTGCCCACACTCACCCAGACATTGCTCCTCTGAGCTTTTCCTCCTACTATTCACTGCCTGTCAGTTTCTCCTCAATCAGCACCTGTTGAAACCAAGATCCAGCTCAAGTGCTTCCCCTTCCATGACACATTTTTTAAATTGCCCCCTCAAAATCATGGGCCACTGTTCCCCAGTGAATGCTTTTTGCAGGGTGCACCTTGTTGCTGGGACTTCCTGTTACACATATTGGTACACAGCCTTCTCCTTCCTAAACAAGCTGTATACCTTTCAGACCCAGGACCATTCATGTTTAAAATTTTTTTTTTCTGTTGAGACAGAGTCTCGCTCTGTTGCCCAGGCTGCAGTGCAGTAGCATGATCTCAGTTCACTGCAAACTCTGCCTCCCGGGTTCAAGCGATTTTCCTGCCTCAGCCTCCTGAGTAGTTGGGATTACAGGCACCTACCACCACTCTCGTTTAATTTTTGTATTTTTAGTAGAAACGGGATTTCGCCATTTTGGCCAGGCTGGTCTTGAACTCCTGACTTCAGGTGATCCACCCACCTCAGCTTCCCAAAGTGCTGGGATTACAGCCATGGTGCTCAACCATTTTTAAATTTTATTTTTTGTAAATATGTAAAATATTTGCATGATTTGAGGACCCACACGATACATAAAAGTCCACCTTGAGAAGCCTTCTTACACCCTGCCCTGTCCTCCCTGAGGTCAGTTTTTATTCTGTTTCTTTTGTTTCCTTTTATGCAAATGCATGCAAATAAGAGTACATGGTCTTTTCTCTCCCTTTCTTACCCAAAAGGCAGCATGCCAGGTACTCTTTCTGCACTTGCCTGTATTCACTGACTCCAGTGATTTTTCCATAACAGCACATGGAAAGCCTCACAGTCTCTGTTAATAGCTGTGTGGTGTTCAACTGACTGAGGTACCAAAGTGTTTTCGGCCTTTGAATTGTGTCTAGTTCTTTGCTATTTTGTGGGCACACAGGTATGCATCTGTGGGATAAATTCCAGAAGTAGGATTTCTGTGCAAATAATATATGCATTTGTAATTTTGATAACTATCCCCAAATGGTCCTCTCCAAAGGTTGCACCATCTTCTGCCCCCAACAGTCACTGTTTTCAGCCAATCTAATAGGGATGTATGGTAAATTATTATTACACATCATCACAGTTATTACTATTACATCTGCATTTCTCTTCTTAAGAATGAGATTAAACATCTTTTCACATGTTTAAGGCCTTTTGTAGTGGTTTTGTGAAATGTTTTTGTTTATTTTTATATTGGGTTGTTGGCCTTTTTCTCAGATTCTTGGAAATCTTCAAATATTAGAAAGATTTGCACTTATCTGTCATATAATATGAAAATATTTTTCCCAGTTTTTCAATTGTCTTTTGATTTTGCTTATGGTGATTTTTTTGATGTACAAGTTCTTGACTCCTAGGAGTCAGAGCAGTCTCTTCTTTTTAACGGATTCTGGATTTTGTGTTACAACTAGAAAAGCTTTCCTTCCTCCATGATATAAAAAAGTGTTCCCTGCTTCTGTCTAGTACTTTCATGGCATCATTTTCCACATTTAACTGCCTGGGATTAAGCGAAGTGTGTGGTGTGAGGTATGGATCTGTCTTTCTTCAGGCCACCTAGTAGAGGAACAACCCATAGAATTGTAGGTCTGAGCTTGACCATTACCAAAACTCTGAACCTGCTCTCTTGGCCTCTGATCCTGCCATTCTATGCCGTTCCTTCTATGTTCAGTAATTGACCAGTTCTTCATTCTAAAATGCCTTTGACAATGTTATTCTCCAACCTACAACTTTCAGTACTCCTCCATCCCTACACTGCAGCACCTATGGTCAAACATTCCACAAATAGTCCAGGCTCAATGTTACCAAAAACAGAAAAGAGAGGAATTCCCATTTCTCACTTTTGAGCAACCAGGTCATTCTGCCTAGGGAGGAATCTTCACTTCCTCTGGACTACCAGGCTGACTTAGGGAATTAGTAAAGTGGTTCAAACTAACAATGGCAATAATATTATTTAGTCTTGCAATGCACCAGACACTGTTCTAAGTATATGTATACAAAGCACTTAGCACATGGCCTGTTATATGTGTTTTTAAAGTATTGTTGTGCATATTTCTAGCTTCATCTTGCCTTGCTTCCCTCTATGAGGTTTCTATTTTTGATATTAGTTTATTAGCTATACCCGGAACACTTTAGAGTTAAAAAATTGTCTTCAAGTCTTTTACTAATGAAATCCTGTTCATCAATAAGGCTGTCAACATCTGAACCAAATGATCAATCTTCTTCTTTTTCTTTTTTTTTTTAATTTATTATTATTATACTTTAAGTTCTAGGGTACATGTGCATAACGTGCAGGTTTGTAACATATGTATACTTGTGCCATGTTGGTGTGCTGCACCCATCAACTCGTCAGCACCCATCAACTCGTCATTTACATCAGGTATAACTCTCAGTGCAATCCCTCCCCCCTCCCCCCTCCCCATGATAGGCCCCGGTGTGTGATGTTCCCTTTCCTGAGTCCAAGTGATCTCATTGTTCAGTTCCCACCTATGAGTGAGAACATGTGGTGTTTGGTTTTCTGTTCTTGTGATAGTTTGCTCAGAATGATGGTTTCCAGCTGCATCCATGTCCCTACAAAGGACATGAACTCATGCTTTTTTATGGCTGCATAGTATTCCATGGTGTATATGTGCCACATTTTCTTAATCCAATCTGTCACTGATGGACATTTGGGTTGATTTCAAGTCTTTGCTATTGTGAATAGTGCTGCAATAAACATACGTGTGCATGTGTCTTTATAGCAGCATAATTTATAATCCTTTGGGTATATACCCAGTAATGGGATGGCTGGGTCATATGGTACATCTAGTTCTAGATCCTTGAGGAATTGCCATACTGTTTTCCATAATGTTTGAACTAGTTTACAATCCCACCAACAGTGTAAAAGTGTTCCTATTTCTCCACATCCCCTCCAGCACCTGTTGTTTCCTGACTTTTTAATGATCGCCATTCTAACTGGTGTAAGATGGTATCTCATTGTGGTTTTGATTTGCATTTCTCTGATGGCCAGTGATGACGAGCATTTTTTCATGTGTCTGTTGGCTGTATGAAAGTCTTCTTTTGAGAAATGTCTGTTCATATCCTTTGCCCACTTTTTGATGGGGTTGTTTGTTTTTTTCTTGTAAATTTGTTTGAGTTCTTTGTAGGTTCTGGATATTAGCCCTTTGTCAGATGAGTAGATTGCAAAAATTTTCTCCCATTCTGTAGGTTGCCTGTTCACTCTGATGGTAGTTTCTTTTGCTGTGCAGAAGCTCTTTAGTTTAATTAGATCCCATTTGTCAATTTTGGCTTTTGTTGCCGTTGCTTTTGGTGTTTTAGACATGAAGTCTTTGCCCATGCCTATGTCCTGAATGGTACTACCTAGGTTTTCCTCTAGGATTTTTATGGTATTAGGTCTAACATTTAAGTCTCTAATCCATCTTGAATTAATTTTCATATAAGGAGTAAGGAAAGGATCCAGTTTCAGCTTTCTACTTATGGCTAGCCAATTTTCCCAGCACCATTTATTAAATAGGGAATCCTTTCCCCATTTCTTGTTTCTCTCAGGTTTGTCAAAGATCAGATGGCTGTAGATGTGTGGTATTATTTCTGAGGACTCTGTTCTGTTCCATTGGTCTATATCTCTGTTTTGGTACCAGTACCATGCTGTTTTGGTTACTGTAGCTTTGTAGTATAGTTTGAAGTCAGGTAGCGTGATGCCTCCAGCTTTGTTCTTTTGACTTAGGATTGTCTTGGAGATGTGGGCTCTTTTTGGGTTCCATATGAACTTTAAAGCAGTTTTTTCCAATTCTGTGAAGAAACTCATTGGTAGCTTGATGGGGATGGCATTGAATCTATAAATTACCTTGGGCAGTATGGCCATTTTTACGATATTGATTCTTCCTATCCATGAGCATGGTATGTTCTTCCATTTGTTTGTGTCCTCTTTGATTTCACTGAGCAGTGGTTTGTCGTTCTCCTTGAAGAGGTCCTTTACATCCCTTGTAAATTGGATTCCTAGGTATTTTATTCTCTTTGAAGCAATTGTGAATGGAAGTTCATTCATGATTTGGCTCTGTGTTTGTCTGTTACTGGTGTATAAGAATGCTTGTGATTTTTGCACATTAATTTTGTATCCTGAGACTTTGCTGAAGCTGCTTATCAGCTTAAGGAGATTTTGGGCTGAGACAATGGGGTTTTCTAAATATACAATCATGTCATCTGCAAACAGGGACAATTTGACTTCTTCTTTTCCTAACTGAATACCCTTGATTTCTTTCCCTTGCCTAATTGCCCTAGCCAGAACTTCCAACACTATGTTGAATAGGAGTGGTGAGAGAGGACATCCCTGTCTTGTGCCAGTTTTCAAAGGGAATTTTTCCAGTTTTTGCCCATTCAGTATGATATTGGCTGTGGGTTTGTCATAAATAGCTCTTATTATTTTGAGGTACGTTCCATCAATACCGAATTTATTGAGCGTTTTTAGCATGAAGGGCTGTTGAATTTTGTCAAAAGCCTTTTCTGCATCTATTGAGATAATCATGTGGTTCTTGTCTTTGGTTCTGTTTATATGCTGGATTATGTTTATTGATTTGCGAATGTTGAACCAGCCTTGCATCCCAGGGATGAAGCCCACTTGTTCATGGTGGATAAGCTTTTTGATGTGTTGCTGAATCCGGTTTGCCAGTATTTTATTGAGGATTTTTGCATCGATGTTCATCAGGGATATTGGTCTAAAATTCTCTTTTTTTGTTGTGTCTCTGCCAGGCTTTGGTATCAGGATGATGTTGGCCTCATAAAATGAGTTAGGGAGGATTCCCTCTTTTTCTATTGATTGGAATAGTTTCAGAAGGAATGGTACCAACTCCTCCTTGTACCTCTGGTAGAATTCAGCTGTGAATCCATCTGGTCCTGGACTTTTTTTGGTTGGTAGGCTATTAATTATTGCCTCAATTTCAGAGCCTACTATTGGTCTATTCAAGGATTCAACTTCTTCCTGGTTTAGTCTTGGAAGAGTGTAAGTGTCCAGGAAATTATCCATTTCTTCTAGATTTTCCAGTTTATTTGCCTAGAGGTGTTTATAGTATTCTCTGATGGTAGTTTGTATTTCTGTGGGGTCGGTGGTGATATCCCCTTTAACATTTTTAATTGCATCGATTTGATTCTTCTCTCTTTTCTTCTTTATTAGTCTTGCTAGTGGTCTGTCAATTTTGTTGATCTTTTCAAAAAACCAACTCCTGGATTCATTGATTTTTTGGAGGGTTTTTTGTGTCTCTACCTCCTTCAGTTCTGCTCTGATCTTAGTTATTTCTTGCCTTCTGCTAGCTTTCGAATGTGTTTGCTCTTGCTTCTCTAGTTCTTTTAATTGCGATGTTAGAGTGTCAATTTTAGATCTTTCCTGCTTTCTCTTGTGGGCATTTAGTGCTATAAATTTCCCTCTACACACTGCTTTAAATGTGTCCCAGAGATTCTGGTATGTTGTATCTTTGTTCTCATTGGTTTCAAAGAATATCTTTATTTCTGCCTTCATTTCGTTACGTACCCAGTAGTCATTCAGGAGCAGGTTGTTCAGTTTCCATGTAGTTGAGCGGTTTTGATTGAGTTTCTTAGTCCTGAGTTCTAGTTTGATTGCACTGTGGTCTGAGAGACAGTTTGTTATAATTTCTGTTCTTGTACATTTGCTGAGGAGTGCTTTACTTCCAATTACGTGGTCAATTTTGGAGTAAGTACGATGTGGTGCTGAGAAGAATGTATATTCTGTTGATTTGGGGTGGAGAGTTCTATAGATGTCTATTAGGTCTGCTTGCTGCAGAGATGAGTTCAATTCCTGGATATCCTTGTTAACTTTCTGTCTCGTTGAGCTGTCTAATGTTGACAGTGGAGTGTTGAAGTCTCCTATTATTATTGTATGGGAGTCTAAGTCTCTTTGTAAGTCTCTAAGGACTTGCTTTATGAATCTGGGTGCTCCTGTATTGGGTGCATATATATTTAAGATAGTTAGCTCTTCCTGTTGAATTGATCCCTTTACCATTATGTAATAGCCTTCTTTGTCTCTTTTGATCTTTGATGGTTTAAAGTCTGTTTTATCAGAGACTAGTATTGCAACCCCTGCTTTTTTTTGTTCTCCATTTGCTTGGTAAATCTTCCTCCATCCCTTTATTTTGAGCCTATGTATGTCTCTTCTTTTTCTTATTTTTTCTTTTTGGAGACAAGGTGTCGCTCTGTTACCCAGGCTAGAGGAGTGCAGTGTTCAGTGGCACGACCATAACTCACTGCACCTTTGAACTCCTGGACTTAAGTGATCCTCCTGCCTCAACTTCCAGAATCATTGATATTACAGGTGTGAGACACCATTCCTGGTCTCCAATTATTAATCTTAATATCACAAAGAGAGAAACAACCAGACCTTATGTGTCTCTGTATGGTATAGTAGGAAGCCCCAGGCCCATGGAGTAAAACTGACTCTGATAAAAACTTTGAATCTAATCACCAGCTTACAGGACTTATAAGATAAAAGTTCTTATTAAATGACCTCATGAGGATGCAATTAGCCAAATCTGAAATGTGGGACATTTTACAGAAAAAAATGGCCTAAAATATTCTGTAAATAAATGGCAGTGGAAAACAGAAGGGCATGTGACACATAAAAGTAAAATTAGAAGAAATAAAAGAGACCTAAGATATAGAACAACCAGTGGAGAGGGTTGACCTTGTTTGAATTCTGATTCAAACAAATCAACTGCAAAAACTCATTTATTCATCAGCCACAGAAATGTGAACACTGATAAAATGTTAGAAAATATTTTTAAATTATTGTTAATTGTTTAGGTGCATAGCAGTGTTGTATGTCTGTTTTTTTAAAATCCTAATCTCTTAGTGAGACATACTGAAAGATTTTCTGGTGAATAGGTGTCTGAGATTGGCTTCAACACAATCAGCAAATGTACAAGCTATATTCCAATACAATTCTTGCCCATGCTTATTATATCAGAAGCCATTCAAGGTCAGGAAGCAGATCATACATTCTTCCATTGGGCCTTGAGTGCAGGTTTTCCAGGAGGCATATGTTGAATTATCTGAACACAGTCACATCAGCAGAGGAGCAGAGTTTGGTTGCCAAGTGTCCCTCATTTTGAGGGTTCCGTAAGTTGGGTCATCACATGAATATGACAAGATGCTACGGGTCTGGTGAGAGTTGGCCTTCTTAGTTTTTTCATGGAAAACATTGCCAAACCTATCCTCAGCACCTAGTCTCCTTCCACCAACAGAAGCCTGGGAAATGGCAGTAACAAGAGTTTCATTACTGTAACTTCCAACCCCCCTTTTGTGGAGCACAGGAAAGTAAAACACTATGTAGTCCACTTAAAATGGTCCTTAAGGCTTTTAGTGTTTTGTTCCCAAACATAGCTGAACTCAAATAGCTCTCTAAAGACAGGCCAGAGTTCATTGCTCTGTTTCTTTTCCTAAATGCTAACCTCCTGTTCACCTGAAATTTAGAGAGCTACAATTCCTGCTTAAAATACACCGATGAGGCCAGGCGCGGTGGCTCACACCTGTAATCTCAGCACTTTAAGAGGCCGAGCCGGGTGGATCACTTGAGGTCAGGAGTTTGAGACCTGCCTCGCCAACATGTTGAAACCCTGTTTCTACTAAAAATACAAAAATTAGCCGAGCATAGTGGCGTACGTCTATAATCCCAGCTGCTCGGGAGGCTGAGGCAGGAGAATCACCTGAACCTGGGAGACAGAGGTTGCAGTGAGCCAAGATCATGCCATTGCACTCCAGCCTGGGCAACAGAGTGAGACTCCATCTCAAAAAAAAAAAAAAAGTGAAGTTTGAAGCTGAGTTTATTCATGTCATATGAAGCACAGTTTTCTAGCTTTAACTTTATCACCAAATCAGTATGGAGGACACCAATAAAATGTGTCCATCAAGGAGAACATTTTTTAGATTCAAATTGTCTTTCTTAAAGAACTGGCCTGCTTCCTCTTCAGATGCACAACTGAATACTCCATCATGCTTCCCCCACATTTTAATGTTCAACTTCAACTATGGTATTGGCTATCACTGCTGGAATATTCATCATCCTTTTTTGACCTTGCTATTTAATTTTTTATTTTATTAGCCTTATTGACATACAACCCTACTGATACACCAATATAAAATAAAGCAGATATTTAGAACTTTTATGGAAGCCTAACACATGTAAAGCTAACAGATGCTATTGGATATACTTTTGAAAAATGTCAGGTTTTGATGTAATGGGAGGCAAAGTTGGGTGATGGCCTGGTAATCTGAGGGGAAGTCCTCTCACCATTCGTAATGATCCTGCATAAAACACTCTACCTATCAATACATTTTGTTTTCTCTGGAATGGGACATTGGCCTTCCCGTTCCATCTGTTTTTCTCATCTCTAGTCTCAGAAATTTTGTGTGGGTGACTTTGGACAGCCAAGAGATTATCACATTATTCCTGATAACCACAAGCAGATTCTGCTCGGAAACCACAGAGTGGCTTGGAGCTCAGATGCAGCAATGCTCTTACCATGACCTTCAGTGTCATCATTCCTAGGACTTCTCGATCCTTTGCTTCAACTGCACATGCCCCTGCAGAGGCATCTGCAGCTGGCTCTTGACAGTGCAAGGAGGTCTGAGTTCTCCCACCACTGGTGGATTGTCTTGAGTCATTTCTACTGCCAAGCCAGAGCTGCCCCAGACAGGAGCACACGCTGAGAAATGGCTGCCCAAGCCAGGGTGTCAACTGTATCTAATTAATAACGAACGACCCTCTAAGTGTCCTTTTCTGAAACAGTCACTGGAGCACAGAAAAAAAAAAAAGTGTTGTTTAGTATTTCCAGCTGGGAATAACCTGAATTGCATTATACTCACCATTCAGGTCATGAAAGCAGAATTGGAAGTCTGAATTTCAAAAGAGGTGAAGAGGTTTCCTGTGTTAAAAAAATAATAATAACAATAAAAAAAAGAAGATAAGGTGTTTTTAAGTTAAAAAAAAAAAAAAAACTATTTCCAGGGAACATTCCTTTTACGCCTAGGAATAGAAGCTGTTTCCAAGGTGAAACTCCTGAGGTGAGGATAGTTTTATGACCCAGTGCTAAGCCCCTACATGAGAGGGCCTGCATCTGAAATACTGGAAAATCACAGCAGCCACACACATAGAGCAAATAAACAATTAAAGGGGACAAAGGAGACAATGCAGTCACTTCCAAAGAAAACAGGCCCCTTTTTGATAAAATGTTCTTTACCTTACCAATTTAAGCGGAGAAAAATGCCAACTTGGATGTTTAGCCCCACAAGGAGTACAAATGCAACTGAGGAGCAAACCTCAAGGTCAGGGCTTGCCTGGTTACCGAAGAAATTACAGCAGCTGCCTCACTGTCAACTATCCCACTCCACCGGGTCCATATGGCTATAAACTGATGTGTTCCTTCTTGGCTTTGCTAGGAAGAGCTGAGGCTTGCTGAGCAACTTTTATGTGCCAGGCATCATTCCAGGCATTTCCACTTACTATCTTGCTTGAGCCTCACAACAGCCCTGGGAGGCTAAACTAACCAAGTTACCTCCATTGTACAGACTAGGAAATTGAGGGCTATAAATGACAACTCACCTCCAGCCACACAAACCAGGAAGTACCTGAACCAAGATTTGAACCTGGCATTTGACTCCAGAGTGCACATTACTTCCCTATGCTATTCAGGGGATGAGAACGTTGGGGCACAAACACTTTGTTCTCAATTCAGGAACACGCAACCCTCCTCTAAGATTTAATATGCAGCCCACTCAGAATTTCCCAGAAGGGATTTCTGACCAGCAGGTTACCCAGTCCCTGAAGGACTCCTGTAGCCCCACTGGGATGCTTTGAGTTCTCTAGAGCCCCAGTGGGATGCTTTGAGTGCTCACCAGTGCCTCCACCAGGAGGCGGCTGATGGGAGGAGAGGCAACGAAGGCAATTGGGGAATTTGACTAAGCCTGTTTTCAAAAATATTTGGTAGATGATTTGTAAGGTGAAGACCTAATAGAATTTACAGATTTTAATTATCTATCAATTTCATTTTAACTGGAGATCCCAGGTCCCATGGATGGCCTCGGGATCCACAAATCCCCTAACATTGATTGCAAATGTGTGTATCTTAAATAATCCTTTGTTTTCATTATATTGTCAAAAAGCTTGCTAAAAAAATTTCTAAAATCATTGCTATCTTTGTTATTCAAACATGTGAATAAGTAAAAGTGTATTGTGAAATAGGCAACATAGCGTCAAATGCAATCATTTAAGGTAGCACAAGTTTTATTCTGTTTCCTACCAGGAGTCAATTTTGCTTTTTAGAAAAGACATTGATCTTGAAATCGGAAGACCTCAGTTCTTATGCCGGCTCGGCCATTCACCAGCTGTGTGTCCCGAGAAAAGTCCTGTATTTCTCAGCTGGCTTGTTTTGTAGAAGGAGGATAGCAAGATTTTGCCCTGCCTGCTAAATCTAATGGTTCAGTTATGGGTTTAAAAAATATAATATTGTCTTGTGGAAGAACATCAGCCCTTGAAAATGTCCATGGTGTTTAGATACAATATTTTCCTAAGCTTTGGATAATATTTCCTAAGGACAATATTTGTTCTTCAGGGAGTGATCCACCTTCCATGAAAGGTGTGCATTAAAATGAAAGGAAAGGCAGGTACTTGTCCTTATGTTGAACGTTCGGAAATATTGCTGCCTTCTCAGGCTTCAAGGACTTTGGACTCTTGAGCGACCCAAGTGCCATGAGGTCTGTCTACAGCCAGAGGAGACCCTCACTGAGAATTCAGGGCCTGGCAGTGAACATTAAAGGCTTGAGTCTCCTTCATCTTTTTATGAATTTGTCTTGCTTGGCCCCACCTCTGTTTCAGGTGATGAACCACACTGACCTTGTAGGAGGAAGGTAGAATCACAATACCTGGGCCTAACCTTGTCCAGAAATTTTTAGCCAAATATGGCAATCGCTAACAAATGCAGGCTCCTCCATTGACAGTCTCAACCCCCAGAGTAATTGTATTCATTAATACCAATGGCCCTAAATGCCAGTGACTGCTCAAGCCCCTGTTGAAGAACCTCATCTCAGACCCTGTAACACTTTTTTGAGGCCTCTATGTGAAATAATTTATAGTCTTTGGTCTAGTGGCTTTGTATCACTGAGACTAATGACTGTTTCGATTTGAATTTCAGATGCTTAATTACAGTGGAACACTTCAACACCATTAAATTAATGCAAGCTACTAGCTTGGTCTTGATCATGGCCTGGCACACATTTATAGCAATATCATATATTTAATTCATACCACACATTTTGCAAACCTCGGAACAAAATGGGAAAATGCCTTCCACAAATCAGCTTGTGAGCTACGAACTCTTCCACCAGGGAAAGAGTTTGGGGGCAGCACGTCTCATCTGCTAATGAGATTTTAGTGTTTTGCAGAGATCAGAGTCCCTTTTCTTGGGGAATAATGATTTTCCAATTTGGTTTTCATAAGGACTGCTTATATTACATTTTGTGAAAACTAATGAAATTACATATTTCTTGTAATCATGGTCTTATTTACACCACCATGTGACCAAGCCTATTTTCTGGACTTGGCAAATGAGCAGACAGGCCATTAATCCTCTGCCTTTCGGTGTAGAAAGCAAGCTTTTTAGGTGCCACAAAATCCTGCAATGCAAGTACCTATGTTGGAAGAGAGTTAAAGGCAACATCAGGCCCCTGTAAGATAATATTCCTTGGGAATGGATGTTAAGAGTTAGTTTGTGTCTTTACAACATCAGTCATATGGGTATTGTTTGCATCTGACAGTTTTTCTTTCAAGATTAATGTGCTTATGAAAACCTTGTGCGTTACTCTACGAGGCAAGCTTGAAATCCATCAGCATTACCATCGGAATGACACAATGCTGGGAGAGCAAACCAAATGACAAACAGAATCTGGTTTTCAGAGGCCAGTGTGTGTTGAAGAGAAATGATCTGAAGCCAAATTTGGCCTCCTTCCAGAAATTCCTCTTGCTACACTGTTGGCACAGGCCACCAAAGGGTGGGGGCTGGGGGAGGAGGGAGGGCACTTGGACAAGGAGGGGGAGACAGTACCATGGGGACAGGGGAGTCGGAAGGGAGCATGATGGATTGGAAAACTTGATCTTTATTGCAAACAATAGTCATATGTAAAACTAAGTCACGGAGAAAGAAAAAAACACCTTTGTGAAAAATGGGACTTTTTCTGGATCATTAGGGAAAGTCGTTTCTAACATCACCATTTGACATGCAGTTGGTGATGTCCATGCAATTGGATTTGAGGCGTAAGAGCAGAATGGGGGTAGGGGCGGTACACCAGCTTAAGGGGAGGAGAATCTTGAGGACCTCCATTGCGTCAGGAGCCTTTACGTACTGCAAAGGGATGCTTGCGCTTATGAGAAGAGGAGGGGGAATTGTGGTGTGGTCTGTAGGCCAAGGGGAAATCAAAGCAATGTCCAGCTTGAGAAATCAGGCTGCTGTCTGTGGCAGCCAGAGATGCAAACAGCACTCACCAGGCTCAGGGCAAACAATCATACAGAGATGGAAAACGGATGCCAGGCCTGGCAGCAAGAGCAGCAGGCAGGGCTGGCGAGGCCCCACTCAGGCGTCCGGACTAACAGTCCACCCAACTGAGAGGGATGAGGGCATTCTCACCACCCACTGCCGTCACGTCGGTTACCATCTTTCTTGATTTCAGGCAGTTTCACTTTGGCTCAACTTGGCCAGATCCCACTCCCTCAGCTCAGAAATAGGTGGCCAGAAATAGAAGGGAGCAATGCTTCAGAGTTTCCTTGATCCACAGCCTTTTTGAGTCCCAAATCGCTTCCAAATGTGGCAGCCCAGCAAAGCGCCAAGAGATCGCACTGCCTGCAGCAACTGCACATTGGAGACATGATGAATTGGTGGGACCCCAAGGCAGGCTTTGTCAGTGGAGCCGGCCAAGAGGCTGTTACTGCCTGGGGGAGTTAGGAAACAGCGGGACAGGCTGGGTTTTCACACCATCTCAGCCCAGGCCGGCACTCTGCAACACCGACAGCTTTCAGTGGGTGTTACCTCCTGTCTGGCTGGGGAGAAGCTACACAAGACCAAGTGTCTGAAACAAACAGTAGATGCAAGAGTGGGGAAGACGGGACAGGCATGAGCAGTAACCAGAGAGCAAATCCCACCAGCTGCCTGGGATTTGTTCCTAGACATCTGCATCTGGGGGACCCTTCTCAGTTCAAGCCTTAGAAAAGTGTGTGTGAGTGGAGTTCAGACCGGCTGGCCTGAGACGGGATTTCTCAACAGGCTGCAGGCATCCACATCTCTGCAGCTTTCAAGGAAGGGAGGGAGGCCTGGTGGCTGAGGCTACTGTGAGCTACAAGCCTCCACATGGGCTTCGGTCTCCTCTCTTGACCTCCCAGGCGTCTCATCTGCTGGGCAGATGATGGTCATTCTGTGTGCATTTGGTGGGTGGGCTACTTAACCTGTCCTGGGGGTTTTGAAAACAGAATTATTATAATGCACCTTGGCTTCTTGAGAATCCAGAGCTGATTCCTTTAATGATTTCTTTCCTATGGAGGTGGCCATCATCAAAGCCAGCCCTGCAGGGGGAAGCAATGGTCTGGAACTGGGTGAAACCCCTGTCAGGCTCATTTTATTTCAATCTACACGTTTTGAGGGAGAGGCAGCCAGGTGGGGGGATACAGTGTTCCGGTCTCACTCCTGACACTTACTTCCAGCTGTCCCTGACCAGTCCATTAACAACCTGGCACCTCCACTCCCTCATCTGCAAAATGGGAGTAATACAGTGACCACCCATGGATAAGGTGGTGGCAGTGAGGAATATGTAGGTTACCGAGTTTAAAAAATCATCATCATAAACCTAGTCTATTGACAGAACATGGGGTTTTCTAAGTGAATTCAACTCAAACTCTTGAAAAGTAAATAAATGGAGTATATTTCAAAGACTTGAGTGCCTTTGCATGATGGTGACATGGACATATATTTATTTCATTTTGGTGACCCAAAGCTCTTAAGAATTCAATCTTTCTTTTTTTTTTTTTTTTTTTTTTTTGGCTTTTTGTTTTTTGTTTTGTTTTGTTTTGTTTTTGAGATGGAGTCTCACTCTGCTGCCCAGGCTGGAATGCAGTGGCATGATCTGGGCTCACTGTAACTTCTGCCTCCTGGGTTCAAATGATTCTCCTGCCTCAGCCTCCTGAGTAGCTGGGATTACAGGCACACACCACCATGCCCGGCTAATATTTCGGATGTTTAATAGAGGAGGGGTTTCACTATGTTGATTAGGCTTGTCTCGAACTCCTGACCTCAGGGGATCCACACACCTTGGCCTCCCAAAGTGGTGGGATTACAGACATGAGCCACCACTTCCAGCCCTTTCTTTTATTTTCAATAAATAAATCTATTTCCTTTCTCCTCCCATAAGCCCCTATATCCTAAACCAGCCTATTCTTCTATTGTGCCCTAAAAATACTGGGGAGACATTATTCTATACAGGTCCTAGAGAGCATACCACATCATTTCTCTCTACCCTGTTAAGTGGTGCATTCCGGAAACATTTTTAATCTATAGGAATGAACTAACCACTCCGTCCTCGAGGCATACTAAGTCTCAGCGAAACACTTAACTTACATGCTGTCTGTGCCGCCACAGACCATGTCATACATGCTATCTGACATTGACGGAAACATTGTTACATAGCACATGACTGTATAGAAAATTGTTTAAACTGTGGCGCAGTGGAGTAATATGCAACCAAAATTAACACGATATCAAAAAACTAACACGTGGTGAAAAAAATCAGAGCGGTCCTTTCTTGAGAGTGGAGTGGGGGTTTGACCAGGAAGAGACACGGGAGAACTTGTAGGTTGATGATAATGCTTTATATCTCGACAGGGGTGTGTATTACCCAGGTGTATGCATGTGTCAAAATTCTTTGAATTGTTTACTCAAGATTTGTGCATTTCAGCGTATGTAAATTTCCTTTAAGCAAAGAGCCATAAACAAATATTGAGCTCTAGTTAATTGTGTGCATGCTGAAGTGTACTGGTTTCTGCAACTTACTTGAGGCTATGTTCTAAATGTATGTGTGCCCTGAACGTTCATGTATTGCAACTTGATCCCCAATGTGATAGTGTTGGAGAGTGGGGCCTTTGGGAGGTGATTAGGTCATCATGGGGTCCCTGCTGTCTGCTCTCATGAACAAGATTGGTGCCCTTGTATAGGAGACCCCAAAAAGACAGCTAACCCTTCTACCATGTGAGGACACAGCAAGAAGGTATCATTTATGGACCAGAAAGTAGGCCCTTACCAGACCCTGAATCTGCTGGCATTTTAATCTTGGACTTCCCAGCCTCTAAAACTGTAAGAAATAAATTTCTGTGGTTTGTAGGTGACCCAGTCTGTGGTATTTTGTTACAGCAGCCTGAACAGACTAAGACTTTTGAAATCTGTTAAACAGAAGATGGATTGATGGATGGATACAGTGATGAAGAAATGAATAGATATTTAATAAAATAAATGTAGCAAAAGATTAGTAATAGAATATAGGTGGTGGATATGCAGGTGTTCTCTGCCTATAATTTCTGTCAACTTTCTGTGTTTGAAATTGTTATTAAAATATAAGGAACAGGATGACAGAGCATATTTAATGATATTTCTCCTGATATTTAAGTATATTTCATTCCCTTTTTTGTGAAAATGTCAAAAGGGGTTATTTCTAAGTATTGGAATTAGAAATGGCTTGCGTATGTTCACATTCTGAGAAAATGTGTCATTTTGAATTGGAAGTTGCTTTTTATAACCTTGCTTCTCTCACTGCTCTCAGTGGAAATTGAGGCCAGTGTTGCCAGGTGGAGTAGACACGTTCTGCACCTCCAGCCCACCCTGTAAGGGCCACTCAGGACCTCTCCCACGTGAGGTTCAAGAGATTTTGTGATCACAACCACAAATAAATGTGTGTTTGTCATGCAGTTTCTAAAGCCTCAGAGGTGTATTGCTCAATTATAAATTGAGGCCAAACTTTCTTTTCTTTGAGACCAAACTACAGATGGCTTGAAGATGACCATCAGAGGTGATGTGATAATCCACTTGGTTTCCAAACAGCTCCATGAAGTTGTAAATCAAATCCCAGCTCTGTTCTTTCCCCAATGCTTGCTATGGGACTGATAAAGCCTATTCAATGTGAAGGGAGGGGTGGATCCTAGAGCTATTGTGGCAAATGTGCTAAGTGAGTCTTATACCCTCACTATGTGGTAAGAAGTAGATCTCAGAATAATTTACCAACACATCATTTTTGATGAACTACTGAAGAGAACATTTGTATTATTTTCTGCCCTGACACTGTTAAGTAGACATGAAAGATTTATTTTCTTATGCCCTTTCATTCTAACTTTTGAAATTTTTCAATTTACATACAGTGAAATTCCATTTTCTTGGTATACAGTTCTATGAGTTTTGACAAATGCATAGTCATGTAACCACAACCCTAATCAGGATGTAATCTTTTCTCCCAAGAAGCACACATATAAATATTTGAGCCTCTGGCTGTGGCAATGGTTTGGAATGTTGTTTCAGTTCTTCATTTTTTTAGAGATGGAGTCTCACTACGTAGCCCAGGCTGGTCTCAAACTCCAGGGCTCAAGCAATCCTCCTGCTGCACTCTCCAAAGTAGCTGGGATTACAGGTGTGAACCACCACATCTGGCTCAGTTCACTTTATGCCTGGAGAAATAGAGGCTACATAAAGATTGTGGAAATTCTTTGCTGAAAAATGGTGTTTGAACATTTTGAACATTTATCCTCTTCTTGAAATAAATCAGATTGTAGGAAAACTTGAGTATGGTGTGGAGTCGGGGGAACTCTGTATGAGTAAATAAGGTGACATTTTTTGCAATATGAGTTCAAAATCAAAACGTGGAGCGTAGCTGGATGGTGCAGGAGCCAACGGTGATATTTAACTAGGGCATGGCTGCTGATGCCAAACTCCCTGGGCTCAAACCTTGCTCTGCCACTTGCTAGCTGTGTGACCTTGGACAAAATACTTCCTTGCTCTGTGCCTCAGTTTTCTCATCTGTAAAATGGGTCATAATAACATTCATCACATAAGGGCACTGTAAAGGTTAAATGAGGATTTAGGTACGTAGCAGGCAATTGATAAACTTTTATCACACAATCAGGAAATCCTATTTCTATGTATATAATTCTATTTCAGATGTGTATGCTGGACCCAGTCACATGGAACACAAAACTGAAAAGGTTAGGAGAGGGGAATGTGCCTCTCACTTCAGGCAGCTTTTTAATGGAAAATTCTACCAAGAGAGAAGGCTGGTAAAGAAAATCCCAAAAGCTTTTTGTTCCAGGGAAGATGGGAAGCCAATTGGGAAGACATTCTCTTTAAAGTAATTGACAAGCCACACTTGCCCACTACACCTGCCCACTGCGCAGGACATGGGCTCAAGAACATCCCACATTGGGATGCCTTTCCCCACTGCATCAGACTGAAATGGGAAGGCTGTGGGGATGCCTCTTAGGCAGGGCCCCTCTGCGTTGTCTAAAAACTCTGGCTTTGAACAAGAGCTGTCTGCGGTTTGTCAGGCAGGTCCGCCATCAACAAACACATTATACCCCTGCTCGGGCCTGCAGGCCTGCTCACCAGCACACCGCTGTTGAGGAGATGAGGGGGATGTTGTAGTCCATCCTTATCATATTTCTGTAGACGATGGAATCTCACATCTCACTGGGGATTCAAAAATAGTTTCAGGAAATGGCTGTTGGGGAGAAGAAGGCTCTCATCACCTGTGTTTGTGGAGTCGCTGATTGGGCTGGCTTGAGCCTGTCCTGGTTCCCGTCTATTTCTGTCATGCTCTGAAGCCTGGTACTGTCCCTCCCGCTCACCAGCCTTGCTTCCCACTACTCCCCAACCCCAGTGGCTACTCCAGTCCCGCTCTCCTGTCACCGTCACTCCACTCAGCTCGTGGCCCAGGACTCCAGCCTTGCCTTCTGAACTGGGTTTTCTTTCTGAAAATAGCTTCCCTCCTCTCTCGCCCTAGCATCCCACATGTCTCTTCCATTCTACAATCCAATTACACGGTTGAACTGACAACTCAAGCCTCTCCAGACCCTGTGTCCATTGAATGCCTCTGAAAACTGAAGAACAATGTAGGGAAAAGCACAGTGAAGAGTTCAGCTGAGGGCAGGGAACTAGAGGCTACCCATGGGGAGCGGGGGACGGACTCTGGACGTGGCAAGGCAGAGGTGCTGCTTCAGATGGGTCCAGTACTTTGTTTCTTTCTCCTAAATTCTGGTATTCGAAGAACTTCTACCGAGGAATGTTGGCCATTGTCTCACCTAACTCTAGTCATGTCAGACACAATCAGTTCCCCAGAGCGCTAGGCATTGAGAGAATTTATGACATTGATGTGTGTGTGTGTGAGTGTGTGTGTTTGCTTTGCATTTCTGTTTACCAAATTCCTTTTTCAAAAAAATAAGGATTACCTTAAGGTAATCAGAAACTCTCCACAATGTGAAATTGTGACATTTTAACTTTAATTTGAACAAAAACATTCAAATTGATTGCAACCGTCTAAGCAAGAATGACCCCCAGTGAGGGATAGAGCAGCCAAGTTTTTTGAGTGCTCTGTTAAAGGTAGATTGGCCTAAATTTGCAGCTACACATTGAGCATTGAGGGTTGAGGGAGGTTGAAGGCACCGGGTATGTCATGAGGTTGAGAACACACTGGCAAGAATGATGCCATCCCTGCTTTTCTGTGACCCCACCCCAAAACTTAACAGTGCCAAAGAATACCCATCTGATTTCACCCAAGGTTTCTGTATGTCAAAGTGGGAAAAAGGGAGGGTGGTTGTCTCTGCCCCTCCATGTCTGAGGCCTCAGCTGGGGATACCTGAGTGGGAGTGACTGTACCTGCTGGAATCATCTGGAGACATCTTTACTCACATCTGTGGTGCCCGGGCTGGGGTGACCAGAAGAATAAGCCTGCTGACTGGAGCGCCAACACAAGGGCCCTGCACATGACTTGGGCTCCCTCACAACATGGTGGCCTCAGGATACTGGACTTCCTACGTGCAGCTTAAGACTGAGATGTTCCAGTGTCCAAGCTGGAAGCTGCATGGCCTGTCATGACCTTGCTGCAGAAGTTCTGTGACATCACTTCCAAAAAAAAGTATATGTGCAAGTGTCCTTTGCTGGTGTGTTGCATATTCACTCCACTCAGATGTACAAGAAAATGCAACTTCTTTTTTTTTTTTTTTTTTTTTTTTTTTTGAGATGGAGTCTCGCATGCCCCCCAGGGCTGGAGTGCAATAGTGTGATCTCAGCCCACTGCAACCTCTGCCTCCTGGGTTCAAGCAATTCTCCTGCCTCAGCCTCCTTAGTAGCTGGGATTACAGGTGCCCGCCACCACGCCCGGCTAACTTTTTGTATTTTTAGTAGAGATGAGGTTTCACTATGTTGGCCAGGCTGGTCTCGAACTCCTGACCTCATGATCTGCCTGCCTCAGCCTCTCAAAGTGCTGGGATTACAGGTGTGAGCCACCAAGCCCGGGCCGAAAAATGCAGCTTCCTTACTTTCCGTCACTGCTTCCATCATTCTCTGGAGCCCCACACCCCCAGTGGGGAGACATAGGTTGCTAATTCACAGTATTTTTGCCTTCTTTGGTTTAATTAATTACCTTCTACTTAAAAGAGACTCCATCCATGAAATATTCAGTATGCTCAAACGGCAGCACCCTGCCTCTTTCCCAAGATGTCACCTGGGGCAACTGACAGTTCCCGCTGACGTTGCAGCAGGACTCCCTGGACTCCTATCTATCCTCGTGGAGACGTGGCTGACAGGCAGTGGGTCTGGTCTTTGAGTGTGTGTAGGCAGGATTTAGCTGAGGTGTGGCTCATGTGAGTCTGTCCCGGGGAACCTCGCTGGTGATTTCTGCTGGCCTCTGCACCTGGAGAACGCATGGTCTTCTCTCAGCTCTCTAAGGGTCAGGTGGTTTCCCTTATTGAGTCACAACACCATGGCTCTTACATGACATCATGACTGCAGAGCCCTCCCTGCTCCTAATTGGTCTTCAGCCTGGTTACCTTCCCTGGAGCGTTCAGATACTAGTATTTTCCCCTGGCCATGTGTTTCGGAAGCCACACTCTTAGACACATTGTTAAAACATAGCTGCACATTCTTTAACATTGTTTCCATTGAGAAGTGGTGTTTCTGTACTTTCTCTTTGAATCTGGAAGACTTGCGGGTACTCTGACCAACAGATTATGACTGAAGTAAAGGTATATGACCTCTGAAGCTAAGGTGCAAAAGACTATGAAAGTTTCTGCCTTGTTTCACTGGAATGCTCTCTGTTAAAACTATGAGCTGCCATGTTAGAAGTCAGTTGCCCTGTAGCGGTCTTGTTGAGAGGAAGCCCAAGCCACATGGAAAGGTCATATGTGGGTGCTCCAGTCAACAGGCTCAGCTGATCCATTCTCCAGGCATTCCAGTCCAAGGACCAACCATGATGTAAGGTGCTTTGAGATGATTCCAGCCCCCTGAAATTTGAATCTTCCTAACTGAGACCTCATTATGGAGCAAAGACAAGTCATTCCCACAGTGGTTTTCTGGATTCCTGACCCACAGAATCATTGAGCATAATAATATGGTTGTTGTTTTTATACTACTAAGTTTTGAGACGGTTTGTAGGGCAGCTAAATAAAGATAACTGAAGCCATTGTCATCCCTTTCGGGCATGTGGCTCCTTCTGTGCCACATGTGAACCATGAGGGGATCAGAATACTAACTCTGCTTCATCTGTCTGGCCACCTCTTTTCTTCTATCATGGCACCATTCCTTCCTGCATTCATGGAGTCCACACATCACCCTGTGAGTGAGCTCCTCCTTCCAAGACTCAGAGCAAGCAAGGGCAATCAGTCCCCCTGATTTTACTTTTAACCCTTCAAAATATCCAACACATCCTTTGCAGGATTTTGGTTCAGAACCAGAAAACCAGAGCACATGCACATCTGACCACCTGCCTTTCCTGTTGTACCAAGTCTAGCAGGTATTTCATCCATTTATCTTTTTTCTATGTGGCATGGGCTTCCCTTACTTCTTATCTTGAGATTCCCTCTATTCCTGACTCATAGTAAACGTCTTGGTATTGCCCACAGTGTTGGACTTTTGATATTAGAAAATACTTTGGTCTCTCTCCAAAGCCTAGCTTCCAATATTAAAGTTGAGAACTTAAAAAAAAAAAAAAAAAAAAAAAAAAACAACTTCCTTTCTATCTCAAAAGTTGGGCATAGATTCTTGTCTTGGCATTCTTGTTGTAATGATCCTGTTCCTCCTGTAGGCAACTGGGGGGAAGCCACAAAGAGCAAAGACAGTGGTATATTCACAAACATTGTCCCTAGTACTTCAGTTATGCCTTAAGCATAGATGGGTACTCAGACTGATCATGAGCTCTAATGACAATAATAGCAAGATCCTACATTGTGAATTGTACAATTTGGAATGTGATTTCTTCGACAATAACTTATTGCATTTTCACAGCCATCCTGTGATGTAGCAGGGGCAAGTCTCACTACTGATGAAGAAACCAAGGCTCAGAGAGGTTCAAAGACTCTCCTTGCGACAGGCAGCAAATAATGCGAGTAAGGGAGCACATGGATTGCTTGAGGCCAGGAGCTTGAGACCCATCTGGACAACATGATATAAACCTGTCTCTACAAAAAAATTAGCCGGGCATAGTGGTGCCTGCCTGCAGTTCCAACTATTCGAGAGGCTGAGGTGAGAGGATCACCTGAGTCCTGGAGATTGAAGCTACAGTCAGTCATGATTGGGCCACTGCTCTGCAGCCTGGGCAACAGAGTGAGACCCTGTCTCAAAATAAATAAATAAAAATAGATGATAAAGGTGTCTCTGAAATGTTACGGTGTTGAGTGACCTTTCTTCTTAAGGGTGGCAGAGGATTCCAGAGTATAAAGAGGGGATACTGGAAGACATTGGCAAGGGTGGCACGATTTTTGAGGCCTTCCCATCGCCCCCTTCACAACACACAGAAATATTAAAATGGAGAAACCAAAACCCCAGGAACCTGAAAAATACCAGCAGATAGAGATGAACCACCCAGTAGCCACAGGGTCAGCATGGGCTCTGCAAGGGGAAGGAGAGGGAGGTGGGGGGGTGAATGAAAACCCTGAACCCAGTTTTCTCCTCAGAGCCCGGAGGCATTTGCAACAGTGCTTAGTTAAGGTCTGAGGGGCTGGAGCAAGCAATATGCTCTCAAAACTGATCCCTCAAACTCTCTCAGAATAAACTGCAGAGATGAGAATTCAACCTGAACAGTGAGGGTGCAGAAGAGACAGCAGAAAGGAAAAGTCCAGAAAAATGTGGAAGAGGCACAGACCCAGGAGATCTCAATACCAGCCCCCAGGCTTGTTCACACTCACATGGATAAGGGAAGAGCCCTCGGGAGCCATGACGTTAGAAAAGTATCTCAAAGTATGCTTCCCTTTTAAAAGCTCCAAAAGTTTAATTTCATGGAAAAGTAAGAACCAAAAAATGATTGAAGTCAAATTCAACACAAAATTATTATAAGAAAAAAGAGAAGAAGGTAAAGAAAGAAAAGGGTGCACACCAACAAAAACTCACACTTCAAAAAGTCTTTACAATGTAATTTACATTAATACAAATATAACTTTACAGTAATTCCTAATGATGTTCAAGTGATAATATATTTTAAAAAGCCTAAAACAGGATAAACAATAACTCCCAGGCATGTGGAATTTATCCTTGTGACCATGAGCAAGGCAGTCATCAGCAAAATTGTCCTCATGCTGGGCATGGTGGCTCATGCCTGTAATCCCAGCACTGTGGGAGGCTGAGGCTGGAGGATCACTTGAGCCCAGGAGTTTGAGACAAGGCTGGGAAACATAGTGAGATCTCAGCTCTACAAAAAAAAAAAAAAAAAAAAAAAAAAAAAAAAAAAAGGCAGGTATGGTAGCACATGCCTGTAGTCACAGCAACTCAAGAGGCTGAGATGGGAGGATCACTTGAGCCCAAAATGTAAAGGCTGCAGCGAGCCATGATTGTGCCACTGTACTCCAGCCTGGACAACAGAGAGAGAGAGAGACCCTGTCTTTAAAAAAAAAAAAAAATGTTCTCAGTCCATCCTGCTTTGGACCACACTCACAGAGATAGGAGTCAAGTTCTGGCTTATGCCAGGACCCATGGAATCAAAGGGAGGTGTGAGTGTGTGTGTGAGAGTGTGTGAATGTGTACGTGTGTGGGGGGTGTGTATATGTGCATGTGTGTGAGTGTGTGAATGTGCAAATGTGTGTGGGGGTGTGTATGTGCATTGTGTGAGTGTGCAGTGTGTGAGTGTGTAAATGTGCATGTATGTGTGTGTGTAAATGTTTGTGGGTGCAGGTGTAAATGTGTGTGTATGTGTGTGTAAATGTGCGTGGGTGCATGTGTGTGGGAGTGTGTATGCATGTGTGAGTGTGTAAATGTGTGTATGTGTGTAAATGCATGTGAGTGCATGTACATGTGGGAGTGTGTGCAAATGTGTGTGAGTGCATGTATGTGTGGGAGTGTGTATGCGTGTGTGAGTGTGTAAATGTGTGTGTAAATGTGTGTGAGTGCGTGTGTGGGGGAGTGTGTATGCATATGTGTGTAAATGTGTGTGCAAATGTGTGTGAGTGCATGTATGTGTGGGAGTGTGTATGCGTGTGTGAGTGTGTAAATGTGTGTGTAAATGTGTGTGAGTGTGTGTGGGGGGGGAGTGTGTATGCATATGTGTGTAAATGTGTGTAAATGTGTGTGAGTGCATGTATGTGTGGGAGTGTCTATGCCTGTGTGAGTGTGTAAATGTGTGTGTGAATGTGTGTGTAAATGTGTGTGAGTGCATGTATTGTGGGAGTGTCTGCCTGTGTGAGTGTGTAAATGTGTGTGCATAAATGTGTGTGAGTGCATGTGTGTGGGAGTGTGCATGTGGGAGTGTGTAAATGTGTGTGTGTAAATGTGTGTGAGTGCATGTGTGTGTGGGAGTGTGTATTCATGTGGGAGTGTGTAAATGTGTGTGTTGGTGTGAATGTATGTATATGTGGGGGTGTAGTGTGTGTGTGTGTGTGTGTGTGTGTGTGTGTGTGTAGGAAGGAGGTTGGAAATCCAATAGACTGACCTTTGTGCTTATCAATAACACTCTTCTGAAAAATAAAACACAGATGATTCCCCAGTTTAAAACCTGTCCTGGGTGAATAGGGGTACCTTTGACAGTAGTGTAAGCAGATGGGGAGGGTCTCCAGGGACCTTAGAAATTTAATCGACTTAAGCAATCGGCCTGTTTTACAGCCTCCTGCCTTGCAGCTGGTTTTCTCCCAAACCTTGAGTGGAATGAGGTCACCTAGTCATTGGAACCAGCTCCTGACAGACCTCAGCAACTTACAGACAGACCCAAGTGAACTTTCCACATGATGCTAGCATCTCCGCCCTGGGAGGAGCCACAGCTTCATCGCCATAACATGCGACCTATATGCTGGCGTGATGACTCGCTGCGTCTGTGCCACCGGGACCCCTCCTCCACATGCCACGGCGCATTCTCGCCCTTCTCCATTGCCCCATAAAGCCCTCCTGTCTCTTTCTCTTGGGGAAGCACTCCTTTGGAAAGTATTCCTGTGCTCTCCTTAGGAATAAAAATCCTATTGATCAAGACCTGAATTCTCATGGAGAGTTGTTACTCATCAGGCAAACAAACCCCAGGTTTTGGGAGTAACACTAGTTCGGAGATGAATATGAAGTTTGGCTTTGGGCCTGTCGAATCTGAGAGATGATGGAAATGCAGGCAGAGCTGCCCTCCTGGCACCCAGAAACCTGAGACTGAGGCTGAAAGGAGTTGGCAGACCTGGAAGCTGCAAGAGGAACTCGTGCTTGTGGCTTATTGTTCTGCATTTGCCATCTTGAAATTCTTGTATTAATTTTGGATTTGTGTTTTGCAACTGAATCCCATGGGACAACCGGGCACAGGCCAGGTGTTGGAGCCGCGTCTCGCACGTGGTCTTGCAGTCCAAAACTTCGGATGAGTTCTAGGCCGCCTGCTCCCTGCCCCCAACTCCCTGCACCAGCCCCAGGCTTCCTCATGGCCATGGCCACCCTCTGCTTGGGGCAGTGACCTGGTTACATCAGTAGGACAAAACTGTGTCCTGGCATTGCCCGCTGTCCCTAGTGAACACCTGAGTGAGGCCAGCCCAGGTTAGGATCAAGTGTTCACTGTGGAGTATCAGGGCAGGACAAGGCCATCCCCAACCCCCTGCAAGACTGGCAGCACCTACACATTCAGCCAGTGACTTGGCGGAAGGCATTTTGCTCATGACCAATCCAGATGCCTTGAGATGCCAGGGATGGTCTCCCAGCTGCAGCTGAAGTCAGAGGTGGGTCAGGGGAGACAGGCGGGGCTCCTGGACTTTTGGTGAATTAGGGGAATATTTTCAGTAGAGTGGAAGGACACACCACATTGGAAGGGGCTGTGGTGATATCAAAACAGAGGCATACCTAGAAGCAGAAGGAAGGAATGAGAGCAAGCATCAAGAAAAGATTTCTTTGAGATGCAGACAGCCTGGAGGAAGAAGACCTAGTAGCACAGGAGAATCAGAGAAAGGAGGAGTGTGGTGGACAGCAAGGCATGCTGACTCCATCTCCTTCCACACTTGCAGCCCTGCTGGGGAAAGCACTGCGTCCCGGGGCCTCCAGTCATCAGAGCCTTAGGGTCTGGATCAGAGAGTGTCCCACCCACACTGAAACCCCTCCTAGGCTGTCCCAGGTCCCACGGCTGATTGTTATGGGAGTGGAGAGCTGGCTATCTTGACCAACTCAGGCCAACTCAGAAAGGCCCTCCTGCTGCAGAGCTCCCTATGGAGCTGACCAAGGCTGTCCTTGGATGGGAATCACAGCTTCAATTCTCCCTCTGCCCTCTCCTGCCTCCTTCCCTCCCCTTCTACAGGTGCTGTCCCCGCTGCTTCATATACGGCCTGCACACTCCATGTCAGAGCCTGATTCCTGAGGACCCTTCTTGTGGCGGGTGGGATCAAGGGCCCATGAGACTGTGGACAGAACAGTAGGGACCTATGGGATCTCTGGGGCATGGGTGGAGAGGCCAGACTTCTAAGAGAGGCCTGAGATTCAAGCACAAAGCCATTGGTCCCACCCAGCCCACCAGCTCTGAACGACAACCCACTGAAGATCGACATCCCATGAACCCCATGGTTTGTGTGTGAGCAGCCCTCTTGAACCATCAGACCAGCAGGGTGGCACCTGAATTAGCTCTCAAGCCCCCCAGGCATTGGTAACATTCGTAGACCTGAAATACTTAGAAATAAATGCTGTATGTAATCAATTGTGTGATATTGAGCTGTTGAAGTTTAATTACACTGGAATTACACCCTAGAAGTATGGAATGATCCATGATAATGCCAAAATAATAACAAGGGGAAAATAAGTATAAACAAGACAACTCCACTTAGAATCACATCCAAAACTCACATACCAGGCCTGGGAGCTCCCGATCCATCATTATCAATAAAAGACGGCATAGGACCTGCTCAAGCCAGTTGTCTGATGACGTGGCCCCTACGGAGCAAGTGTTTTGTTTTGTTTTGCTGTGGGTTTTTTTTGTTTTTTGTTTTTGAGACAGTCTCACTCTGTCACCAAGGCTGGAGTGCAGTGGTGCCATCTCAGCTCACTGTAAGCTCCGCCTCCCGAGTTCATACCATCCTCCTGCTTCAGCCTCCCGAGTAGCTGGGACTACAGGTGCCCGCCACCATGCCAGGCTAATTTTTTGTATTTTTAGTACAGACGTGGTTTCACGATGTTAGCCAGGATAGTCTCTATCTCCTGACCTCATGATCCGCCCTCCTCAGCCTCCCAAAGTGCTGGGATTACAGGCGTGAGCCACTGTGCCTGGCCCAGAGTAAGTTTTTATGCTCCTCTCCAACATCTTCCCTTCCTCTGAGACTGAAGAGCAGGAGGAGAATTTTGGAGAACGGGGATGCTTCCAAGTGAGTTTGTTAAAATGGACCTGCTTTCAACCTCTGGGCACAGGAATCATTTCTTATGCTTTACTATCATTATAGAGGAAGGATAGGATGTAAGATGCTATGCAAAACACAGAATGAGTCTGCTTTTCTTTCTATTAGATTTATGCCCTAAATTTATTAATTCTAAAAATATAAGACATATACAAAAAATTCTCAAATCTGTGATAAAGAGACAAACCTCAGAGGGCAAAGGACATGAACAGGAAATACACCTGAGGAATACAGCTAATGTGCAATGAAGTGTTCTAGCTTACAAACTGAAATAACAATGTGACAGCCTTTTTCTTCTATCGTAACAGCAATACTTTAAAAAGGGACGCAACCCAGTGTCAAGGGTGGAGGGCAAAGGGTACTTTCGTACAATATGATGGGCATGTACTACCTTTCTGGAGATCAGGTTGGCAATATGTGTCCTAAGGAAAGGGTCATTCGTGACCTATAAAGATTTGCCCACAGAGACATTCGTTGCAACACTGTTTGTAGTAGTGAAAACTAAAACCAACTGAAGTGTAATCACAGCATTGGTGAAATCAATCACAGTACATCTAAAACAGAATAATACAATACAATCACAGAAAAAGAATGCAGTATATTTGGGGAGTGGAGGAGAGTAAAATAACAGTGATTAAAAGCGTAGGCTCCAGAATCATACTGCCTGGCTTTAAATCCTACCTGTTCACTCACAGCTGTGTTAATTGCTCTCAGCCTCAGCTTCCTCCTCCATTGGATGAGGACAATCACGGCATCTTCATAGGGTTGTGGCAAGAAGGCAATGAGACAATGCTTGAAAATGCTTGGCAGAGGATTTGACGTAGAGTTAAGTACTCAGTAAGTGTCATATAGTAATAGTAGTAGCACTGGTGTTTACCAACATGGAAAGATGCTCACTGAAGGTAAGTGATTAAAAAGATACATAATGTACTAACTAGAATCAACGGACTGAGAGCTTATTAAACAGAAATAAATGAAAGAGAAAGGATAGCTGAAAATATACTTAAGTCTTGCATGACTGTCAAGTTATGTGGTGAAAACTGGAAGCCTTGTGGAACATTTTGGCACAAATAAAATCTTTTGTCTGAGTGATCTAAATGGGGCGCTTTCTCGCTTTTTTGTGTGTTTATTTTTTTTCTGAGACAGTCTCACTCCGTCACCCAGGCTGGAGTGCAGTGGTGCGGTCTCAGCTCACTGCAACTTCCGTCTTCCGGGTTTCAGCGATTCTCCTGCCACAGCCTCCCCCAGTAGCTGGGACTACAGGCACCCACCACTACGCCCAGCTAATTGTTTTTGTATTTTTAGTAGAGACAGGGTTTCACCCTGTTGACCAGGTTGTCTCAAACTCCTGACCTCAAATGATCAGCCCACTTAGGCCTCCCAAAGTGCTGGGATTATAGGCATGAGCCACCGCGCCCAGTCTCTCATTTTTTCTTGACAAAATATTCACTTTGCTATTCTTTGCCTCTGTTGGGGTTTCCTGCTGGTCGGGAGCGGCTTACAGATTCTTAGAGGAATCTGTTGGTGACTCAGGTGAGATTTTCTGGAAGACGTAGTGTCTTAGACAAGCTTCTGATAAACAAGTTCCTTTGAGAAGCCCGTGAATCCGCCTGGCTGAGTAACCAGTGAACAGGAGAGAAGACAAACCTGGCAGGCAGTTTCATCCTCCCTGGGGGTCATGAACCTTATATGGGAAACAGCCTGGAGAAGGAAAAAGGAATTTTGGTTAAGAGGATAGCAGAGGAAACTCAAGTTCTTCAAGGTTACTGGCTGAGCTCATGAAGTAAACACCCAGATCTGAATCACTGCGGACAAAGGAAGTCAGTAAGAACACAGCAGAAAGGGTCGGGGGTGAGCACATCATTTTAAAACGAGTCCCAGTGTTTGTGGAGGTGTTGCACAAAGGGTGGAGCTAGACCCTAATTCTACCCTCGCTGGAGCTTTTTTTCATCATCCCAAATCTGCATTTGTAGTATTTTTCTCCCTTTGGGGTGGATATTCTGTTCCCTACCTTCCAGTAGAATTGATAGAAGAAATACACCAATGGTAGTGAAGTCTGTGTGGGAAATGAAGATTGAGGGTTTATCAACATCTTTCCTGTTGTAATGCAAAGTGAACTCCCAAGTTCAGCTGCGCCTGCAACTGCAATCCTGACCCCAGACCTGAACATGAAGGAGATTGTTGATAACGCTTAAAGGAAACTCAAGGTGGCTTGGATACCCCGGGATGTCGTATTGGGTAGGCAGGAGCTTCCAAGAGACCAGGTCAGCAGAAGCATTGCTCCCACATCCTCAGACACTCCTCTACACCCCTGGTTGCAGCAGGGGTCTGCTGAGTGCAAGGGAGCCCTTTGAAGAGATGGGATGGGGCTCCCCATGCGTGTTTGCCTCCTTAGGGTCAATCTGTTCAAAAAATGTTTCCCTATTGCCTACAGTGTGTAAGGAGTTAGCAACCACATACAAGCTTCTCCCACAGGGCTTGCTATCCAGTGGACCTTCCGAGAGTGGTTAAATAGAATGGAACCAAAAGAAATCAGAAACTGCAGCTGGAAACACAAAGTACAGCTCTAAGCCCCAGACAGTGCCAGCTGAGCCAGTGCTATGCCCACCCTTAGGGTTCTCCTTTCCTGAGATTATAGAAACTTCAGGAAAATTTTAGCCTTTGAAATATTCCTGGTTAAACTGATCCCTCTTGGTCTTTGTACCACAAGAGGTGTTTGAACCACAGCATTTCAGCATTAACTTACGGACTGAGTTGAGAACCATGTTTCCTTATTTGAGGCTGCTGGTCAACCCAGGCTCTCTGTTCTGATACTCTTCCATGAACTTGGAGTCAGACAAACCTGAATTTGAGCCCAGGCTCTGCCTAGCAATCTTACCACCTTTCATGTGTCCAGCGTTTCTCCAAGTGTGAACGGGGTCCTGAGAATCTTTCAGGGGGCCTGTGTGGTCTAAAAATATTCATAGTAATATCAAGAAGTTATTTATTTTTTCCATTCTCCTTTTCTCACAAGTGTACAGTGGAGTTTCTCAGAGGCTACAGGAAGTGTGTCATCTCAGCAGATCGAATGCAGAAGCAGTTATGAGAATTCAGCTATCTTCTATTAAGCCAGACATTAAAATAATTTGGGAAAGAAATGTAAAACTGCCACTTCACTCACTTCCCAGCCCTGGTTCTTACCACACTCATTGATTTTTTTTGTTTTGGATAATAGTTATTTTTTAATACAATGAGTCATGCTAATATGTAATGGGATTAATACTCTTACTTTAAAAATGTATAATTAAATTTAATTTTTTTCAGTTAAAAAAATCAGTACATTTGGATAGAGATAACCCACACAAACAAAAACTCCTTGAGGTCCTCAATTTTTAAGAGAGTAATGGGGTCCTGAGACTAAAAAGTTTGAAAACAGCCCACCCTAGTTCATTCATTTTCCCACTCGAATACAGTGGCTTTGTTTCTTATTTCACGGAGACAGCAAAATCAATCAGAAGAAAGGATAACTGGCTGTGCAAGGTGGCTCACGCTTGTAATCCCAGTACTTTAAGAGGCCAAGGCAAGAGCCTAGGAGTTCAAGACCAGCCTGGACAACATAGGGAGACCTTGTCTCTACTAAAAAATAAAAATAAATTAGCTGGGCATGGTGGTGCACACCTGTAGTCCCACCTACTCGGGAGGCTGAGGTCAGAGTTCAACGCTACAGTGAGTTATGATCATACCACTGCACTCCAACCTAGGAGATAGAGTGAGACCCTGTCTCAAAAAAATGAGGGAGAACAGCCTCATATTCCCACCACTAACTTCCCAGCCCGGCTACATCTGTCCCCATGCAGCCTCCTTCCCTCCAGCTCCATACATAAATTGATCCATCTTCTATCCAAATTTAGTTCACCGCTCTTGCCCAGACCCATCTCCTCTACCCCTTCCCAGGGATTCTTCCCTGTAATTCTCTCTCCTACACCATGGATTTCTTCTTGGACTACCCTCAGCAGCATGCAAACATGTTCCAGTTTCTCTGTCTTCAAAAGCTCCTCCCAGGACTCCACATTCTTCTCTACCTACTGAACCATTCCCCCATGTGCCCTCATAACAAAGCTCCTAGACATAGCCTGTTTTGACATCTCCATTGATTCACTTCTCTTTTTCTCTTTAATCCATGCCACTGAGCACATTCTTTGAGGTCATAATGGATCTTATTTTGCCAAATCCAATGGACAATGCCATATCTTTGTCTTATGCAAACTTTGAGCAACATTTGGAATAGTTGGTTACTCCCACCTCCTGAAAACACTTTCTTCACATGTTTCTAAGAACCCACACCCTCCTCGTTCTCCCTACCCTACTGACCACTTCACAGCCCTTTCTCCAGGCTCCTCCTTCTGCACTTCTAAGTGTTAGGGTGCCTGAGGCTCAGCCTTGGGCTCTTCTCTTCTCTCTCTACCTCCTTCTCCTGGCGATCTCTGTCCCTTAGTTCCAAACACCATTTCTATGCTGATGACACCCATATGTATATTTCTGCCTCATATATCTTCCCTAAGTTCCAGATGCAGCCATCAATTATCTCCTTAGCATATCAATGTGGTTGTCAAATAGGCATTTAAAACTCAGTATGTCCAAGCAAAACTTTCTTTTTAACCCACCCCAAGCTCCTTCCTCCTGCAGTCTTACCCTCTTGGAATATGGCACAACCATCCACCCAGTGGCTCAGACAAAAAGCCTGGGAGTCATTTTTGACTCCTCTCTACTTCTCACACCCCATATCCAATCCATCAATAAAGCCTGACTGCTTCTTGTCACCCCCATGGCTGACACTCTGTCCAAGCCACCATCATCTTACACAGGGACTACAGCAATATCTCCTAACTGATCTTTCAGCCTTCAGCAGTTCACTTTCTACACCAAAAATCAGAATATATCACTGTACTCGAAGCCCAACCATGGTTTACTTACTATTGTACCTGGAATCACAGAACATGGTACAACTCCAAGGTTTTTGTGGTCTAGTCCATGCCTCCCTCTCCAGCCCTGGTTCTTAACCCATACTCACTCTTGCCATCTACCTTGCCCCTGTGACCTCATCTCCCACCTCCCTGTGCCCCAGACACATTGGTCTTCCTTCTTGCTGTCCTGGAACAAACCAATCTGTTCTTGCTCAATCTGCCAAGAATGTCCTTCCCTATTCTTTCACATGGCTCACTTCTTCACATCATTTAAATGTCACCTGCTCAGAGACCCTTCCCCAAACACTCTAAAATAATCTCTTCTATTAGTTAGGTTGCATTCAGCTGCAAGTAACTGCTTAAAAAATACAGACATTTAATAATTAAACAATATATACATTTAATAATTAAACAATATAGACATTTAATAATTAACAAGGCCCATAAGAGAAATAAGCAAAAAATTTACATCACCTATGATCACACATTGTAAATAATTTTAGAAGTCTCTCCCAGCCTTTTTCCTATGAAAATGTAACTATTTTAAATCTATTTGGGACCATTCTAGAAATATAGTATTATCTCAGATTTTAATTTAATATTAAATGATAAATGTTTTAACAAGTCTTGTGCCAACAAAATCACAAGCTCCTTGAACTGTAGGAAACCTTGGAAATTATTTAGTTCTGGCTCAGCATGCAAACTTTAGAAGATGAGGCACCTGAGGGCTGAGTTGTTTGAGTTTCTCCAAAATGTTTTAATACCTCAGTGATTTTCAGTCTGATTAAGCTGAGGGAGAGCCAGAAAGCCTGAACTTATTGGTTGCTTTGTGTGCATAATCAACTAAGGGCATGTGTCTCTTTATCCCACAGAAACTGGGCTGCCAGCAGAGCTCTGCTTATCCCTTAGTGATTTTGCTGACAAATATGTTATCCCTCTATACCTTTCTGTCAACAACTCTCCCTCAGGAGAGGTTCAAGACCTCGATAGGATCTGGGCACCAAAGCAAACCTGTCAGACCAGCATACATTGGGAGACAGCTGCCTGCTCCGCACCCTTCTTGGAGATCTAGGTGTTTTGTCCAGCTGGCACATTTACACTTCAGAGGTGGGAGGGGCACATAGCACAGGGGAGTGTGCCAGGGGAGAGAGCACAGCCAAGCCTTGGGCCATAAGACTGTTCATGGCAAGATGTATCTATGTTCTGTAATGGAATGCCATCACTCTATTTTGGAAACATGATGGCATGGAGCAACTGAAAGACTGTGGGATGGGTTAAAAACCACGTCCATTGCTTTATTGCTATGGAATCTGGAGCAAGTTCCTCTCTGGTCTTTAGTTACCTCCTTGGTAAAGACGGAATCATAGTTCCACCTTGTAGAGTTGTAACACCCCCAACATTTGTGTAGGTACTCAATAAGCAGCAGCTGTTATTAACAAACTTTCTTTTTCTCCTCTGTAACAGTCTAAGACACAGAGTAGGGCCTCAGTTAATATTTGTTGCATAAATATGGGACCCAAGCAAATAAGATCAGATTACATATTTTGAGACTAAACTACTGAGTCTGCAAGAATAACAGTAATAATTGTTGCCTACACATGATTCTAGAAAAGCCAGAAGCCAGGTCTCTTGAAATAGACATTTTCATACCCTCTTATTCTATCAGGATTTCATTTTGTTCCCAAATCATTCTGACTTAGAGAGAATATTTTTTTTTTTACTTTATTTGCCTCCAAAGAATCAAAATAAATAGTACTCTTTCAGATTTTCTAAGTCATTATCTTATCATATAATACAATTGATTAAGTTCTTTTCTTCACTACAAAAGTGACAGTTAATTATAGAAAATTTGAGAAGTACAAAAAAGAAAAAAGGGGCGAAAGTATCACCAATAGCTACAGAAATGTCACCATATTTTCATGCACACTTAGTCAATTGTGATCCTACATTATATCCAATTTTATCTTCTGGCTTTTCTCCTTAACATGATGAAATGTAGTTTTCCAAAATATTCCCCTATTGTTCATTCTGTTACCAATTGTTCACAATTTTAAATAATGCAAAATGAATATAATTCTTAATTATATGCTGCAGTCAGGGAAACATTTCTTTAGCTAAGTTCCTAGAAGTGAAATTATTATTTTAAAAAATACAAACATTCTTTGGTACATACTATTAAAAAGTATTCAAAAATTATTGGAGAAATTTATAATCTTTCACCAGTCCTGGATATTCTTATGATAATTGTGAAGAAATATTTCATTTTAAAAATTATAATCTATTTTTTCCCAATGAGGCTAAATGGCATAAAATATTAAATAACAGTATTTTCTCTTTGGTGAATTATCACATTTTGCTTTTGCCCATGAATTTTTGTGGGTGTGGTGTGATTTTTATTAAATTATATGACACTATATGTATTTGTTTTACTATACTTGAAGTTCTAGGGTACGTGTGCACAACGTGCATGTTTATTACATATGTATACACGTGCCACATTGGTGTGCTGCACCCATTAACTCGTCATTTACATTAGGTATATCTCCTAATGCTATCCCTCCCCCCATTCCCCCTCCCTACAATAGGACCCGGTGTATAATGTTCCCCTTCCTGTGTCTAAGTGTTCTCGTTGTTCAATTCCCACCTATGTGTGAGAACATGCGGTGTTTGGTTTTTTGTCCTTGCGATAGTTTGCTGAGAATGATGATTTCCAGCTTCATCCGTGTCCCTACAAAGGACATGAACTCATCCTTTTTTATGGCTGCATAGTATTCCATGGTGTATATGTGCCACATTTTCTTAATCCAGTCTATCATTGATGGACATTTGGGTTGGTTCCAAGTCTTTGCTATTGTGAATAGTGCCACAATAAACATACGTGTGCATGTGATATGACACTATATTTTAAGGATTAACGTTTTGTCAAATGTTATAATTTTTAAATGTCTTGCTGGATGCATTTTTATTTTGTTTATACACCCTTTTGGAAATTAAAGGGGTTTTAATTTCTGTTTGGACAATTTCTATTAATATTCTCATTTATGAGTTTCTTATTGGATTTATCCTTTGAATTACCTTTCCCATTTAAAGATCAGATAAACACTCACTATTATATTTTTAAATGTTTTAATCATTTATGTTTTTTGTGGATAGGGTTTGCTTTTACTATTTTTTAATTGTGGTGAAATATATATGATCAATATGATATATGTATGATCAATGGTATATTGCCATTTTACCATTTTTAAGTGTATAATTCAGTGCCATTAATTACATTATAATGTTGTACAACCATCGCCACTATTTCCAAAACTTTTTAACTCACCCAAACAGAAACTCTGCACCCAGTAAAAAACAACTCCTCAGCCCCCAGTCCCTGTGACCTCTAACCTATGTTCGTCTCTATGAGCTGCCTATTCTACATACTTCGTATAAGTGGAGTCATGCAATATTTTTCCTTCTATGTCTAGCTTATTTTACTTTGCCTAACGTTTTCAAGGCTTATCCATATTATATAGAGCATGTCAGAATTTCCTTTCTTTTATGGCTGAAGGTGTTCCAGTGCCATTAATTATGTGTATACCATATTTGTTTATCCATTCATCCATTGATGAACACTTGGTTCGTTTCCACCTTTTGGCTATTGTGAATAATGCTACTATGAACACAGGTGTACAAATATCTGTCTTAGTTCCTGCTTTCAATTGATATGTAGATATACTGAGAAGTAGACTTACTGAATTAAGTAGTAATTCTATGTTTAATTTTTTTTTAGTAACTGCATGCTGTTTTCCACAGTGGCTGCACCATTTTACATTTCCATCAGCAATGCACAGTGCTCCAATTTATCCACATCCGGGCCAACACTTGTTTTGTTTTGTTTTTTTATAATAGCCATCCTAATGAGTGTGAAGTGGTATCTCATTGTGGTTTTGATTTGCATTTCCCTGATCATTAGTGATATTGAGTGTTTTCTTATATGCTTGTTGGCTATTGGTATGTATTCTTTTGAGAATTGCCCATTCTTGCCCTTAGCCCATGTATTGATGGGATTTTGTTGTTGTTGTTGTTGTTGTTGTTGTTGTTGATTTGAGTTCATTGTAGATTCTAGATATTAGTCCTTTGTCAGATGGATAGATTGTGAAGATTCTTTCCCACTCTGTAGGTTATCTGTAATTACTCTACTGACTATTCCTTTTGCCATGCAAAAGCTCTTTAGTTTAAGTTCCTGCAATTTGTCTTTGTTTTTATTGCATTTGCTTTTGGGTTCTTGGTCATGAAATCCTTGCCTAAACCAACGTCTAGAAGGGTTTTTCCAATGTTATCTTCTAGAATTTTTACAGTTTTGGGTCTTAGATTTAAGTCCTTAATCCATCTTGAGTTGGTTTTTGTATAAAGTGAGAAGAGAGGATCCAGTTTTATTCTCCTACATATGGCTAGCCCATTACCCCAGCACTATTTGTTGAAAAGGGTATCCTTTCCCCACTTTACATTTTTGTTTGCTTTGTTGAAGATCTGTTGATGTAAACATTTGAGTTTATTTCTGGATTCTCTGTTCCGTTCCATTGGTCTATGTGCCTATTTGTGTAAGCACCATGCAGTTTTGGTGACTATGGTCTTATATAGTATAGTTTGAAATCAGGTAGTATGATGCCTCCAGATTTTTTTTTCTTAGTCTTGCTTTTGCTATATGGGCTCTTTTTTGGTTCCATATGAATTTTAGAATTGTTTTTTCTAATTCTGTGAAGAATTATGGTGATATTTTGATGGGAATGTGTTGAATTTGTAGACTGCTTTTGGCAATATGGTCATTTTCACAAAATTGATTCTCCCCATCCATGAGCATGGGATGTGTTTGCATTTGTTTGTGTCCTCTATAAGTTCTCTCAGCAGTGTTTTGTAGTTTTCCTTGTAGAGGTCTTTTACTTCCTTGATTAGGTATATTCCTACTTTTTTTTGTTTTGTTTTGCAGCTATTACAAAAGGGGTTGAGTTCTTGATTTGATTTTCAGCTTGGTCGCTATTGGTGTATAGAAGAGCTACTGGTTTTTGTATATTAATTTTGTATCCAGAAACTTTGCTGAATTCTTTTATCAGTTCTAGGAGCTTTCTAGAGGAGACTTATGGTTTTCTAGGTAAACAATCATATCACTGGCAAACAGTGACAGTTTGACTTCCTTTTTACTGATTTGGATGCCCTTATTTCTTTCTCTTGCCTGATTGCTGTGGCTAGGACTTCCAGTAATACGTTGAAGAAGAGTGGTGAGAGTGGGCATTCTTGTTTTGTTCCAGTTTTCAGAGGGAATGCTTTCAACTTTTCCCCATTCAGTATTATGCTGGCTGTGGGTTTGTCATAGAGGCTTTTATTATATTGAGATATGCCCCTTGTATTCGATTTTGCTGAGAGTTATAATCATTAAAGTTGCTGGGTTTTGTTGAATGCCTTTTCTGCATCTATTGAGATGATCGTGTAATTTTTGTTTTTAGTTCTGTTTATGTGGTGTATCACATTTATTGACTTATGTATGTTAAACCATCCCTGCATCCCTGGTATGAAACCCACTTGATCATGGTGGATTATCTTTTTGATATGTTGTTGGATTTGGTTAGCTAGCATTTTGTTAAGGATTTTTGCATCTATGTTCATCAGGAATATTGGACTGTAGTTTTCTTTTTTGGTTATGTCCTTTCCTGGTTTTGGTATTATTACGGGACCCCAACACTTACTCAAAGGTAGCCTTTGGGTCAGGGTTTCTGCACTATAGTCCCTTCTGTAGTAGCCAGAAATATGTCACAGGACTCCAACACTTACCCAAAAGTAGCATTTAGGAAGGGAGTTTCCACACTATAGTCCCTTCTGTAGTTGCCAGAAGGATGTTATAGGAAAGGGGTCCTGATCCAGACCCCAAGAGAGGGCTTTTGGATCTCACTCAAGAAAGAATTCAGGGCAAGTCCTCGGTGCAAAGTAAAAACAAGTTTATTAAGAAAGTAAAGTGGTGAAAGTACAGCTACTCCATACACAGAGTAGGACACTCCTGAAAGTAAGAGATGGAACACATCCACCCTAGGCACAAGGCTTGTTTATGTGGGGAGATGTGTTTTGCTACAAGGGTCTGTGATAAAGGATTAGTTTTCTTAACTACTGTATTTTGCAAGAATCAATATTATTGTCTTTAAAGCAAAATTAGGAATGCCTTTGTTCTCCAGATATTGGGATATCTGGACACTCCCAAGTCTGGGTCTGTTTAGTAAACATTATTAATTTGTTCCCTTAACCATAAACATCTAGAGGCTAGGAATGCCTAACTTTCTGAGAATGCAGCCCAGCAAGTCCCAGCCTCATTTTCCTAGCCCTCACTCAAGATGGAGTTGCTCTGGTTCAAATGCCTCTGATATATCTTCCCCCTCACTTTACAAGAAGACCCTCAATTCTAAGGGTTGCAGACGGATGAAGATCCATCTTCTGTAACTTCTGCAGGCTGAATAGGGGTGGTGATATTCCCGCCTATTAGGGTCTCTTGTGTCAGGGTAGAGAGAAGCTCAGTCGGAGAGTGTTGGTATAGTGGAGGTCATTACTAACTCCGAGTTCTGACAAAAGGTGATATCTGGAAGATTAATAAGTGTTCAATTTAAGAAAGCATTGAGTGAGCTTCTCTTGCATTTCTACACAAAGAGTACAACCACAATATATTCCACAACAGCAAAGCAAAATAAGTAAAATCGTTCCAAGTAAACTAAACAGGAAGGCTTTCCAAGAACTAGGCAGTTGCTGGAACCAAGCCAGTATAGGATCAATTGATAGCACATCAATGGCAAAGACCTGAGTGTCTAAAGCTTTCATAGCCTGAGTAATATCATGTGAATAGTCTGGAACATACACAAAATATTCAGTTTTGATCATACACAAGTTCCTCCTTGGGCCGCTGGTACATTAAAATGTCCACATATCCAACAGTTTGTCTGATTATGTAAAGAGGCTAAAGTCTATGGCCACTCAGTAAATAAGTTACTCTCTGCATGATTCCAACTTATACCCAAAAGTAGAATGCCAATCCATATCTTTATGTTACCTATCCCTCTCATTTCTTCTGAACAGGAGTCAGAGGTCACTGATTGGCTCACAGGAATAAATAGGATCAGTCTCTTGTGTTCCATTGACCTGTGGGACTTCATAAGAGACAGGTTTAATTCAAGATAAGTGGACCCAGCTATTTATTCACAGAAGTTTAACTTCAGTTGGGGTACTAAGGAGAACTTGATAGGATTCATTCCATTTGGAGGAGAGGTGATCTGCTGGGGATCCTTCCTTCCAAGTTTTTAATAGGACCCAGTCTCCCGGCTGGGTTGTAACAAGATTGTCTTCCTTAGTGGGGGAAGGGAGTCTTTGATTTCCATATTCAAGCAGTGCGTCTTGCACTTGTCCTAAGTTGATCACATAATTCTGTAGCTTGAAACTATCTATGTCTATTAGGCGGTCTGTAGTTAAGAAAGGCCTTTCATACATTATTTCAAAAGGACTGAGCTGCAGGCTTCCCTTAGAGGTTATTTGAACCAGTAATAAGGCTACAGGTAATAAAGACAACCAGGTTTCTGATGTTTCTTGGCATAGTTTAGCAAGAGTCATTTTTAGAGTTTGATTAGCTCTTTCTACTTTCCCTGAAGACTGTGGCCTCCATGCTTAGTGCAGGTGGTTCTGAATTCCTAGGGCTAAAGATAGGTTTTGGGTAATTCTCGCTGTGAAAGATGGGCCATTATTACTCTGCAAGCTCTTAGGCAGACCAAATCTAGGAATTATTTCCTTTAGTAGGAGTTTAGAAACCTCAATTGCCTTTTCAGACCAGGTAGGAAAAGCTTTGATCCAACCAGTAAAGGTGTCAACAAATACTAATAAATATCTAAACCCTTTACATGAGGGCATCTGTGTGTAATCTATTTGCCAGTCTTCAACAGGGTACGTTCCTCTATGCTGAACAGGCCTTACTAGAGGAGGAGGTAAAGACTGGTTATTTGGGTTATTCCGGGCACATAGTTCACAGGCCTGAGTTAGCCGCTTTACTGTTTTGAGTAAGTCTTTTCCTATAAAAAGGAGAGACGTTAATTGAAACACGGAATCTCTTCCCAAATGACTAGAGTCACATAAATGCTTGACTATTTTCCACTGATTAGCATGTGGTAACAACAGTTTGTTGTCATTGATAAGCCAGCCAGAGGATGTTTAATTAAACTCTGACCTTTAGCCCATTCTTTTTCCTCTTTACTATATCTAGGGTCTGTCACTGAGGTGGCTGAGGGCACTAACATGCCAGTAAGTCCTATTGGCTCCTTTAGCACTGCTGCATCAGCAGCTGCATCTGCAAAGGAGTTTCCCTTAGCCGCGCCAGTCTCCTCTTTGATATCCTCTACAATGGGTTATAGCTACTTCCTTGGGCAGCAAAACAGCATCCAATATGCTCCGAATTTCTAAGTAATATTTTACAGGGGAACCCTTAGCAGTTAGGAGTCCCCATTCCTTCCAGATAATAGCATGAGCAGAAGTACTAGAAAGCCATACTTAGAATCAGTGTAAATGGTAATTCTTCGATCCTTTCCCAATTGCAGGGCTCTAATAAAAGCTATTAATTCTGCCTTTTGAGCTGAGGTAGAAGCTGGTAAGGCCTGAGATTCAATTACCCCATGTTGACTGACAATAGCCCCAGCTTTCCAGTTTCCCTGGTGCACAAAGTTACTTCCATCTGTAAACCGTTCTACCTCAGGATTATCTAGAGGCTCATCCCTTAAATCCAGATGGCTGGAGTAAACTAGCTCTATAATTTGTATACAAGAATGATCTAGGGTGCCGGTTCAGGTAAATAGGTAGCTGGATTCAGTCTGGCATACTTTAAGAATTATATAAGGATGTTTAGCAACAAAGCCTGATATTTATTCACAGGAAAGGAGAAGGAGCAATTTCTGTCTGCCTTGTGGTTTATGAAAGATACTACTGTTTGCAGCTGAGTTAACAAATCGCTTCCCAACAAGGTATGGAGCATTCAGGAGAAAACCAAAGTCCCTGATGAGCAGCTTAAAGGATTCATAAAACGGCATCTATGGGATTGTCCATCTATCCCCATGATTATACCTTTTTGGGGTGACAAAGGCCCATTATAATGGGTCAAAACAGAGTAAGCAGTCCAGAAGGGAGTTAATATTCTTACCTGCCCCGTCAAGGGTTACCCATGGCTTCTCTGGAGATATGACTAGTTGTTCAATGGGAGCTTCAGTGGAAGGTCTCAGGCCCCGTCACCCTTGGGCTTGCCTGACTATTTCGACCATCATTGGTTCAGGTCCCAGTGACTCCCTTCAGAACCCTAGGGAATTCCTCTTCCTATGGTCAGTTTTCTTACAGTGTGCACACTGATTTATGCCCAAGGCACGGTGACTCAGACTCCCAGCTTTGGGCTTCCCACCTTTCAGCTTCACTTATCCAGGCCAAGAGCCAGGAGGGCAGCCCCACGTGGGAAGTAAGCTTGAGGCTGCAGTCAAGAGTAGCACCTTGTGGGAGCCCCTTCTTGCTCTTTCTGCTTCCTCTGCTTTGTCCCTGTTATTAAAAACTAAAGATGTCATATCAAAAAGCTGTCCATAGGAGTTCGGGGACCTATAGCTGGTCTTTGTAGTTTCCTATGGATATCAGGGGCGGACCCAGAGGGTTTGTCCTTGCTTTGAAGCAGGATCAGTGTTAGTATATTTCCTGATTGCCTCAACTAAATGCCCTTGAAAAAAAGCTGGATCCTCATCTTTGCCCTGAGAAACATCCTTAACCTTTTCATAGTTAATGGGATTTTTCATACATTTCTTCATCCCTTCCTACAAACAAGTGACCATATAATTCTCCTCCCCAAGTCCTCATTGGCCTTTGATAGTTTCACTCTGGATCTTGATCTGGAACTGCCATACCTCCTGCCTGATATATATTATAGTTCAGATTGTGAGCCAATACCTCATCTGCATGAGTCCCAGCTGTCCCCAAAATGCATTGTTTCTCTTCCACTGTACATCACAGAGAACACAAAACATGCAGATCTTGCCAAGTTAAACTATCGGTCAGAGTTAATTTCTCAAACTCATCTGTGAATTTTCCTGGATCTTCAGAGAAATGACCAAACTTCTCTTTACATAGAGCCAAATCAGACATAGAAAACAGAACATGTACTGTCACAGTGCCTTCTTCCCCATCTGCCACCTCCCTAAGTGAACAAAGATTTCCCTTTGGAGGCTGATAGGAGGCTTCACTATGAGTAGTACTTGCTGGGCTAAGTTCCTCAGGGAGTGGTGGGTATAGAGTGGACTAGACAGGTAAGGAGGAGGGGACAAAGTGTTCTCAGTTGAACTTTCAGGTGGACTGGAGAGAGAAAGGACCTCCACATCTGAACCATCAGAGCTGACAGAAGGAGGGTCTACTCCACCCAAAACTGCCTGCTGAATGGCCGGCGGGGTGGGGGGTGGGGGGGTGGGGAGGGGTGCATTAAAGAATCATCTGGTATATCTAGCTCTTTTTCTTCTTTTCCTTCTTTTCCTCTCATCAAACATGGTTCACATTATCCAAATAACATAAGTGAGTCGAGCCATGAATCACAGATAAACCACAACATGGACTTCGACAAAAATGTCAAATAAGGCAAAGGAAATGAAGAGGATTTAGATGAGAATGACCAGAGCAAGCAGGTTCTGGGCAATAGCGGCAGTGTGGATTGACCAAGCAAAGCCAGTTTGCCCAAATCCAAGAAAGGAAAGTTTTTTAGGGTGCAAAAAAAACAACAAGGAGAAAAGTCCGCTGATTTCCATCCTAGTGCTTCTCTATCACACCTCGTCAGGGTAGCGACAACCAAACGTAACCACATCTATTTAATATTGCTTATAACTGTTAAATACCAAATCTCAATCAGTAATTTTAGAGACAGAGCCTTCAATGCTTTTTGCTCCCAGTGTTTCACAAGTAAACAGACAGAAATCAGGAGGTACACAGGAGAAGAGTAAGTTAAAATCCCTAAGACCAGTTAAATAAAGTCTCCTGAAAATGACAGCAAAACAGACAGCAACCAAGAAATTGATTCATGCAGCAAGGAGAACAAGGCAGATTAATACAAAGAGCATAGCCTGCGGTGCCAAACTCATTCTTAGCTGAGAGGGACTTTACTGAGAGGGGCCTACAGGCCCCTAAATCTTAGAAGGGACTTTAACCCTCCTAAGTCAGGCCTCTAACCCAAGGTGGTCAAGAGTCCTTGCCTTTCATTAAGAGGGGCCTTTAACCCACTCTGGCTTAGGAGAGACTCTAATTCCCCCAGCTGGGCCTCTAATCCAATCCCATTCTTTACCCAAGTACCCCACCACTTGCTCAAAGTTGTCCAATCAGTGCTACAGTCTATATCCTTAGGGATGGGGAGTTTCTTCAGTATTGTCCATTCCATGGTTTGCCAGAAATGTGTTACAGGACCCCAACGCTTATCTAAAAGTAGCATTTGGAAAGGAGATTTCCACACTATAGTCCCTTCTGTTGTCGCCAGAAAGATGTTATAGGAAAGAGGTCCTGATCCAGGCCCCAAGAGAGGGTTTTTGGATATTGCACAAGAAAGAATTCAGGGCAAGTCTGCATTGCAAAGTAAAAACAAGTTTGTTAAGGAAATGAAGTGGTGAAAGTACAGCTACTCCATAGACAGTGTAGGACGTTCCTGAAAGTAAGAGGAGGAATGCATCCACCCTAGGTACAATGCTTGTATATATGGGGAGATGTGTTCTGCTACAAGGGTTTGTGATAAAGGATTAATTTTCTTAATTACCATATTTTGCAAGAATCAATATTATTATCTTCAAAGTGAAATTAGGAATGCCTTTGTTCTCCAGATATTGGGATATCTGGACACTCCCAAGTCTGGGTCTGTTTAGTAAACATTATTAATTTGTTCCCTTAACCATAAACATCTAGAGGCTAGGAATGCCTAACTTTCTGAGAATGAAGCCCAGCAAGGCCCAGCCTCACTTTCCTAGCCATCACTCAAGATGCAGTTGCTTTGGTTCAAATGCCTCTGACAGTATTAAGGTGATATTGGCTTCATAGAATTATTTAGGGAGGGTTCCCTCTTTCTCTATCTTGTGGAATTGTGTCAATAAGATTGGTACCAATTCTTTGAATGTCCAGTAGAATTCTGCTGTGAACTTGTCTGATCCTGAACTTTTTTTGTTGTTGGTAATTTTTTAATTACCATTTCAATCTCTCTGCTTGTTATTGATCTGTTCAGGATATCTAATTATTTCTGATTTAAGCTAAGAGGGTTGTATCTTTCCAGGAATTTATCCGTCTCTTCTAGATTTTCTAGTTTGTGCACATAAAGGTGTTCACAGTAGCCTTGAATGATCGTTTGTATTTCTGTGGTGTCACTTGTAATATCTCCTGTTTCATTTCTTACTGAGCTTATTTGGATTTTATCTCTTATTTTCTTGGTTAATCTTGCTAATGGTCTATCAATTTTATTCATCTTTTCAAAGAACCGCTTTTTGTTTCATTTATCTTTTGTATTTTTTCTTTGTTTCAATTTCATTTTGCTCTGATATTGGTTATTTCCTTTCTTCTGCTGGGTTTGGGCTTGCTTTTTTCTTGTTTCTCTAGTTCCTTGAGGTGTGACCTTAAATTGTCTGTTTGTGTTCTTTCAGACTTTCTGATATAGGCATTTAGGGCTATGAACTTTCCACTTAGCACTGCCTTTGCTGTGTCCCAGAGGTTTTTGATAGGTTGTATCACTATTGTTATTAAGTTTGAAGAATTTTTTAATTCCATTTTTATTTCATTTTTGACTCAATGATCATTCAGGATCAGGTTATTTAATTTCCATGTATTAAATGTTGTATAAAATATTTAATATTCTGTGTATTAATTGCATGGTCTTGAAGGTTCCTTTTGGAGTTGATTTCCAGTTTTATTCCACTGTGGTCTGAGAGAGTGCTTGTTATAATTTCAATTTTCTTAAATTTATTGAGGCTCATATGGTCTGTCTTGGAGAAAGTTCCATACACTGTTGAATGGAATGTATAATTGGTGGTTGGTGGATGGAATGTTCTGTATATACCTATTAAGTCCATTTGTTCCAGGGTATAGTTTAAATCCATTGTTTCTTTATTGACTTTCTGTCCTGATGACCTGTCTAGTGCTGTCAGTGGAATATTGAAGTTCCCCACTATTATTGTGTTACTGTCTATCTCATTTCTCAGGTCTATTAGTAATTGTTACATAAATTTGGGAACTCCAGTGTTAGGTGCATATATGGTTAGGATTGTGATATTTTCCTGTTGGACAAGGCCTTTCATCAATATGTAATGTCCCTCTTGGTCTTTTTCAGCTGCTGTTGCTTTAAAGTCTAATTTTACTGAAATAAGAAGAGCTACTCCTGCTCAGTTTTGGTGTCCATTTGCCTGAAATGTCTTTTTCCACCCCTTTACCTTAAGTTTGTGCAAGTCATTATGTGTTGGGTGAGTCTCTTGAAGGCAGCAGATAGTTGGTTGGTGAATTCTTACCCATTCCACAGTTCTATATCTTTTAAGTGGAACATTTAGGCCATTTACATTCAATGTTAGTATTGAGATGTAAGGTACCATTCCATTCATCGTGCTATTTGTTGCTGTTATACATTGGTTTTTTGTTTTTGTTTTTTAAATCATATTTTTGTTTTATAGGTCCTGTGAGATTTATGCTTTAAAGAGGTTCTGTTTTGATGTGTTTCCAGGATTTGTTTCAAGATTTAGAGCTCCTTTTAGCATTTCTTGTAGTGGTGGCTTGGTAGTGGCAAATTTTCTCAGCATTTGTTTGTCTGAAAAAGACTGTCTTTCCTTCATATATGAAGCTTAGTTTCACTTGTTGCAAAATTCTTGGCTGATAATTGTTTTATGTGAGGTGACTGAAGATAGGACTCCAGTCCCTTCTAGCTTGTAGGGTTTCTGCTGAGACATCTGCTGTTAATCCAATATGTTTCCTTTATAGTTTACTTGGTGTTTTTGTCTCACAGCTCTTAAGAGTCTTTCCTTTGTCTTAACTTTAGATAACCTGATGACAGTATTCCCAGGTGATGACCTTTTTGTGATGAATTTCCCAGGTGTTCTTTGTGCTTCTTGTATTTGAATGTCCAGGTCTCTAGCAAGGTTGAGGAAGTTTTCCTCAATTATTCCCCCAAATATATTTTCCAAACTTTGAGATTCCTCTTCTTCCTCAGGAAAACCAATTATTCTTAGGTTTCATTGTTTAATATAATCCCAGACTTCTTGGAGGCTTTGTTTGCATTTTCTTATTCTTTTTTCTCCGTCTTTGTTGGATTGGGATAATTCAATGACCTTGTCTTTGAGCTCTGAATTTCTTTTTTCTATTTGTTCAATTCTATTGCTGAGACTTTCCAGGGCATTTTGCATTTCTGTAAGTGTGTCTATTATTTCCTGAAGTTTTGATTGTTTTTTATTTATGCCATCTATTTTCTTGAATATTTCTCCCTTCACTTCTTGTATCATTTTTTGGATGTGCTTATACTGGGCTTTACCTTTCTCTGGTGCCTCCCTGATTAACTTAATAACTAACCTCCTGAATTATTTTTCTGGTAAATCAGGGATTTCTTCTTGGTTTGGGTCCAGTACTGGTGAGCCAGTGTGATTTTTTGGAGGTGCTAAAGAACCTTGTTTGTCATATTACCAGAGTTGGTTTTCTGATTCCTTCTCATTTGGGTAAGCTCTGTCAGAGGGAAAGTCTAGAGCTGAAGGCTGTTCTTCTGTTTCTTTTGTCCCACAGGGATTCCCTTGATGTAGTACTCTTTGTGGCTTCCTGAGAGCCCAGCTGTAGTGATTGTTATCTCTCTTCTGGATCTAGCCACCCTGAAAGTCTACCCAGGCTCCAGCCTGGTACTGGGGATTGTCTGCAGAGTCCTGTGATGTGAACCATCTTTGGGTCTGTCAGCCATGGATAACAGCACAGTATTTAGGGTGTCTCCTGGGTTCTGCAGGAGCAATCAACTTCCTTCAGGGAGTCTGTGGGTCCTCTCAGGTTTTCTGATTTATTCCTCCAGTCTTACTGGAGCAAAAATTCATGATGCGAGCCTCCCCCTGCTTCTCTGTCCGTCCAAGTTGGAGTTGCAATCTAGTCCTGCTTCCCGTCCACCATGATCTCTAGTTTTTACATATAACATTGGTCAAAGCTCCAACTTCATTCTTCTGCACATGGATATCCAGTTTTCCTAGTATCATTTGTTAAATGCCTTCAACAAATGATAATAATTCTGCATTGAATAGTTTTGGCAACCTTGTCAAAAATCATTTAACCTTATATGTGCGGTTATGTATTCCTGGGCTCTCTTTTCTGTTCCATTGAGCTATATGTCTGTGTTTATGCCAGTACCACAGTTTTGATTACTGTAGCTTTGTAATGTATTTTAAAAATCAAGAAGTGTGAGACTTTCAACTTGGGTCTTTTTCAAAATTGTTTTTGGCTATTTGGAACCCCTAGAGATTCCATGTGAATTTTAGGACATATTTTTCTACTTCTGCAAAAGATGCCATTGTGATTTTGATAAGGATTACATTAAGGCTGTAGATTGTTTTGTGTAGTGTTGTCATTTTAATAATATTAAGTCTTCTAATTCATGAACATAAATATCTTTCTTTTTATTTATGTCTTCTTTAATTTCTTTCAGCAAATTTTTATCATTTTCTTTCATTTGTTTGTTTGTTTGTTTGTTTTTTGAGATGGATCTTGTTCTGTCACCCAGGCTGGAATGCAGTGGCACCATCTTGGCTCACTGCAACCTTGACCTCCCAGGTTCAAGCTACTCTCCTGCCTCAGCCTCCTGAGTAGCTGTGATTACAGGCACATGTCACCACATCTGGCTAATTTTTGTATTTTTAGTAGAGACAGGGTTTCACCATGTTAGCCAGTCTGGTCTTGAACTCCTGACCTCAGGTGATCTGCCCACCTCAGCCTCCCAACGTGCTGGGATTACAAGTGTGAGCCACTTGCCCAGCCAACTTTTTATCATTTTCAGTGTAGAAGTCTTTCACTCTTTGGTTAAACTAATTCCTAAGTATTTTATTATATTTGGTGCTATTGTAAATGGAATTGGTTCTTTTAATTTTATTTTTGAATTGTTCATTGTTAGTGTATGAAAATGCAATTAATTCTTGCATATTGGTTTTGTATTCTGTAACTTTGTTGAATTTGTTTATTAGTTTTAAGACTTTTTGTGGAACCTTCAGTGCTTTCTACATATAAGTTCATGTCATCTACAAACAGAGATATTTTTATTTTTTCCTTTCCTGTTTGGAGCCTTTTGTTTGTTTTCCTTGCCTAATTGCTCTGGCCAGAGCTGCCAATACTATGTTGAATAGAAGGGGTGAACGTGGGCATCCTTTCCTTATTCATGGTCTTCAAGGAATTTGTCAGCCTCCTTCCACTGAGTATGATTCTAGCTGTGGATTTTTTATATATACCTTTATATTGTTGAGGTAGTTACCTTGAGTGTGTTTTTTAAATCATAAAAGGATGTTGACTTTTGTCAAATACTTTTTCTAAATCAATTGAAATGATCCTGTGGATTTTTTTTCTTTATTCTGTTAATGTGGTATACATTACACTGACCAACTTTTTTATTCTAATAATATATCGTATTTAGCCCAATTGTATCCAAATACCATCCCAAATATTATCATTTTAACATGCAATCAATATAAAAAATGTTGAAATCTTTTGCATTCTTTTTCACTCCAACTTGAGAATACCTTTATATTCACATATATTTTCTTGCTTTTTAAAAATGGCTTAAGCTCATTGGAGAAACAAAGCAAAATAAAGACAGATCCACACTGACCCATTTTTGCATATTGAACCATCCCTGCATTCCAGGAATAAACCACATTTTGTCATGGTGTATAAACCTTTTAGTATGCCGCTGCATTTAGTTTGTCAGTGTTTTGTTGAGGATTTTTACATTAAAGTTTATCATGTATATTGGTCTGTAGTTTTCTTTTATTGTAATGTCTTTATTTGGCTTGGTATCAGTCAACACCAGCCTCACAGAATTAGGTAGGAAGTGTTCCCACCTCTTCAATTTTTTGGCAGAGTTTGAGAAGGATTAATGTTAGTTCTTTAAATGCTTAAGAGAATTCACCAAAGAAGCCATCAGGTCCAGGGCTTTTCTTTGTCAGGAGGTTTTTGATTACTAATTCAGTCTGTTTACTAACTACAGGCCTATTCAGATTTTCAGTTTCTTCATGATTCAGATTTGGTAGGCTTTGTGTCTCTAATTTGTCACTTCGTCTAGGTTATTTAATTTGTGGGCATACAGTTGTTCATAGTGCTCTCTTATAATCTCCTTTATTTCTGTGGACCAATTAGTAATGTCCCCACTTCCATTCCTGATTTTAGTTATTTGAGTCTTCTATCCTTTTTCTTAGCCAATCTAGCTAAATGTTTATCAATTTTGTTAACCTTTTTGAAGAGTGAACTTTTGGGGTTTTTTTAATCTCTATTATTTTTCTCTTCTCTAATTTATTATCTCTGCTTTAATCTTTATGATTTTCTTTCATCTGCTAACTTTGGGTTTAATTTGGGCTTTTTAGTCTCTTAGTTGTAAAGTTCGTTTGTTGACTTGAGATCTTTCTTCTTTTTTAATATGTTCACAGCTTCATTTATTTATTTTTTTTTCCGGGATGGAGTCTCACTCTCTCACCCAGGCTGGAGTACAGTGGCATGATCTCAGCTCACTACAACCTCTGCCTCTCAGGTTCAAGCAATTCTCCTGCCTCAGCCTCCCAAGTAGCTGGGACTACAGGCATGAGTCACCATGCCCAGCCAACTTTCTGTATTTTTAGTAGAGACGGGATTCCACCACGTTGGTCAGGCTGGTCTCAAACTCCTCACTTCAGGCTATCCACCTGCCTTGGCCTCTAAAAGTGCTAGGATTATAGGCGTGAGCCACCACCTCTGCCCTAATGTGTTCACAGCTTTAAATCACTACTTTTACTGAATCCCATAAGTTTTGGTATGTTGTGTTTCTATTTTCATTCATCTTTAAGTATTTTCTAATTTCTTCTGTGATTCCTTCTTTGATCCTTTAATTGTGTAAGAGTGGCTTGTTTAATTTCCATGAATTTGTGAACTTTACAGTTTTTCTTCTGTTATTGATGTCTAAATTGACCCCATCGTGGTCGCAGATGATAGTTTGATATATCTGTTTCTTAAAATCCACCAAAATTTCCTGCCTCAGCCTCCCGAGTAACTGGGACCACAGGCACCCGCCACCATGCCTAGCTAATTTTTTTTTTTTGTATTTTTAGTAGAGATGGGATTTCACCTTGTTAGCCAGGATGGTCTCCATCTTCTGACCTCATGATGCGCCTGCCTCAGCCTCCCAAAGTGCTGGGATTACAGGTGTGAGCCACCGCGCCCAGCCAGGAGAACCGGGGAGGCTAAGTATGCAGTGAGCCGAGATGGCGCCACTGCGCTCCAGCCTGGGTGACAGAGCGAAACTCCATCTCAAAAAAAAAGAAAAAAAAATCCACTGAAATTTGATTTGTGGCCTGACATAAGGTCTGTCCTGGAGACTGTCCCATGTTCACTTGAGAGGAAGTTGTTCTGTTGTTGCTGAGTAGAGTGTTCTGTATATATCTATTAGATCTAGTTGCTTTACTGTGTTGGTCAAGTCCTCTGTGTCTTTACTTATCTTCTTTCTGGCTTTTCTGTCAATCGCTAAGATTGAGTTTTGGAGTCTCCAATTATCACTGTGAGGTTAACTAAGTAATATTTGTGATGAATGTTTATAAGTAGCAGTTTGTCACAGAACAACATAGAATGAGTCAGGGATGGGGAGCAGGTTACCTTCTCAGAAGAGAAGATAACACATACAAAGGAACTGAAGTATGGACTCATAGAGAATAGGTGTGTATGTTGTAGCAAGAGAAGTGCTCCTGGGATAAGAAAGCAGGGCTAGTCAGATGGTAAAATGTCTTGCACGCCATGCTAAGGAGTTGGAATATTGCCCTGAAGGCAGTGGATGTCCATGAGCTTATAACAATAACATGGTCAGGGTTTCATTTTAGAAAGATGATTATGATTCCAAGAGGGAGAACAAGTTGAAAAAGTGATGCAGGAAACAGGTATAGGAGACAAGACCACTGGCATTATCCAGCTAAGGAAAGATGTGGACCTGGACTAAGGGTGACAATGGGGTGGAAGGTTAGGTTTTCCAGATAGGAAGTGAATGATCACCTTTAGCAGGTGCAAGACAGAGAAGAAACAATAATTTCTTCTACCTTAGAAATCTTAATGCAACCACAGCGAACCCCAGAAAAACAATCAAAGTGGATTTAAGCAGAGCATCCCACAAGAGGAAAATTATTCCTCTCAGGGAGCCTGAAGAAGCCTCCACACTAGGCACCTGTGGAATATGCATCAATTGTGTTTGTGCTAATCCCAGGGATCTTGGAAAGCAATACAGATTACTGGTGTCCTGTTAGGTCAGAGAGGCCTCCTGTACGTCTTTCCTTCTCCTGTCTTTCCCCTCAGCCCCATCTTTCATTGTATTCCTAGGAGACAACTGTTTTCCTTCTCTCATCTTCTTCCCCCTTCCTGGGCTGCCCCAGGCTGACTGACAAGGGAGCCTTCAACCGTCATGCACATGAAGCCGAAATTTAAGTCCCTGCACAACGCTTACCCAAGCTCCTCCAAAAAACTTGTCTTTGCATGTTCATAGTAGACAATAAGCTGTTTGTTTTGGCTAACACACACACACACCAAAAAATGCTGATGGAACCAAGCACGCAACACTATATGGCAGGTTTATTGCCCTAAGTTTTAAGGTCAGTATGAAGCTGGGTTGGAGAGGACAAGGAGAAAGAACAAAATTGGTTTTCTTTATCATTTTAGGAGAGGACTCATTATTTGGGTATTTTTATATGCCTGACATTCCCATGGTGACAACAGAGCAGTTATAGGGGAGAAAATGCCACAAATGAAAAAATAAAATGCATCAATATATGGAATCGTGTTGCTTTTCATGAACATCTCAAGGTAACTTCTTTCATGCAGTCTCATATGAGTAAAACTATGTTGATTTTCGAAATGTATTATTTTTATCTAGCCCATTCCTATGTAGTTCAAACAAGTGATGACTATTAGACAATAATTTAGAATCTGATTGACACTATAGCCTGGCCAGTATTTTGTGAAGGGTTCTGCTGTGACGTATTGCTGAAACTTGTTAACCTGCCTGTATTTCATTTCTCTGTTGATTTTACTGACTCAGGGTTGACTGTAAGATATTAACAAGCAAAATTTTTCCAAAAATTAGCTTATCTTATGAGACTCAAAAAGCCAATCTATTGATAGAAAGACCTTTCATAATTTATTAAAAGTTTAGGTTTATAGGTTTTTTTGAAGAAAGGAATATGCTTTTATTATCACTTCCAGCCTGTTGCTGGAAGTAGGCTGGTAAAAAGATTATTGTCTAACAGGAGGCCTCAGGGAGCCCTATCAGATACCAACAGGTGATGCTCACATGTCCCCAGCACTGAGCTCATGTTACAGCATTCTCTCCTCTGGTCTTTTCAGTCACCCTGTGATGTAGGTACTGTGATTATTGCCCCATGCAGGTAAGGAAACTAAGGCACAGACAGTAGAAGTTATACAAGTTCACAAAGCAAAGACGTGGAGGAGCTGGGATCCATGCTCAGTGTTGAAAAGTTGGAGTTCTGGCTTTTTAACTATTTTGCTGCACAATGCCCAGAAAGACACCAGGAGTTGTAAAAGACACCAGGAGCTGTAAACTGCACATCCCTCAGGAAGAGTTCATGGCATGGGTACCACAAGCCTATTGTAGGCCGTACTGCCTGCTCCTTGACCTTAAGGTTTTAAAAATACAGTTGGGGAATGGGGGAGAAACACTCCCAAAGAAAGCAACCAAGGCAATTACATGCTAAACACATAATCACATTCAACTCTATGTGAGTAAATCAAATCCTTGCTTCTAGGCTTTCTGTCACTGATTTTGTCTTAAGTCCTACAATTTGTTCTTTCAATCTGCTGAGCACTGCTCTTTCTTATCAAGGCTACAAAGACAAACTTCTGCCCAGTCCCCAGTCAAGTGATCACAAAAAGCAGGTTAATGGGGGCCTCTGAAGCAGTGAGAATTTCTGGTTTTGGAAGTCAATCCAGAGGTGTCTTGGTCGGAAAAAAAGATACAAACTGTAAAAAGAAAACTGCTTGGGTCATCAGATCCATTTTAGTGTGTCACTGCCAGCTTTAAAAAAAAAATCATAAGATATAATACAAGTGAAAATTGTTTCATGGACTTTTAATTTCAATTACAAATTACACATTAAAATGTGTATACCGGGTCATATTGTAAAATGCATTTTTTGTATAACTTGTGGTCAATAACATTTGAAAGACATTGTTCTTAAAAAGCAAACCATTGCCCCCAAGTTGGGACATCTCTGGTCTTTTTATCCCAGTGGGGTTCTTCACAGTGTGCGTCTGTGCACATCACACCAAACAAGATGTATAGAACACCTGCAGTAATAGGGGTCAGGGGAGCTGCAGGAGGCCACCTAGAGACTGCGATAGAGTCTTTATGGTGCCACCTTTTCTAATAAAGACTTGAGTCTAGAAAGTTCTGAAGGCTCAAAAGGTATTTATTCACAAACAGGAATGTGGGATGAAACGTGTCAGACAAGTCAAGCCTTGTGAGTGCCTCTGAATCTGGTTTGCTGATGACATTCAGATTATCTACACTGATGTGGCTGCCCCTCCTGATGGGCCATAACCTGGTGCACAGGAATCCCCACACTAATATTTCTCACCATCAGCTCCCGGGTCCCCCCCAGTCAACAACTGCTCTGGTCCGAGACCTCTCATCTGCTGGACCAATCAAAGTCCATCACAGCAGCTCCTCCGATGCTTCCTCCACCTCCACAGTATTTTTCCCCAACAAGTTGGGTTCCTTCTTCCAAATTCTTCCCAAATTCCACAACTTCACCAAATCTTACTTGAGCAACCCAGCTTCATGCCAATCCCTGCCTCATCATCCTTCCATCATGTCTTTCTCACCCTCACAGCCTCCACATGTCCTCACAGTCAGTGCTTATGGGATGTTTGTGCCTGTGCTTGCCCATCCAACTGTTTGCACGTCTGTGCCTCCCTGCACCTTTCTGGGCTTGGACCACATGCCCAGGGTACGGTCAGCCCCTACCAGGGCAAGGAGCACAATGGGCATGTGTTTCACAACCCCATAGGCTGCACAGCATTTGGCACGTGCTCAGATGCAGCCTGGCTACTCCCAATGTGCCTGGCTACTCCCATCTGCCAAGAAGGTAGCTCTTCTAGCTCAGAGAGATGAAAAATCCTTGGAAAATGGAGTCTGCACTAAGCCAGGCTGTTTTGAGAAGCTAGTGTCTGCATCACATACATTCAGACTTAAAGTACTTCTCTAGAGGTATTCTTTGACTTAAACCACCTAGCTGCTTCTATCGCCTTGACAGCTAGGCTGAACCACCCACTTTAGCAGGTGCTTCTTTGCTGGCCCGTTACTACCATCTATTGGCTCCTGGAGGAAACAAGAATGAGCCACATGTCTGAGGATAAGTGCTTCCATCTGAATTCCCAAAAGGCTTTCAGGGGTTGGAAAATGATCACCCGAGAAGCCACCAGGTAGGGGATTCGGTGCTTGCAGAATGCTTTTGCCATCCTGGCTCTGTCTTCCTGCCCCCCATCAAAGTTGGCTCAGGGAGTTCAAATATAGAAGCGACATTTGTTTTAGAAACATAAAGATAGGTAAGCCCTACCCAATAAAAATTGACATAGAGAGGTGAACTATCCCACATTCAGAGAAAAACTACTATTCCAGGCCCACCTTCCCAAGCACCTTGCTTCTGCAGAATTTTTATCCACAAGGCATCTATTAGGTTACCTACCCTTGCCAGGGCCTAAAATCCGGCCCCTTAGCAAAACAAAAACCACATCTAGATCTTTCTAAGATGAAAGATAATCATGTCTCTTTACATAGTATTACCATAAGGATGGCCACTGAAGCAGAATTTCATATGATAAACTAAGCTATCTTTGGAAAACACAAGTATTTCCCAAAGTAGAATGTAGACTGTCACAACCCACCAAAAGTGGAAATTTTTGTATTCAAATTTCCTGGCTATGAGCTCAGACCACCGCCACTATGAAACAAAGTCTGGCTAGAATGGACTGCAGGGAGTGAAGTTGATGCTGATTTTCTCAGGAGGCCAGGGTTTAAAGTTGGGCTTTCCCTGGTTCCAATTCATTGTCTGCCATTGCTCCAGGAAGAACATAGCCCAATTGTTTGTTCCTAATTTTGAAAAACATCAGAGCTGACCATTTGCCACAAGAAGTTAATTTTCAAGAAAAGAGAGGCAAACTCTTTCAGTTGCTTATTGCTGCATAAAAAACCACCTCAAAATGTAGCAGCTTGAAACAATTTATTATTAAACTAAAACAAGTTATTAAAGCTACACCATGTCAGCTGTGGCCACTCCTGTGTTCGGCTGGGTGGGGCTAGAGCCCCCCAGACAGCCTCTGTCAGGTGTCTGCACCTGGATGCTGCTGCATGTGGCCGCTTCCTCCACGTAATGACGCGTCCTCCAGGGCCTCTTCCCATTGCATCACCCTACCAAGATAGCATGGATGTTCTTACAGGACGGCAGCCCACTTCCAGGAAGGCCAACACAGAAACTCCCAGATCTCTCAACCATCAGGCCTGGAACTGACACAGTGTCACTTCTGCTTCATTCTACTGATCAAAGCAAGTCACAGACCAGCGCAGATTCAAGGGAGCAGGAAGCAGATTCCACCTGTCAACAGGAAGGGTGATAAAAGCCTATGTGGAGGGGAGGACTGTAGGCACCACCTCTAAGACAAGCTAACACAGACCTTGACAGAAGAGAGAACCAGATTGGCCTCATTCTTCCACTCTCTATATGGAGGATCAATGGCTTTATCCATACAATGGCATTAACAATGACTACTTGGAGCATTGTTCAGATCCAAGGAGATAATGACAGTTAATGTTAGGCAGATGGCATACGCTTGTGGCTCTCCAAGTGTAGCCAATTCCCATGAAACGTTGGTCTCCACCAGGAGCCTGTGAAGACCAAACCTAAGAGGAGGTGCCATTTTGGAAGCATTCAGGTTCAAAGCTGGCTCCAAACCACACCCTGCTGTGAGTTTGCCAGGGAATTTTCATGCTTTGGTTGACTTTTCTCACCTTCATTTTCTTCTCCAACCCATCTAAAAAGGCTCCAAATTTTTTTCTTTTGAAATCAAAGATTCAGAGGAGACTAGCTTCTCACTTGCAATAAGGAAGCTACCATACCGAAGGGCACCCTGAGACCAGCACACAACAGGCCAGTGAGGCCATGCATGCAGGACATGGAGCCTGCTGGCCCTCCTACAAGCAGCTCCACTTTTATCCATTTTATGTATTAGGGTTGTTCAACAAAAAATCCGATGTGTGGTTGGAATCCCTGGTTTATTACAAAGTGCCACCTTGGCTAGCAGAATATTAGCAGACTGGAATACCAGATAGCCAAGTTTTGATGGGGACGAGAGAGATTTATACTTTAAGAAAAGTGGGCAAAGAGAAGATGCATGATTGAGGGAAGAGGGCATGCATAAAGTGAGCATCTTGGGAGGCAGCATTCAAGAGACGAACAGAGTATGAGTGTGTAACGGATGCATACAAAAGAGCCTTAACAAAGGAGGAAATCCTGCCTTCAACAACGTGAAGAAACCTGGAGGACACCATGCTAAGTGAAATAAGCCAGATACAGAAGGAAAATTACTGCATGATACCACTTTCATGAGGAATCTAAAATAATTAAACTCGTAGAAGCAAAGAGTAGAATGATGGTTGCCAGGAGCTGAGGGGAGGAGAAAAGAGAAAGGTATTAGTCAAAGGGCACAAGGTTTTGGTTATAAAGATGAGTAAGTCCTAGAGAGTTGCTGTACATCAGAGTGTCCATAGCTAGCAATACTGTATTATGGACTTAAAAATTCGTTAAGAGGATAGATCTTGTGTTACATGTTCTTATCACAAAAACAAATAAATAAAAAGGGGACAAGGACACTTTGGGAGGTGACAGATATGCTTATGGCCTTGATTGTGGTGATGGTTTCACCTTGTGTACTTATCTCCACACATAACAAGTTGCATGTATTAAATATGTACAGCCTTGTACCCATGAAAATTAAAACTAAAAACTTTTAATAATATATATACAGATTATTGTATGTTAATCATCCCTCAAAAAAGTGTTGTTTGTTTGAGTTTTTTAAGAGAGAGATGAAGCAGAGTTGGAGAGTGCTGTGACCTCTGAGCCAGTCTCTGCCAGGCCTGCCACATCTCCCACCGGAAACTGTCCCCGTGCTTATTCTTGCCTTCCAGAATCACTGCATCAGGTCATTCTCCCTGGAAGTGCTGGGGAGTTACCCCTAGTGAGACACTCAGCAACGGACAGGCAGGAGTGGTGGTGAATACTGCAGCTTTCCGAGCCCGCCTTCTTATCTCTGGGGGTAGAGGGAGAATCCCCTAGTTTGTCCCCTTTGTCCTCACCTCCACTACTTGTCCACTTGACTACCGGTTTTAACCCATCCTAGCTACTCTTTCCACAGAGAGGGAGACAAAAATGAAAGGAATTATTCAATGCCCTTGTAACTGCAAAGGGCAGAAACCAAACTTATATTAGCTCAAAGAAATAGGAGATTTATTGCTCACTTAACTAAAACTTCCAGCAGTCCTCTAGCTTCAGGCACAATGGGAGTCAGGAGCTCAAATGATGCCATCTCCATCTCTCAGTTCTGCTTCCTTAGAGGGGTTGTATCCTTAGAGGGCTGAGATTGATGCCCACAGTGCCAGGATTAGTGGTCTCAGTGCAAGGACGACTCTTCTTCCTTGATGGTTCTAGTATAAGTCTAGGATGCAGTTCTCACGAATCTGGCCTAATAATGGGCCAACCCCAAATCTATCATGGTTGCAGAGCAGCAAGGATGCTCTGGTTGGCCAACACCGATTTGTGTATGCACTGTAGGATTTAAGCAACATTGGCTCCACACAAAACACAGAGAGGAAGGTTATTTTCTTTTTATTATTATTATTATACTTTAAGTTCTAGGGTACATGTGCACAACGTGCAGGTTTGCTACACAGGCGTACATGTGCCATGTTGGTTTGCTGCACCCATCAACTCATTATTTACATTAGGTATTTCTCCTAATGCTATCCCTTCCCCATCCCGCCACCACCCAACAGGCCCCAGTGTGTGATGTTCCCCTCCCTGTGTCCATGTGTTCTCATTGTTCAACACCCACTTATGAGTGAGAACATGCAGTGTTTGGTTTTCTGTCCTTGTGATAGTTTGCTGAGAATGATGGTTTCCACCTTCATCCATGTCCCTGCAAAGGACATGAACTCATCCTTTTTTATGGCTGCATAGTATTCCATGATGTATATGTGCCACATTTTCTTTATCCAGTCTATTATTGATGGACATTTGGGTTAGTTCCAAGTCTTTGCTATTATGAATAGTGCCACAATAAACATACCTGTGCATGTGTCTTTATAGTAGCATGATTTATAATCCTTTGGGTATATACTCAGTAATGGGATTGCTCGGCCAAATGATATTTTTAGTTCTAGATCCTTGAGGAATCGCCACACTGTCTTCCACAATGGTTGAACTAATTTACTCTCCCACTAACAGTGTAAAAGCGTTCCTAGTTCTCTACATCCCTTCCAGCATTTGTTGTCTCCTGACTTTTAAATAATCGCCATTCTAACTGGCGTGAGATGGTATTTCATTGTGGTTTTGATTTGCATTTGTCTGATGACCAGTGATGATGAGCATCTTTCCTTATGTTGGCTGCATAAATGTCTTCTTTTGAGAAGTGTCTGTTCATATCCTTTGCCCACTTTTTGATGGGGTTGTTTGTTTTTTTCTTGTAAATTTGTCTAAGTTCTTTGTAGATTCTGGATATTAGCCCTTTGTCAGATGGATAGCTTGCAAAACTTTTCTCCCAATCTGTAGGTTGCCTGTTCATTCTGATAATAGTTTCTTTTGCTGTGCAGAAGCTCTTTAATTTAATTAGATCCCGTTTGTCTATTTTGGCTTTTGTTGCCATTGCTTTTGGTGTTTTAGTCATAAAGTCTTTGCCTATGCCTATGTCCTGAATGGTACTGCCTAGGTTTTCTTCCAGAGTTTTTATGGTTTTAGGTCTTACATTTAAGTCTTTAGTCCATCTTGAATTAATTTTTGTATAGGGTGTAAGGAAGGGATCCAGTTTCAGCTTTCTACGTATGGCTAGCCAGTTTTCCCAACACCATTTATTAAATAGGGAATCCTTTCCCCATTGCTTGCTTTTGTCAGGTTTGTCAAAGATCAGATGGTTGTAGATGTGTGGTGTTATTTCTGAGGCCTCTGTTCTATTCCATTAGTCTATATATCTATTTTGGTACCAGTACCACGTTGTTTTGGTTACTGTAGCCTTGTAGTATAGTTTGAAGTCAGGTTTCATGATGCCTCCAGCTTTGTTTTTTTTGTTTATGATTGCCTTGGCTATGCAGGCTATTTTTTGGTTCCATATGAACTTTAAAGTAGTTTTTTCCAGTTCTGTGAAGAAAGTCAGTGGTAGCTTGATAGGGATACCATTAAATCTATACATTACCTTGGGCAATATGGCCATTTTCTTTTTTTTTTTTTTTTTTTTTTTTTTTTGAGACGGAGTCTCGCTCTGTCGCCCAGGCTGGAGTGCAGTGGCCCGATCTCAGCTCACTGCAAGCTCCACCTCCTGGGTTCACGCCATTCTCCCGCCTCAGCCTCCCGAGTAGCTGGGACCACAGGCGCCCGCCACCTCGCCCGGCTAATTTTTTGTATTTTTTAGTAGAGACGGGGTTTCACCGTGTTAGCCAGCATGGTCTCGATCTCCTGACCTCGTGATCCGCCCATCTCGGCCTCCCAAAGTGCTGGGATTACAGGCTTGAGCCACCGCGCCCGGCCAATATGGCCATTTTCACTATATTGATTCTTTCTATCCGTGAGCATGGAATGTTCTTCCATTTGTTCGTATCCTCTTTTATTTCGTTGAGAAGTGGTTTGTAGCTCTCCTTGAAGAGATACTTCACATCCCTTGTAAGTTGGATTCCTAGCTATTTTATTCTCTTTGTAGTAATTGTGAATGGGAATTCACTCATGATTTGGCTCTCTGTCTGTTATTTGTGTATATGAATGCTTGTGATTTTTGCACATTGATTTTGTATCCTGGGACTTTGCTGAAGTTGCTTATCAGCTTAAGGAGATTTTGGGCTGAGACAATGGGATTTTCTAAATATACAGTCATGTCATCTGCAGAGACAATTTGACTTCTTCTTTTCCTAATCGAATACCCTTTATTTCTTTCTCTTGCCTGATTGCCCTGGCCAGAACTGAGGAAGGTGATTTTCTAAAGGAAATTCCAGGTACTGTCACCAGAACAAGAGGAAGATGGAGTTTGGTTGGGAAAAAACAATAGTTACCCACCTCAAGAACTAACAATGCTGAATATATATCATGGTTCTGCCACCTGCCAGGCTCTATTTATATGCTGTCATTAAATCCTCAGAGGTAGACATGATCCCCAATCCCCCCATTTTATAAAGCGGAATACTAAGGTCAAGGAGGTGAAACCACTTGCCCAGTGCTGCACCATTAGAAGGGATGATTCGACCCGCGTCCAGATTAGAAGTTATTTGCTTCTCTTCCTGAAGTTCCTGCCTCTACATTCTGTTGGATTTGGGTATGACAAGCTGGCCCACAAGTCTAGCTTTGTAGTTTGGTGATCATGCACTTCTCTGTCTGTTGGTCAAAGCTGGCATCCAAGAGTAAGTAGCCTGAGAGGCTTCACTAGTGCTTCCAGCTTCACATCCCTATTTCCCAGAATTCAAGAGGCAGATTCCTGGCTCTCCTAGCTCGTGACTGTGGGGATTTCTAATTCTTTTTTTTTTTTTTTTAGATGGAGTCTCGCTCTGTCACCCAGGCTGGAGTGCAGTGGCGTGATCTCAGCTCACTGCATCCTCCGCCTCCTGGGTTCCAGTGATTCTCGTGCCTCAGCCTCCCAAGTAGCTGGGATTACAGAATGCGCCACCACACTCAGCCAATTTTTGTATTTTTAGTAGAGACAGGGTTTCACCATGTTGGCCAGGCTGGTCTCAAACTCCTGACCTCAGGTGATCTGCCCACCTCTGCCTCCCAAAGTGCTGAGATTACAGGCATAAGCCACTGTGTCCAGCAGGTTTTTCTAATTCTCAGCCTTATTGCAGAAGAGAAAAGAGGTGTTGCTTCCTCGACTTGACCTGCAGCTCAGTTTGTTTTTCACTTTTCTGGTATAATCTGGGCGACAACTCTGATACTTCATGCATGTCTGTTCTGTTCCACATATGAATGCCCTTGGCATGCCTGTCTGTCATCCACCAATCTGGAGACACTGGGGAACAGTTCAGAGCCCCTTGAGGCCCTTGCCTTCCTACTGACTATCTCCATTTTCAGGAGAAAGGCAGCAAAGGAAGAAATTATGAGTAAGAAATCCACCGCATATCTTCAGCCAGGACCCAGCAAGAGCCCCTGAGAAGGGAAAGTTACTACCCAAAGCCCGAGTAGCCAGAGCACTTCTGAACCATTTTTTGAACACAGGACACTTTTGGTAAAGCCCTTGAATCCCTTCTCAGAATGCTTGTAAGCACATTAAGTAAAATACACAGGAGTACAGAGGAAACCAGTTATACTGAACTATAATTATCAAAATATCTTACAACAAATTTATGATATGCTAATATCTGTGATTATTAATTGGCACACTAAATAGCAGGATCTAGCTGTATGTCTAATCGTTAACATGATTTCGAAGTCACAATGAGTATAAAGAATGTTTTGAAATACCTATAAAACTGTAATGTAATATGAAAATATCTATGGCTTCTATTGATGACAGTCACAGGTACTACTAACACTGCCATGAGTTGTTGTCCACAGAATTGAAGGAAATGCTAAGTTGTACATCACTTTCCATGACAATAAATGTGCAATTATATTTCTTATTCAAGTTTACAAATCTCTTGAATTCTACTCCCAGAATTTTGGGGGACTCTCAGCGGACCCCAGGCTAAGAATCAAATGACATTCTAGAGTGTCTGGCATTAACAGCATCCATGTATGGGTGTCTACAGCCACCCTCTTGGCAGCCCTGTGAGTATTGTTATCTCCATTCTTCAGCTCAGGAAACCAAGGCTGGAAAAGGCTAAACCATGGGAAGGCACAGGAGTGAGTGTACCCAGCTCTGGAGCCCATGCCCTTCCTGTTTTCCTGCTTCTGTCTAAGCAGCCTCATCTTGGTGAAGCCAGGTTGTCATGCCTTGTCTCCAGGAAGAGGGGCGATGAAGTGGAAAGTCCACACCCCCAACGGCAGGAACAAAACAAGCAACCCTGCAGCAATTTCTGCTTCCCACTTCCCATAAGCCATTCTCAGAGATGGAGAGAAAAGTGGCTATACATGCAAGCCCTTTAGAGGGGAAATAAACATGTGAAAACTTCCACTCAACAAGGCCTGCAGTTAAATTGTGCCACCTCATGTGTAAACCCAAGCCTCCTGGGAGTTAATGCATTTGGGGCTCGTTAATATCAGCATGAGCAGTGTCCAAGGAGCACTGCTGAGGCCCTGCACACTTAGGATGTGAAGAACTGCGTCTTGCCTGCATAAGACATGTGGGCTCCTGAAGGCTGGGCCTTTGGAAATGAAGCATCAGGCTCAAGTCCTGCCATCAGCCTCCCTATAGCCATTGAATGCAGGGAAGGGTAAAACTGCAGCCTCCTGGCCAAGGCCCAGCTCAGGAAATTGCTTTTTACCTACTGGGACTCCACATGCCTTTTCACTTTGTTGGCCTCTGTCCCAGCAGCCAGTGCAGTGAACATCTGCCAGCCATTGAGTCCACCTCACTGGCACCCAGGGCCTCGTCTCACATCTCAGCGATTCCTCATGGACAATACTCTCAGTCTGCATGGAACAGAGCAGACCTCTGGGTTGGGAAGGCCCACTGCAGAGATAAACTGGAAATAAAGACTTAACTCAGGCTGTAACAGAGGTATCTAGAGTTCCTGTCAGCTCTGTTGGAGTGTGAGGTTGACAACTCAGCTACCAGGCTTACCCAGCTTAGCTGAAATCTGTTCCAGAGGTGGACTATGTCATCCAGGCTCAATTCTCCTGTGCAATAGCGTCCCCGGGGTCGAAGCAAATTGAGAGCAGATTTCATTCAGTTTGAAGCCTTTAAAGGGGCTTTGGTTTTTTATTAATCTGAATCTCCTCATGAGGAAACAATCAGACAAATCCAAAATGAGGGACATTCCAAAAATAACAGCCTGGGGTTTTCAAAATTGTCAATGTCATGGGGGAGGAACTGTTCTAGAATAGAGGAAGCTAAAGAGATAAGTCAGCAAATGCAATGTGTGAACCTGAGCTGGATCCTGGAGCAAAAACACAGGAAAACAGTTACAAAGGACACATACACCATAATTTCACACACTTGGGGAAATTTGAATATACACCATATTAGGTAATAGTGTTGTTCCAATGCAAAATTTCCTGATTTTGATGTAGGCAAAGATCCTTGGTCTTACAGCATCTGCAGATCAAAGGTCATGTGTGCATAACTGCATCTCAAATGGGTTCAGAAAAGATTAGAGAGAGAGAGAAAAACAAAGATAGATAGATGATAGATAGATAGATAGATAGATAGATAGATAGATAGATAGATAAGCACAAATTGAGCAAAATGTTAACAATTGGTGAATCTAGATGAGGAGTAAATGGGTATCTATTGTACTATTTTGCAACTTTCTATAGGTTTAAAAATTTTCAAAACAAAAATGTGGAAGGAAACTCTTTAGAAAAGGAAGAAGGAAAAATAAATTTTGTACTTCCAAATAATGTAATGTAGTAGTTACCTTCCAGGGAAGGTAAGTGAATGGAATCAGGGAGATACATACAGTTAATTTCAACACTTTCTTAAGGTGGATGGTGGGTTCAATGTTTATTTTAATACAATGCTTCATCAATACATATGAAATATATTAGAGTCTTTCATATGTATCAATTATTACATAAAAATACATATTTTACCAAATAATTATCTTGCAAAAATGTTTTCATTAATATTTTTCTTTTTTCTTTCTTTTTTTTTTTTTTTTTTTTTTTTTTGGAAACAGGGTCTCACTGTCACCCAGACTGGAGTTCAATGAGCTGTGATCGTGCAGTGGCATAATCACTGCTCACTGCAGCCTTGACCTCCGGGATCAAAGAATCCTCACACCTCTGCCTCCCAGGTAGCTGGGACCATAGGTGCATGCCACCATACTAAGCTAATTTTTAATTTTTCTGTAGAGATTGGGGTCTCACTACATTGTCCAAGCTGGTCTCAAACTCCTGGGCTCAAGCCATCCTTCCACCTTGGCCTCCCAAAATGTTGAGATTACAGGTGTGAGCCACTGCACCCAGTCAATATTTCTTTATATTTTTTATTTATTTGTCCTCAGAGGTAGATCAATGAAAGTGTTTTTTGAGGAGGTCCTGAAATTCCATGTGTCTTGTTATTGGCCAAAAAAGCCCACCTCAGCTGGTAGAAGGATAGAGGGTCTTTATTTATAACAACAGAACTGCTTGGCTGTTGATGGCTTGCTGATGCTTGTTGCTTGTTGATGCTTGTTGGTGCACTGCTGGCAGGGACAAAGAGCACTTCTTTTGGCCTTAGGAGTTTGGCCCTGACTCTTTTTTCCCTACAGCCACCCCCACCCCAATGCCACCCCCAATGCCTAAAGTTGGTTAGGGGTGGCAGGCAAGTGCTGGAACCAAGGTGGAGAGGGGGATCCCCCAGCTGTGTGATTTCTCCCAGCAACTTGCTGTTAATGGAAACAAAGCCTGGGGAGCCGCCAGACACAAAACCATGTAACAATGGCCACACCAAGAGTACAAACCAGACGGAGCAGCCCCTGCCTAGACTCGTCCAGTGTCTTCCCAACACATCTCAAATGAACATCAGTCTCCTTGTTGTGACCTTTAAGGCCCAGAAGGGCCCCTCCAAGCCTCTGTATCCTCATCTTCTACAACATCCTCTCCCTACCTTTTGCTCACAGCGTGGCGGCTGCGCTGCTTTTCTCTACCCCTCATACGCACAAACCTCAATACCCCTTGGAGATTTTGCATTTGCTCTTCCCATCTCCTGGGATGCTTTTCCCCACAATCCTCACATGGCTGATTCTTCTGGTTGTTCAGGTCTCAGTGCCAATATCACCTCCTCAGAAAGCCCCTTCCTGACCCCTTAGTGTGAGACAGCCCCATCTTACAGGTACTTGCTTACTTTTTGCATAGCATTTTTTCTATAGTTGTCTGGTTTACTTATTAACTTCTTTATTTTTCATTTCCCACCAGTGGGATATAATGGCTTGTTCGTTGCTGAAGCCCCAGCACACAGCCAGTGACATCCTAAGGATCTCATTCACACATCCACTCATGTGTGACTTAGGCAGTTATTCTCCCTGCCAGCTTCAGTTTCTTGCTCTGTAGAAAAAGTCCTAACACCTACAGCACCATATCAATGTGAAGAGAATATACATCAAGGGCAGGTACCACCATAGCTACCGTGCACCTGCTACTGGGTGAGCGCTCTATAAATGCTGGTTTCCCTCCTGTCTCTCAGCTCCTTACAAAGCAGTTTTGACCTATGCCGTACCATTTGCCCTTTGTCGAACCTTTTAGTTAAGCTGTGTTAAACCTTTTGCGGTAGCTAGGGAAGCAATTGTTACCCCTATTCCATAGATGAGGAAATGAAAACTCAGAGAGATGAAATTACACAGAATCACACAGTCAGGGGTAACATGGGCTATTCTTGAATCCAGTCTTCCTGTTTCAAAATTTTGAACCTGTGTTCCTTACACTCCCTCACAATACAATGTGGTTACTTACGGACACACAAAGATAGAAATGAGACATGATGATGATGATAGGAGGTATTCACCAGCTTTCCAGATGGTGGGAGAGAGAGATGGGGAAGTGCGGCCCTCCTTCGCACATGTTTGTAGAGCTTGCTCTACTTACAGCCAGACCTTCCTTTCTCAGTTGTTGTGGCCCCTGGAGTCTGATTAGGAGAATGGACTTTTGTCCTAGAGCCCTTTTGTCTAGAGCCCTTGCTGGTCTGAACCAGGGGAGATGATCCCCGACACGTCCTTAGGAGCCCACATTTCTAAAAGAGCATCCAGAACAATCTCTGCATCTCCAGACCTCAGCACCAGGGATGAGCTCAGACAGGTCCAGTTTCCCTACCCACCAGGAGATCAGGTTGCTGCCAGATGTTCCCAGGTTAGAAATGACTGACTTCCTCATTGTCATTGTTCACTGAACAAAGCTGTGTTGCCTTGGTCTATCGGCACCATTGCTTCCACATGGATTATCTCTAATCTTTCTCCAAGAGCTGAAGATTTGCCTCATCTCCAAGACCAGAAAGCTTCTTCTTTTCCCAGCCATGGGAATGGACAGGATCCCCAAATCTGGCCTCAACCATCATACACGCCTGGGCATAACCTCTCCTGCTGATGTTACCAAAACACTAGGGTTTCGGTCTAGGTCCCATTGCTTGCAGCACAGAAAGCCAATCACTGAAATGAGTATTGCCGAGAAAGAAGGCTTTAATTCAGTGCTGCAGCTGAGGAAATGGGAAATCAATCTCAAATCCATCTCCTCAACTGACTTAAATTAGGGGTTTATATAGCAGGGAAGAAATGTAACCATGTGTGGGAAAATAGGTATTAGGGAGGGTAGGGGAAAGGAATTGGTCCACAGGAAGCAGGTGGCCGGTTAGGCAGTCATGACAGGTGGGGGGGTCTGGCATATCATTGTCCAGATGCAGTGATCTGATGAGTTTCGGGTCCTTGATATAATCTAGGAGGCCTGATTATTGGTTTCCTGAGAAATAAACTCAGGTAAGACATATGTAACTTTCTCAAGTTTTAAGACTGGGAGAGTCAATTTCTATGTTTGTTCAAAAGAAACCATAAACATTAGTTATATGGGACAATTGGGCCAGTGTCAATGTGAGCAATTCCTGGAAAGCCACAAGTAAGTAAGAGGGGAGCACAGGTGCAAGTAATTAAATGATGTGTACCAGGGACTCAGTTTTGCTGCTCTGACTCAAACACCAACTCTGTGCATAGCAAGCTCTATGGCAGTAACATCAGCTCACAATGATGCTGATGACATGTGTAACACTAGCCTTTACTCCGCACTTCAGCTGTGCCAGGCGTGATACACATTTGCCCCTGTGCACACTCACCCAGATAAAATCGAGTCTTAGAGAGATTAAATGACTAGCCCAGAGTTGAAAGAACTTTTAAAACTTCTACTAGTTTCTATTTTTAGCAAATTTACAAATACATACTGTTTAAAGAGCCTAATAATTCAAATTTTGTTATAAAATATCATTGCCCTTAATCATCAGCCCCCGTCTCGGATCTTAGCTGATTGTTTTGGCATAGGCTGCCTTTGCTTGAACAATATGTTTTTATTGCCACATCTTGACTTTTACATCACCCCTCTGTACACACACGCCACTTTCCCATAACCCTGGCTTCTCCCAACATAATTATTTCAAAATTTGTAGTTAGAGACAAATCATCAGTGTTTGAATTATTATGAATATGTAAATACTCCTCAGAGCTTATTATGATTTAATTTTTGTAGTTATTAATACTCCAAAGTTAATAATTGTTTTCTTTTGATTTGCTTAGATTTCTGTGTATTTATCATTCATTCAATCACAAATGCTATCAATTGTCTAAATTTCTTCATAATGCATGAGGCTTTCTATTGATTTTAATTTCCTAAGGAAATCTCCCCAGGAGCCTTCAGAGGGGCTCTAAATTGTCCTGATTTCTATTTCTATGTCACCCACAGAGAAAATGAAAAGAATGGCATGCCCAGAAGTTGAGCAGTGTACATCCTGCACAGCCAAATGCAACAGGTCTTTTCCAGTCTGCTGCCACTCAGTTACCCCTGTGTTGAATCTTCTCATTCCTATACCTTTTGTCTTCCTCTTTTTGGATTTACTCTGCAATTTTGATGGAACACATCCTTGAATAGGTTTTGGAGACCTTGCTTATATGCAAATGTCTTTTATCTACTCTCAGTCGATTGGCGGTGGTTCAGCTGGGAGTAGAATTCTAGTTGGAGATCATTTTTCTTCACTAGTTTGAAAGCATGCTTCATTGCCTTCTAGGTGGCATAGAGAACTTCAAAGCCTTCCTAATTCTAGGTTCTTTATGAGCCTCTCTAGATATAGATACAGATATAGATAGATATATAGATATACCTCTTCTTTTTGACCCCAGTGGTGATGTGCCTTGTCATGGGCCTATTATCACCCATTATGATAGAAACTTGGGGGACCCTTCCAATCTGAAAACTTATGCACTAAAAAACTTGGAAAGTTTTTTGAATTTTTCCCATTTATTCTTTTATCCCATAAGTTTTCTTTACTTCTATTTCTGCAACTTCTGTTAATCAGATGTTGGGTCTCTTGGACTCGTTCTCTAATTTTCTTTTCTCTTCTAGTTTTCATCTCTTTTTCTTTTTTCTCTGTTTTTTGTAAGAATACCTCAACTTTGTTTGGAAACTTATTCTGAGGTTTTCTTTGCTGCTGTGTTATTTTCATTTCCAAGAGTTATTGGCATTCTCTGAATGTTTTTTGTAACATCTTGTTCTCTTTTGATTATTGCAGTTTATTTTCTTATCTCCCTAAAGCAGGGGCCCCCAATCCCTGGGCTGCAAACCAGGGGCCATAAGCCAGGTCCATGGCCTGTTAGGAACCAGGCTACGCAGCAGAAGGTGAGAGGCTGGTGAATGAGGATTACTGCCTGAGCTCCACCTCCCATCAGATCACCAGCAGCATTAGATTTTCATAGGAGTGTGAACCCTATTGTGAACTGCATATGCAAGGGATCTAGGTTGTGTACCCCTTAGGAGAATCGAAAGCCTGATGATCTGAGGTGGAACAGTTTCATCCCAAAACCATCCCCACCCCCAACCTCCTCAACCCCCATCATGGAAAAATTGTCTTCCATGAAACCAATCCCTGGTGTAAGAAAGATTGGGGACCACTGCCGTAAAGTATTAATAGTCTGTTTCTGGAGTGTCTTCTTCCTATTCTATGCTGCTTCTGTCTGATTACTTTCACCTTTATTTCACTCTAAGTCAGTCTTTCTCAACTACATTCTTCTTTCGAACCACAGATCATAGAAAATTATTTCTGACTATTTTCTTAATTCTGCCCCCTCAAAATGATACATAATAGTATGATTCTAGAATGTCTGGATGCCTTAGGCTTACTTCTTTCAAGGAAATCCTGATTATTCATGAGACAATTGTGATATCCTGAATAATGGGCTCCCCATATCCTAATCTTCAGGACTTGTATATAACAAAAGGAACTTTTCAGACCAAATTAAGAATCTTGAGATGAGGAGATTATCCTGCATTATCTCAGCGAGCCTTAAATGTAATTACCAGGGTCCTTAAAAGAAGGAGGCAAGATCAACAGAGAGAGAAAGCCATGTGACAACAGAAGCAAAAATTGGAGTTAAGGGGCCATAAGCCGAGAAATCTAAGCACCTCCAGAAGCTGGAAAAGGAAAGGGAACACATTCCTTGGATTCTCTAGCAGGAACCAGCCTGGCCAATACCTTGCCTTCACCCAGTGAAATTGATTTCAAACTTCTAGCCTCCAGACCTGCAAGAAAATAAATGTGTGTTGTTTCAAGTCCCAAGTTGGTGGTAATTCACTATAGTATTCATAGGAAATGAGTCCCATAAGTAACTCTTAGTTCTCTGCTAGCATTTCAGAGTAAGGAACTAAATGCTAATCGGAAGATCAGAGTGCAAGAACCGCACATGGCATCTGCAGCTCCACTGTAGGAGACTCCGGATGGGCCATGTTCCTGGGAAACTGCTAATTTCAGTACCTTTAACGCTTTCTTCTTCAGCTGGACAGACTCCCAAGAGAACACTCTCCAGGTATCCTTACTGGAAGGTGAAGACCGACTGCAGCATCCTGGGAGCCAGGTCAGGAAAGCGGGCTGAGGCTAGTCAGCATCCAGCTGCCCCTCATTGCACTGCTGCAGTGCACAGCCCAGGTGTCCAAAGACCATGCCTTACCCTCTCCAGCCAGTCTTTGCTGAGAGGGGTGGGCAGTGGCCTGGCTGCCCACAGTAGGGTGCAGACATAGAGATCGGAGTGCTTACTAAACAAATCCTCCTTATTTGAGTCTTTCTGCCTTACCCCCAAATTCAGAGGTACCTGCTGCCCCTAGTTCCCAAGGTTTGTGGAATTTGCCGCACACATCTGCTATTTTAAAATTTTCCCCACTATGGCCTTCTGAACTTTGTTTTCTTTCATCAGTTACCAGTCATCTATCTGTATTCTGACTCCCAAACCATGTTGTTGTCATTTCTTCTCCCATTTTTTCCATCGTAGTGGGTTTTGCCTTTTTCAAAACAATCCATTCCAGTGGGGCTTCAGGAGGAGAAAAATGCAAACACATACGTTCAATCAGCAAACTTCACCTACAAAGTTTTTAATTCACTTATCCATCTTATGTCTCATTTGTTTTTGTTTTTGTTTTAATTTAGAAACAGAGTCTCACTCTGTCACCTGGGCAAATACGGTGGTGTGATCACAGCCCATTGCAACCTCAAATTCCCAGGCTCAAGAGATCCTCCCACCTCAGCTTCCTAAGTAGCTACGGGTGCATGCCACCAAACTCAGCTAAGTTTTTTATTTTTTGTAGAGATGGAGTCTTGCTTTGTTACTCAGACTGGTTTTGAACTCATGGCCTCCAGCTATCACCCCACCTTGGCCTCTCAAAGTGCTTGGAGTACAGGTGTCAGCCACCACCCCCAGACTTATGACTCATTTCTATCTCAATAACATCTATATAAAATGAGTGAAGACCATATTCCATATTCTCATTCCCATTTCATGAAAAGTGAGCCTCAAAGAAGTCATGTGCTTTATCCAAGGATAAGAAGTCTAGGGCTCTGAGTCCTGGTCTGGGATTCCATGGGCCAAGAGGTGCTATCAGTCACATTCTGTCACTGTCACAGAAACCTGCAATACCCCAGAACAGGCATGGGGAAGGTCAGAACATAGAGACAGAGGCAGTGAAAACAGTTGAGGATGCTAAATTGTCTCAGAAGATTCATTGAGGCCAAATTGCAGAAAGAAACAAAGAAAGAAAAGAAACAAGACATGGGGATAGGGAGGGAGGGAGGGAGGGAGGAAGAAAGAAAGAAAGGAGAAAATAAGAAAGAGAAAGGAAGGAAGGAAGGAAGGAAGGAAGGAAGGAAGGAAGGAAGGAAGGAAGGAAGGAAGGAAGGAAGGAAGGAGAAGGAGAAGGAGAAGGGGAAGGGAAGGAAGGGAAGGAAAGGAAGGAAGGGAGAGACAGAAGGAGGGAGGGAGGAAGGGAGGGAGGGAGGGAGGAAGGAAGGAAAAAGGAAAGAAAGGAGGGGGAAAAGGAAGGAAGAAAAAAGGAAGGAAGCAAAGAAGGAATGAAGGAAGGAAAGAAAGAGAGAGAGAGAGAGAATCTGGCACAAATGAGAATTCCCCAGTGAGAAAGCAATCCTAGGAATGTCAATAAATTTTTGAATGAAAGTCAAAGCTTGAAATTTTATTGCATGTAAATTTATTCAGTCACTCAAAAATATCTATTGAACAATTTGCCAGTTATTGAGCTATTATCTCTAAGCTCCAAACTTATCCTTTTCTACCCAGCTTTGTAATGCCAGGGCTAGAACTCTGCATCCACCATTCTGCCCAGCCAGCTGCTACCTGTTGGGATCCACCAAGAGCGGGTAGTAAAGGGAGACCCTGAGGCTGGGGAAGGGAAAGTGGCCCTCTTCTTCCTGTTCCTGAGTACTTTCTGCTCCTGAGTACTTCCTGTTCCTAAGTACTTCCTGTTTCTGATTAGCTTCTATTCCTGAATACTTCCTTTTATTGTCTGCATCACTTCCTCAGTGATAACCCAGGCACTGGAAGTTCTTTCCTGTATCAGCGACTCCATCCAGTTTGCAGTTTTTACAGTATACACAGACCCAGTTTCAGTGTGGCCCCACTCAGATATCTGAGTCCCAGCTCCATGGGGCCGCTCCTCTGAGCTTCTACATTTTAATAGTTTTCTGTTCTTCCTTCTATTCCCTCACCCCTAGGGGAAGTAGCTATTTCCTGCAGTTGCCACCACCAGGATTTCTTAGAGTTCTCTTTTTGCCTTTCTGCGAAAGAACCCAGTTAACAATTTCATATAAAATTATGCCTGTTAAAAGGTGTGGTTTTTATCTCCTGACTGATTCAAGCACTCACTATGAACCACCACTAAAGCTCTATATTAGGTACAAATTTGGAAGGAAAGAGTCCCCCTTACATAAATGCCGACACATTGCCAAAGGATGAGAAGGTGGCTTTCCTAGATGAATCAGGCTTTGTAGTTATGCTGCATTGACCAAATGTTTGGACCAGTGCAGTTTGTGGTTCCCATGGGCAGTGTCCCTTAACTCCAAGAAAATGACTTCAGATATCAAGTCCCCCGGGGCTGTCTTTGATGTGCCAGGAGACAGCATGAATCTTGGACAATGGTGCTATCAATTTTCTGTAAGTCAGCCGGGATGACGGCTTTGCTCAGTAAACAGATTTCTATTTGAGCACTTTCAAAAGCCAGATTCATTATTTCAGGCATGGTCAGTATATGTTTCTGTGCTAGGCAGGTTATTTTATAGCTGCAGAACGAACAGAACATTTCAGATCTCATCAGGGTTCCCTGGACGGCTGTAAAATGTCTTCCTTAAATGTCCTCAGGATCCACATGTGAGACTGAATCAGTTTTTCAGGTTGGGAAAGCCAGTGCTGGAAAGGAAGAGGCAGTTTCGGGCAGCCACAGTTACTCAGAGCTCAGTTCCGGCCTCTGAAAGCTATCTCCTTCTCTTCCTGGGTCAGACTTACGGGTCATCTTGTTAAGATATATTAATCCCCATGGCTGGTTTTGTCTGTGTCTCCTTCCCGCCCTGTCTCCACCAGAATGAGCTTCTTGAAAACAAGGCTAGGGTCTTGTTTATGTCTCGGGAGTGCAGCATGGTACCTAGAGCCTAGCTGATGCTCTTATTTTTCTTGAGCTGGAACAAGCTGAATTGACCATGATAATTCCTAGTGGAAGTTTTAAGCACTATGTAGGAACATGACTCCATGCTCTGATGACCACACTCTATAATTATGGGTACATACATAGTAGGTGTATGTATTTATGGGGAACATGAGATATTTTTATATAGGCATACAAGGTGTAATAATCACATCAGGGTAAATGGGGTACCCACCACCTCAAGCATTTATCTTTTCTTCATGTTATAAGCATTCCAGTTATACTCTTTTAGTTATTTTTAAATGTGTAATCAAATTATTATTGACAAGTTACCCTATTGTGCTACCAAATATGAGATCTTATTCATTCTATCAATTATCCAATTGACAGAATATCAGTCATTCAATTATATTTTGGTACCCATTAACCATGCCCACTTCCCCTCCCCCCCCACCCCACCCCCACCACCACTACTCTTCCCAGCCTCTGGCAACCATCCTTCTACTCTCTGTCTCCATGAGTTCAACTGATTTAATTTTTAGCTCCTACAAATAAGTGAGAACATGTGAAGTTTATCTTTCTGTGCCTGGTTTGTTTCACTTAATGTAACCACCTCCAGTTCAATCCATGATGTTGCAAATGATAGAATCTCATATTTTTATGGCTGCATAGTACTCTATTGTGTATATGTACCACATTTTCTTTATCCATTCATTTGTTTATGGACACTTGGGTTGTTTCCAAATCTTGGCTATTGTGAATAGTGCTGTAATAAACATGGGAGTGCAGTTTCCTCTTCAATATACTGATTTCCTTTCTTTCAGGTGTATACCTAGCACTGGGATTGCTGGATCATAGGGTAGTTCTATTTTCAGTTTTTTGAAGAACCTCCAAACTGTTCTCCCTAGTGGCTGTACTAATTTACCTTCCCACCAACAGTGTACAAGAGTTCCCTTTGCTCCACATCCCTGCCCGCATTCGTTACTGCCTGTCATTTGGATATAAGCCATTTTAACTAGGGTGAGATGATATCTCATTGTAGTTTTGATTTGCATTTCTCTGATGATCAATGATGTTGAGCACCTTTTCTTATACCTGTTTGCCATTTGTATATTTTTCTTTTAAGAAACATCTATTCAGATCTTTTGCCCATTTTTTTTTTCCTTTTTTTTTTTTTTTTTTTTTAATTTATTTATTATTATTATACTTTAAGTTGTAGGGTACATGTGCATAACGTGCAGGTTTGTTACATATGTATACTTGTGCCATGTTGCTGTGCTGCACCCATCAACTCGTCATTTACATCAGGTATAACTCCCAATGCAATCCCTCCCCCCTCCCCTCTCCCCATGATAGGCCCCGGTGTGTGATGTTTTTGCCCATTTTTAATTGAATTACTAGATTTTTTCCTTTTGAGTTGTTTGAACTCCTTATATATTCTGGTTATTAATCCCTTGTCAGATGGATACTTTGCAAATATTTTTCCCATTCTGTGGGTTGTCTCTTCACTTTGTTGACTGTTTCCTTTGCTGTGCAGAAACTTTTTTTTTTTTTTTTGACAGAATCTCACTCTGTTGCCCAGGCTGGAGCGCAGTAGAGCAATCGCAGTTCACTGCAACCTCCGTCTCCCCAAGTTCAAGTGATTCTCCTGTCTCAGCCTCCTGAGTAGCTGGGATTATAGGCATGTACCACCACACCCAGCTTATTTTTGTATTTTTAGTAGAGATGGAGTTTCGCCATGTTGACCAGGCTGGTCTCGAACTCCTGACCTCAGACGATCCACCCGTCTTGGCCTCCCAAAGTGCTGGAATTAAAAGCATGAGCCACCACGCTCGGCCAGAAGCTTTTTAGCTTGATATAATCCCATTTTTCCATTTTTGCTTTAGTTGCCTGTACTTTTAGAGTATTACTCAAGAAATTTTTGCCCAGACCAATATCCTGGGGAACTTCCCCAATGTTTTGTTTGTTTGTTTGTTTGTTTTTGGTAGTTTCGTAGTTTGAGGTCTTACATTTGTCTTTAATCCATTTTGGTTTGATTTTTGTGGGTAGAAAGTGACAGGGGTCTAGTCTCATTCTTCTGCACATGGATAGCCAGTTTTCCAAGCACCATTTATTGAAGAGACTGTTTTTTCCCCAGTGTATGTTCTTGGTACCTTTGTCGAAAATGAGTTCACTGACGATGTCTGGATTTATTTCTGGGTTCTCTATTCTGTTCCATTTGTCTATGTGTCTGTTTTTATACCGGTATGATGCTGTTTTGTTTACTATAGCCCTGTAGTATAATTTGAAGTCAGGTAATGTGATTCCTCCAGGATTGTTCTTTTGGTCAGGACAACTTTAGCTATTTTGGTCTTTTGTGGTTCCACATACATTTTAGGATTATTTTTTCTGCTTCTCTAAAGAATGTCATAGGTATTTTGACAGAGATTTCATTGAATGTATATATTGCTTTGGATAGTGTAGGCTACAACCTATAATTGGTTTTGCCCTTTCCACTTCTGCCTCCCCTGCTTTTAATCAGAAGAGGGAGAGAGAATGGGCTGGACATTCTTTCCCATCCATAGCCTCAATGAAACGAAAATGCCCCCAGGAAGAGCTGAGGATAAGAGTACAAGGGCCGCCAGTGATCCCAGAAATAGATAGAGGCAGCCCAAGATGAAAGACACCTTCAGGCGAGAACACACTTCTCTATCCGCTTCTCTCTCTGTTATAATTGAGCCCTTCTGACTTTCCTAATAATAAAAATGCAAATTTTTAAAGATCATAAATCATCTTTTTCATCTATGAGATTGATAGTTACTTATTAGTATTATTAACAGTAATAGTAATTAATAGTATTATTAACAGTCAATGTATATTGAGATTGACTTTTTAAATTCACCTATAACATTTACAAAGATTAAAAAAGGGAGGCACTGAACATATTTTAAAATGGGTTTAAAAAAAAACAACCTGGCAATATCAAGCACTGGCAAGGATGCAGAGCAACTGAAACTCTCTGGAATTGCTGGTGAAACGCAGACTGGCTTGGCTGCTCTGGAAAACGCTTGACAGCTTTTAAAAAGTGAAACATACACTTAGTGTGTGACTCAGTAATCCCACTCCTAGGCACCTACCCAAGAAAAATGAAAACTTGTGCTCACACAAGAAAACTCTATACATAAATGTTTATGCAGCTCTATTCATAATCAACAAAAACTGGACACAACCCATTTGTCTTAGTGGGTAAATGCATAAGCAAACTGTGGATCATCTGCACGATGGAATACCTACCACTCAGCAATAAAAAGGAACGAACTATTGATGCATGCAACAGCTGAATCTCAAAGGCATTATGCTAAAGGAAAGTAGAAGCCAGACTCAAAAGGCTGCATATTATGTGCTGTCATTTTTGTAATGTTCTAGAAGAGGTAAAACTATAAAGACAGAGATAAAATCAGCAGCTGTCAGGGATAAAGGACGTGTTTGACCACAAACAGGAAGCACAAAGTAGTTTCTGGGCATGAAACTGTATCTTTTCTCCCCAGTTTTACTGAGGTATAGCTGACAATTAAAAATTATATATATTTAAAGTGTGTAACTTGATGATTTGGAGTTGTTCTATATCTCAATTAGAGTGGTGACTTCACAAACCTATACCTGTATTAAAATTCCTACAACTACACAAAAAAGTCAACTTTATTTTATATAAATTTTAAAACTAATAATAATGAGATATTAAATATGAATAAATATATAAACAAAGATGGGAGGGCTCTTGGAGAAATGGCTGATGCCAGACCTGAGGCAAGGAAAGTGCAAGGTGAGCCTGGAGCATCTCGTGCCAGAGAGCAGAAAGGGGCTCAGAAGACACAGGTCCAGCTTGAAGGGGCTGCCACTTGCCAAATTTGGGATGATCTGGCTGTCAAAATGGATAGCGACAGAAATACACTGGATTGAGAAAGAAGCCATGAGTACAATCTGATACTAAAAAATTTGAGGGGTAGAATAAGAAGCTTTTCTTTATAGAAAAGCGATAACTTTTTTTAAAAGTAGAAAGAATGGGAAATGAAATAGCACTTTATAGTCAGGAAAGCAGCAATTGATCCAGGCAAGGATGATCAATAGATTCTAAAATCACTGGGTAAGAGATTGTTGGGAAGCAAGACATTCTGTCTCAAAGTATCACCCAGTAGGTCACTTAATAATCACAGAAGATCAGGGTACATTTCCAATGGAGAAATAGAGCAGGCACTCACTTAACTGAGTGATCAAAGTTAATGTCACAAATTGTGGACAAATTGGCATCTTGTTGTTCCTCCTGATATGATGCCCTGAGAAGGAAGCAACAGCATCTGTATAATATGCCTGCCAACAATATTTATGCTAAATCTAATCCTGAGGTGCAATCAGATAAATCCAGGCCTAAGTACACTCCATAAAACTCTTCAAAATGCCAATGTCATGAGAGACCACAAAAAGGCTGGAGATCTGTTCTGGATTCAAGAGACATGACTGGGAAACGATACATGACCCTTGATTCCATTCTGGATCAAGACAAAATCTGTTAAGTACAGACAGTCCACAACTTACAATTGTTCAACTTACAATTTTTCAGTTTTACAATGGTGCAAAAGTGATAGGCATTCAGTGGAAACCGTACTGTGAGAATCCATACCATTCTGTTTTTCACTTTCAGTACAGTATTTCATACATTACATGACATATCTAACACTTTATTATAAAATAGGCTTTCTGTTGGATAATTTTGTCCAACTGCAGGTTAATGTAAGTGTTCTGAGCACATTTAATGTAGGCAAAGCTGTTACAATATTCAGCAGATTCAGTGTATTAAATGCATTTTTACTTACATTTTTTCAACTTATGATGGGTTTATTGGGATGTAATCTCATTTTAAGTCAAGAAGTGTCTTTATTCAATGACTTGATATGAATTTTGTATTAGAAAATTGTATTTTAGCCATTCCCAAGTGTACTGATTATATTATGCTTACGTAAGGGTGTGCTTTTTTTCTTAAGAGACACACGCCGAAGTATTTAGTCATCAAGTGTTACGATGTCTATAGATAACTCCAGTTTGATAAAAACTAACAGATGTGGCAAAATGTTAACACTGGGTGGATCTACATTGGGTGAAGCACTTACAAGCTCACATTGCACTAGTTCCTACAATTTTTTCAAAGGCTATTTTTTTTTCTAAAGAAAAATAAAGGAGAGAAAAAAACTGATGAGGAAGCCTAGTATTGGCAAGGTCGTGGGGCACTGGAAATTCTCCTGTACAGCTGGTGGGAGTGTGAGCCGGCACATGCTGCCTGGAGGGAAGCCAGGCACACAGTAAAGCATAAATTGAGCATACACTTTGACCCACAAACCCCACACCCTACTACTTTCAAATTAACTTAGAGAGAACTCACTAAGGTGCAAAGATGTATATGCCATAAAGTTTCACTGCAATCTTATTTTTTATACCAGAAAAGTAGGAAATAGCTTAATGTCCATCAACGGAAAACTGGTAAGTACATTATGCTTCATTTCTAGCCTACTGGTCAAGAGCCTGGGCTCTGAGGTCAGATACCCTGGCAATGCTGATCGATTTTCTTGTGCCACAGCCTCTTCATCTGCTTAATGGGCATAATACAAACTCCTGTTCGGTAGAGTTGTTATGAGATTATGCAAGATCATGCATGCGCCTGGCATGTAGCAGGTATCAAATCAATATTACATACCATTAGCTTTATGCAATTGATTAAAAAAAAAAAACTATGAGGCCAGCCTTTGTTTATTGACCTGGAAAGATGCTTCTGTCATAGTGTTGAATGAAAAAGCAGGCTATGGGATAGAAGAGCACAAGGTCTGATTGCACTTATGTGAAAGTGCATTTTTAATTTCCATTTGGATATATTTGTAGCAAGATGTCTGGAAGACTGGCCACCTAAAGCATTAATAATGGTTCCCTAAGGTGAGGACGCTTCCAATCTTTCATTTTCTTCTTTGTACATTTCTATATTGTTTGTTTTTTCTTTTTTTCTCACAACACATGTAACAGTTTTACAATCAGATTCTTTTTAATTGTAAAAATATTAATAAATCAGATCCATAGATCTTGCCTGCTCAGACCTGACTTTGTCTGAGGGGTTGACCAGATGCCCTGCTGATTGATTCCCCAGAGGCCACTCCCTTATCTTTGGCACAAGTTACTGTCCCCTTTTCTCAGCCTGAGTGTTCTCTCTGCCAGGCATGCCGGAGGCATTTACATGTTCAGCTGTTTGTTCTCTCCACGGGATTATGTTTTCCCCACATTTCTACCTCATTTTCACGCAGCCTACAGCGTGTGTGTGAAGTGTGTGTTTGGCTTAGGGGATGACGACACACCTGCAGAGGATTCACTGAAGCCTACCTTGGGTGGCATTCAGCTCTTTTCTGGGTGTTTTCTAAAGGCATCCACATTGTCCCGCAGAAATCCAGTTTGCAGCACCATTTCCTCCCCAAGACCGGTTTTCTGCAGCCTGGACCCTCACCAAGGTGCCAGGATCGAGCTGACCACGAGATGGCAGTCTTTCCTCGCATCAGGGTGGCCGAAGCCTGCATCCCCAGACCTGTGTGCTTCTGAATCCAGCTTCTGTGCTGCCCGAAGCAATTTCAGCAGAGATTATTTACTAAAGAGACCTTCACTAAAGAAGAGAACAGTAGGATTAAATATTAGGAAACAGAAGAACTCGAAGAAGAAAATACAATTTCCCAACCTCACATGCTCACCCATCCTTCTCCTCTTCAACAAAAGTCGCAACAGTTTTGTGTCCATTTGCAGTCTGGCGTAGAATTAGAATTGCCAAGCATCCCAGTGAGGTCTGAATCCACATTCCTTTATTTCTTTGTGCCACTCAAAGCCAGATATTGATGTCTGAAAACAAGATACATAAGCTTCATTATTTAAGTGTCTCTTCCTTAAACAAGACCGCTTTAATACTTAACAAGGTAGGGAAGCTACATAATTTAAAATCTATGCGACAAGAAATAAGAAATTATTTGTAGCGGGCTCCACTTTTACACCCACCAACAAAGAAAGACATTCACAATTTTTTGCCTTCCCAGGGCCCCAAAATACAACACAGGCCTGTTCTCCTGCTCCGGGCAGAAGCCGCAGCTGAAACTGTTCTTTATCAGCTTTTCTTTCTCAATATTTACCAACCAATAAATCTTTTTTCCCCGAAGACAACTGACATTCGAATCCTGTTCATGTGGATGCTTGTTATCCAAATAATATTAAATAAACTGCTTCATTTTCCACTGAAAAAGTATTAAGATGGATTTTTGTTTCTTTGCTGGTCAATATTGAAGAAGAGAGGGGCTGCTCTCATCCATGGAAAGGGCAGCTGCCTGCCTGCAACGAGCACATCTCGATCTCCGAGCCTCCTGCAGAGGTGCCTCCTCTCTGTCCTGTCCTGGGGCCATGAAAGCTCATTGTCAGGCTCCCACAGTCCCTGCTCTGTGGCACCAGCAGGGTCGAGCCTGTCTGTACCATTGTCACGGTCATAACTGAGGACTCCATAGAATGTCGCCAGAGCTGCAGGAGTATTTTGCCCATTTTCTAAAGTGGGATAAGTCAGTCTTTTGAGAAAAATTCCAATTCTGTTGTTCCACAAGCCAATTCCAGCTTCCTTTTTTATTATTATTATTTTTATTTTTAGACAAGGTCTCACTCCATCACCCAGACTGGAGTGCAGTTGCGTGATCACGTCTCACTACAATCCCAGGTGATCTTCCCACCTCAGCCTCTCAGGTAGCTTGGGATTACAGGCACACACCTCCATGCCCAGCTAATTTTTTATATTTTTTTGTAGAGATGGGCTTTCACCATGTTGCCCAGGCTGGTCTTGAACTCCTGGGCTCAAGCAATCCTCCTGCCTCAGCCTCCCGAAGTGCTGGGATTCCAAGCATGAGCCAGGGTGCCCAGCTCAACGCCTGCTCTTTCCTGTCAGAAGAGTGTGTGGTACCAATGGTCACAGAGCTGGCCAGAGGGTCAGGAAGGAGGAGGTCTGGGCTAGCTCTTCTGCTGACTTTCTGGGAGGACCAGCAATGAGACTTGCATTTCTGGGCCTCAGTTTCTCCATTCATACAACGAAATGTTGGACCTGACTTTCTTTTAAACCTTCCCGTAATGCTACTTATCAAGGTCCTGAAATAAAGGAGGAGGCTTTGGAGCTGGCTTGATCTTAGTGGAAATTAAACATCTGAGTCCCTAAAGAAAATTATAGGGAAGAAAAAAAGAAAAGCTCTTGAAGATTAATAGTAGCAGATAATATTGACGTGGAGATGTCTCTGTCCTAGGTACCATTCTAAAGGTTTGGTCATATGATTTAATTTAACTCCGACAATACCCCCCTATTCTTATACCCACTTGACACTCAAGGGAGCTGAAGCACTGAGGGATGCATGACTTCCCCAGGGATCACATCGCTTGGAAGGATCGGAAGAATGGGAAGCCAGGTGGCTTGGTTTCAGGGTTCATTCTCTTAACTTCCTAACCCCACAGCTGGCAGCAAGCCCAGGAAACCTCTGAGGGTTGCCGCAGCCTGGTGGGTTGTGGGTTGGAGCTGTAGCTGGAGGCTCTGGCAGTTGGAGTCATGGGCCCTGGCCTTGAGCACTACTCTGTGAGTGCTCTTGTCTCTTTCTCTTATCTTTATTTGGCCTTTACTCAGATAGACATTGCCAGGGGTGATAGTCATGCTCATCAGTGTACCCGGATTTCTGACATGATTTTATTACTACATAAATAAGACATGAGTAATGTTTCCTCATTTAAAAAAAAAAAAAAACTCCAAGAATTACAAGTAAGGATAAAAATCCCCTTTGAGCACCACCGCTCTCGGATTCCCTCCTCTCCTACTACAGGAGATACTGTCCTCATTTTGGATGGTGAACTACAAATTATTTTCTATGAGGTATGTACCCTTAGAAAACCGGTGGTCACGCTTTATAGTGTATGAGGTTCTGTTTCCTTCAGCAATGCTATCGTGCTGCGTGTATTATCTGGAAATCGCTTTCCTCGGTCAGCCGTACACCTTGACACCCTTCCATGTTCTCACTTACAGATATGTCTCGTGCTTTTTACCGCCAGAGAGTATCCCATTGTGTGAATGAATCTGAGTTTATCTGTCCATCCCCCTTTTGATGGTTATTTAGGGTATTTCTAAATTTGTATTTTTCCAGAAGTTGCCATAACGTATGTCCTTTCACATACTGCCTCGACCATGTGTACAAATATTCGTTTGGTCTAAATGATGAAAGTGAAATTGCTGGGTATCATCATATTTTATTAAACTGGCATAAATGTCATATGAGATTTTTATGAATGCTCCCCCCAAAAATGTTGGGATTTGAAACTCTGTAATAACGCCAAACTGCTATAAGTGGTAACAAAACATGAGCAAGATTTGAGGGCCACGAGATGCAATAATGGTAAGAAACGACATGGTGATGCCTCTGAATTGTAAGGCTATGCTTTTCCCTTCCACCCAAGAAAGCACAGCAGAATGCAAGACAGGTGAAAATGACATGAATCATGAAAACTCTTAAATGCATTAGAATTGGAAATTTTTAAGTAACATACTTGCAAACATGGCCGAGAGCTGCTGTGATTTACCTGCAGGGTCTGTCCTTCTGCACAACCCATGCTGCCAACCAGGAGCTATTCTGTCCCCACCAACTCAATGAGGCAGCAACCGGTTCTGTACATGAAGATTCCAAGGGATCCCAGATGACATGTTAGAACAGACACTATCCAAGAAGGAAAGGACATATCTGTCAGTCATGCTACAAGTGTCATGCCACCGTGGAAGTTGATTGCTAGATACTGGGCTGGCATACACCACATACACATACACATACACACACACACACACACACACACACACACACCCCTGAAGCATCCTCAGAATTCTTGCAACTCCAAGGTTCAAACGTCCAAGAATACCATGGGGTGAGGACTGTGTGCTTGGCCAGGCTCTTTGGAGCCTACTTGGTGTCTCTGAAGGACTGGAAATAGAATCTGCTTTTAATTAAGGGAGCCCTAATACCAGTCTCTGCCAGAATGCCAGAAGTTACAAATCCACGTGCCCTGTCCACCCTCTCTCCAGTGGAGACTCTTATCTGATCTTAAGATCAACCTCAGGCTAAAAAACAAAGAGTGAACAAAGTCAGTCTGTATGGAACCCTAACATTCTCTGTCTTGGCACTTCCCCTGCTGAAGACAGCCCACTTCTCTTACTTCTTACACCTGGGTCCCACAGATTTGATGGCTTTTTTCCTTCGCACCTTTCCCATTCCAACCCTGCCTTCCTGAAAATAGCTTCTGTTTGCTCTCTAGACCTGTGCTAGTTAGTGGGTGGTCCTGGGCACCTGAGCTGGTGCACTGAGGATTTGTGCTGATCTGCAGTGAGATCGGTGGAGATTTGGAGGGCAACCACTTAGAGACTTTGATACCTAATTAAGCAGAGTAACTTTAGGTCTCTTAAATCTAATAATAATTTTAGGCTTGAATTTTAGTGTATATTTTTATTTCATTTTCTTAGTAATTCATTGTTATTGCATTGTATTTTTATTTTTATTGTTTTAGAGACAGAGTCACTCTGTAGCCCAGGTTGAAGTGCAGGGTTGCCATCATAGCTCACTGCAGTCTCAAACTCCTGGTCTCAAGTGATCCCCTCTCCTTGGCCTCCAAAGCACTGGCATTACAGGAGTAAGCCACCACACTCAGCCTGTTATTGTATTTTATGAAAATGCTCACCTATGGTAGATTGGAAATGCTTTTAAACATGTATTTTTAAGTCAAGATGTCCTCTCTCTGTCTCTTAACTTTCCATGACTTGACTAGCAGGCACATTCAAGTAACTTCATGTAGCATGAAGCAGATGGAACAGGCGACTCTCCATTCTAGAGATCCCTGGCTGTAAGGGGCTGTCCCCTTTGCTAGTGTGGGAGGTCAGTGTGCCTTGCAGAATGAACCATACGGATTCAAAGACTAATCCCAAATGTGCCAGGATTTTCATTTTCATTTCATTAGACTTTCTAAGCCCAAGGAAAGTGTTGTTTATGCTGAATGGCTGTGTTCCCCACACCTGGTAGAAAAGAAGCCAAGTTCATGAAAAGGCAGGACAGCAGGTGGTTCGTATGATCATGTGTTTAGATAAAGCCACCTGCCTGTAAAGAGGCACCTCGGATCCTTTGGATGTTTCCTCTCCAGTGTTCCGAGAGGAGTGCAATTTTTTAAAAGTCCACATGTGAAGACTTTGCCTTTTGAATAAGGCCTCCAAGAGTAACCAAGATTTCCCAAGGTTTGTCTCAGCCCTTAAGGGCAAACATGATCAAACATTTGCTTGAACTGATGCTCCAATTGTCTGTTGCTGGGTACCAAACCTCCACAAAACTTGGTGGCTTAAGCCAACAGCAAGTTTGTTTGGTTCCTGAAGATGTCATTTGCATAGGGCTCTGTAGGAAGAGTGCATCTCTGCTCTACCAGGCATCAGCTGGGCAGCCCAAAGGCTGGAATGGAGTCATCAGAAAGCCCCTCGATCATGGCTGGTGCCAGCCCTGGGGAGATGCAAACAGCTGGGGCTGGACCAGCAGGGGCTCATCCCTGACCTCAGCATCTCTCTCTGTCCTTGTGTGGTCTCTCCACATGGTCTCTCCAGCACAACACCTTCAGGACAGTTGGACTTCCCATGTGTGCCAGGCTCCCAAGGCACTTGACCCAAAGAGAGAGCCATGAGGAAACACTACCACCTTCCATGGCATAGCCCCAAGGTCACACATTCTATTCACCAAGGTAGTCAACAAAGTCCTACCCTGGTGCAAGGGGAGGGAAACAGACTCCACCTCTTGGTTGAAATGAGGCAAGGTTCTGGAAGAGCATGTGGAACAAAAATACTGATGCAACTGCCTTTAAAAAATACAGTCAATCACCACAGATACACAGCTACAGAAGAAAAATGTGCAAGCACTTCACTCAGAGTGTCGAGCAAGGCTAGGTGTGAAGGTGCTCGAGTGGCGGTCATCTCTGTTTCTCCAGCTTTGATGCCTGCGGTGGCCCAGATGTAGCTGAGAATCCCCCAACCCCTGTGGTCGTGGCAGGCACTTGAAGCCACCTCTTCAAAGAAGAATGAATTGATGGGACCCTTTGCTCTTTCCCACACATTCCACATGCATGTCTGGAGTCAGAGTCATTGTCTGTGGCTCTGATACCAAGCCCAGCTAAAGTGTTCCACCCTGATCTGGTGGAGTTATCCAGATCAAGAGCCTCTGCCTCCATGCAGCCCTCCTTGATCCTCCTCCTCTGGCCGCATGCAACATTCCATCTTTTGTGCCACAGCTGGACCCTCCCATAAGCTCCCTACCCGAGTTTGTTAGCACATCAGTGCCCTGAGTCATTGGCTTGTGTTCCCCGAAGAGCCCATAAGTCCCTCAAGGCCTGAGGCCACATCAGTTGTTTGTCATATGCCTCACTGTGCCTGGCACAGTGACTAGCACACACGGGCCGTGGACTTTTGACATGTATGACAAGGAAAGAATGGGAGAAATCCCAGAGATTTCAAGCTGTTTGTTTTGTTTCCATAAAGACAAGTTGAAATTTCATTCGGTTTATATTTGCTTCATTGGGAAACCCACTCATATACACACTCTTATATGTAACCTTGATTATGGTGAACATGCATTTGTATGTGAGTGTGTATGTCTGTGTGTAAATGTGTGTATGTATATGTGCATATTTTGTGTAAGAATAAGTCTGCAATTGTGTGTGTTAAGGATATAAAAAGTGTGTATGTCTGTATATGTGCTTGTGTGGGTGTGGGGATATTTATGTGCCTGAGTGTGCACGTTTGTGTGTGTCTGCATTGGTTGTTCATGTGTGCTTGTGTGTAAAGGTATGTCTGTATGTCTGCGTGCATATGTATTTATGTTTATGTCTGTGAGTACATATATGAATGCATGAATATATGTATGCTTGCATGTGTGTCTACATATGTATGTGCATGTGTATTTGTGTGTGTGTGTTTCTGTCTGACAGCATGCACAAAACCACTCATCCAAGAGGTTGGCAGTGGGTCTGCAGGCCTGGGCCAGGAGGCGTCCTGCCTTCATTGGCAATTCCTCCAGCATCCCAGGGAAGCCATCCTCACTTCCTCTCTGGGACGAGGAGCTGAGCAGAGGTCAAGTGACTTGCCCCAGACCCCACAGCAAGTCGGTGGCGGCTCTGCGAGGGTCTGATTGCCAGGCTCACGCCCCTCTGCAGGCCGAGCTGCCTCGCTGTGGCATGTTGGCACCCAGCCCAGGCTGCGCCGCCCGGCTCTGAGAGCTCCCATTGTGGCCGAGAAGTGGCCGAGTGCCATGGCCCGGCATCCGCAGGTGACGGCCGAGGGAGGAGTGACTCCCGAGGCAACAGGAAAAGGGCACCCCTCATTTTGTGTGGCTAAAGGGTTGGAAATAACAGACATGTAAAAGAGGGAGGGGGAGAGAGGAAACCAAAGCTAATGAGGAATAAAGAAGACGTGGAGAGGAACACACATGGAGAACGGTGGGAGCCGTGGGCAACGCGGGAGCCCCGCACTCACACAGCAACAGGAAGCAGAGCCAGCCGGAGGCCGCCGGCTCAGGAAACGTTTTGTTTCCTCCTTTAATTGGTGACCCCGCTCAGAGTTGCTGGAAATGGGCACAGCCCAAGAGACTCGAGTGTGGCTGTGGCAAACAATGGGCTGCTGAATGGCCTGGAAAGGCAGCCAAGAGTGGGTGCAATCCCAGCGCCAGTGGATCTTAGAGTGGCTCTGCTGGGCACAGAAAGAAGGCTCTGAAACTCTCCCGAATTGTGCTCCCAGCTGGGCTCTCCTGGAAAGCCACCTGCACAGAGGTGCCCGTGGATGAGAGAGCTCTCCATGAGAGATGCCCAAACGCCACTGGAAATAGAGTCACATGAAGAAAACTGCATTCAGCAGAGCATGTCTCATCTAGTGTGGGCAAAGGAGATTTTTTAAAATAAGCTTCCGGGGTAGGGAATCAGAGTTCCCAGGGGTCAAGCTTAGGTAACTACCGGTGGTTAATGAACTTCTACCTAGAGCAGCTGGTGCTGGCTAAGAACTGGCTTTTGTTTGATGGACTGGGGCCTGTGAGTTAGGGACTGGGCACAGTCACCTGGGACAGCCAGGGACCCACCAAGCCACCATCAGCTGCTGCTGCCCAGCACCCCTCCTGGACACCTCTCCTCAAATAAACAAATATTGAAACATCAGCTGAAAGGAACACCAAATTATCTCCCATATCTGGGCTTGGTCAAAATTGCAGGACTTGTTCTAATACCAGGAAAATTAACCCAAAGTAGAAATCTCAAAAAGGAGCAAATTGTAGATAGAGACAGGACATACTATTTGTCTTCCTCTTCTCCTAAGACACCTTGAACATGGAGGAATCAAGGAATAAAAATCTCTTAAGAGCAAAGGATAGCAGTAGGGAAACCAACAAGCAAAGGATGAGAGGTTTCTAAAAAATAACGCTGGGGCCTGAGTGGCCGGAGCGTATTGATGAACAAGCCTGTATGAGGGAAACGGTGGCTCAGAAGGCACAGGAGGGGACCACAGGGAAAGGGCCACCCTGCCAGCAGGACACAGGCTCCACAGCCAGCAGACCAGCACTGAGCAATTGAGGAAAAGGGACTGCAAAATAGGAGAGGAATTAAAAACCTACTCCCAACCTACTGCACCATTCATTTCTTACACCCTGCCCTACTTTTCCTCCAAGTCTGTACACAAAGAGGGCAGGCTGCCCACCCAGCTTGTTCCTCTAGCTCCTGGGGAAGAGAAAGACAACGGCAACAACAAAGCTTTCTCTTCTAAATTGAACACGCTTTCTAGGAGTTAGGAGCCAGGACTCCTAGAGTGTGTACCAGCACCCATGGCCATGCCCTCCTCATTCTGGCATTTGGGGGTCCCCGGGCCCAAAACCTCCTTCCCTGCCTCTTCTCCCTAATGTGAAGCCCATCCAGTCAGTTAGCCCTGCCCTCATGCAAATGCCTCACCCAAACCACACAACTAATAGCAGCAAAAGTGCACACCACCTACCTAGAAAAATGGATCCATGTCTTCCTTCTTAAAAATGAACACCGAAACAGATCACCAGGAATATGGAGAATAGTAACTACTACATGAAGCAGAAGCACCAAACAAACAGAACTAAACAACACCAAAGGAAACAAACACAATTCAGGCAACCAAAGAAGAAATTAAGAAAAAAAAGAAAAAACACTCTAATTAATGACCTCAGAAGGATTTGAGATTATATCACATCTACAAAACCAGAATGAAATGCCCTAAAAATTGAACAAAAAATAAGAAAGAGCTCTGGGAAATTAAAAATAGGTTTTCTGGTTTTGAAAATCTGATGTAAATGTTGAGAAATAATGTCAAGGTCATTTTCTAGAATGCAGAGCAAATATACAATGGTCAAAATCATAATAGAGAAGGTACAATGCACAGAGAATCAATTCAGGAAAATGATCTGAGCATTAGCAGTTTCAGATGAAATGCAGGAGCACAGGGGTAGTGGAGAGGGGATTATCAAAGACATGCAATAAGAGAAGAAAGGCTGCCAGAGAATTTAATCTGAATCTGCATCTTTAAATGGCCCACAGCATGCCAGCAAAATGAGTGAAAAAGGATTCAGAACTGTGTACATAGTTATGAAATATCAGAATCCCAAGGATATAATGAAAATATAAAATGCTTAAAGACAGAAAACTTAAGGCATATACAAAGGATTGAGGCTCATACTAAGATCAACAATACTGGGTGTTATTAGCCAATGCAGAAAAGTACTCAAGTTTCTATCAGAAAATTAATTTACAACAATTTTATACTCAAATTAATGTATACAAGAATTTTATACCCAACCAAACTATTATTAAATCTAAGATAAAATAAACACATTTTTAATAATTCAAGGACTCAGAAAATAAATCTCCTAATATCTTTCTCACAGAAATTACTTAAGGCTGTGCCACAACAAAAGAAGAACAAAAATTAATAGACTGAAAGAGTCGCATACAAAAAACAGTAGAATGAGCCCTAAAGTGCAGCTAAAAGAAATGCAAAATGAGAGTTGTAAAGTAGGTCTATAAAGCAAAAATCCAAATCAGAACAGAAAATACGTAGGCTCCACAAAGAATATATTCATGAAAGACTGGGATGAAACCAACTGATAGAATCAGTAAGAAGTTTAAAAGTAGCTGTGACGTGGTGACATCTCTACAAGAAAAAAATATGTAGTCGTTTTTCCTTATTCTCAGGGAATATGTTCCAAGAACCCCAGTGGATACCTGAATCCACAGATGATACTAAACCCAATGTATACTGTTTCTTCTATACATACCTATAATAAAGCTTAATTTATAAATTAGAAACAGTAAAAGATTGACAACAAAAACTAATAATAAAATAGAAAAAGTATAACTATATATTGTAATAAAAATTAGGTAAGTGTGTTCTCTTTCTTTCTCAAAATATAAAAACAGTTGACTGTGGGTAACTGACTGCAGAAAGCAAAACCTGGGATAAGAGGAGGAGTACTAGGGAAACAAAATTGCGCAAGAGAATCAAGCTTCCGCTGTGAAACAGACTACACTGTGACGTGATTGTGAGAAGTCAATGGTGGGTAAAAAGGTGACTCTATTTGCCCTTGGTGCTAGAAACATCCTCCTTTGAGTGATGTAGGATTCTTGGCATGGAACTCATGAAGAAGAAAAGGTAAATCCATTTGGCCCTGCAATTCAAGGTAGATAAAAAGGCATAATAATGTACACTTAGTTTATTGGTTTTCAACTTTTAGAACCAACTTACAGGGAAAAAAGAACCCAAGATTATTCAAATGTTATTACAGAATGTAAATGTTAGCAATGTAAACACTGTAAAAGTGAAGACAGAACTAGAAATACATATAGAAAAATAGAGAAAAGGTGGAAGAGAAAGGAGGTGAAACATCTGATCTTAGACTGAAAAAAATCAGAAATACAAACTACCATCAGAGAATACTATAAACACCTCTACGCAAATAAACTAAAAGAAACGGATAAATCTAAAAGAAACAGATAAATTCCTGGACACATACACCCTCCCAAGACTAAACCAGGTAGAAGTCAAATCCCTGAATAGACTGATAACAAGTTCTGAATAGTTCAACCATTGTAGAAGACAGTGTGGCGATTCCTCAAGGATCTAGAGCCAGAAATACCATTTGACCCAGCAATCACATTACTGGGTATATACCCAAGGAAATATAAACCATTTTACTAAAGACACATGCACACATATGTTTATTGCAGCAATATTCACAATAGCAAAGACATGGAACCAACCCAAATGTCCATCAATGATAGACTGGATAAAGAAAATGTGGCACATATACACCATGGAATACTATGCAGCCATAAAAAGAATGAGATCATGTCCTTTGCAGGGACATGGATAAAGCTGGAAACCATCATCCTCAGCAAAATAACACAAGAACAAAAAACCAAATACCAAATGTTCTTACTCATAAGTGGGAGTTGAACAATGAGAACACATGGACACAGGGAGGGGAACAGCACACACTGGGGCCTGTCAGGGGGTGGGGGGCAAGGGAAGGGAGAGCATTAGGACAAATATCTAATCCATGCAGGGCTTAAAACTTAGATGATGGGCTTATAGGTGCAGCAAACCACCATCCCACATGTATACCTATGTAACAAACCTGCATGTTCTACACATGTATCCCATAACTTAAAGTAAAATAAAATAAAAAAAGTATTAGGATATAGTGTCTGTACTTGATGGAACAAGAAATAGAAATCCATATATTTTGCTTAAAATTAACTATAAATTTAAAACTAAATCTTTGTTTGGGCTAACCCAGAAGCAGATTCCAAATTAAGGATTCAGCCGCAGGTGGTTTATTTGGAAGGTGAAGAAAACGTCGGTAGAGGAATAGGGAGGCGGAATAGGGAACGGAAGCAGCCTTGAAAGGGCCTGTGATCAAGTCTACCATCCCTGTGGGTGATCGCTGCACAGGTGGGAAGTCAAGTTCAGATCAATAAATGCAGGTGCCGCCAGCTGGAAATCAGGTCAGTGTGCCCCCAAAGTGGTAAGGGCAGTGGGATATGGGTGTGGCATCAACAGTTGCCATGTATGTCTATTGCAAATTAGAAAGGGAGACACATTTCCAAGTAGGCATGTGCCGTGCCATAGTCTAGGACATATCTAGGTAATAGGTGATGCCAAAGCAGAGGAGGGTGAAACTAAATGCTTAGAAGAGGGGATAGAGGAGATAAACTGATTCACCCTGAGGAACTAGTTCAGGCTAAGGGATTGGAGGAACAGCTGTTAAAGAAAGGGGGTGAGGTCTAAAGATCTCATGAAGAAGGTGGAAAACTTCAGAGGGGAGCTGACTGAGTTTGTTTAAAGAGCAGCCAGAATGCTGAGGGGAGTGAAAGGGAAATGGAGTCAGAGTGGAGTGGGAAGGGATTGGGGCTGCCTTTCTGTTTCCCCGGAATTAGGGCTACCTTCCTCTTTTCCCAGCAGTAATTCTAATTTGGATTTGCAACCACTTGCAGCCACTTCTGATGCTGAAATCCCTACCTCTGGCTAAGAGTAAGCACTCAATCAATATTTGCTGAATGGCTGAATGAATGAATGTGAACCCTGTCAGAGTATAACCAGGTATTTCAACTGCAAAACACCCTCTATGAACTGAAGCTGGTGGCATCTTGTGAGGTGCCTGGTTGAGACATTTTGTTTTACCATAGCCATTCTGCTGTTAATAATAACCACAAACATACAATAAACCCCATGTCTTAGATCTGAGGCAAGGATTGGAGTGTAAGTAGTTATTTGGGAGATGACTTCAAGAAACATGGGTAGGGGAGTGAGGAAATAAGGCAGGGAAGAGTGCCAATGAGCAAGTTAGTGCTATGAGCAATGGAGGCACAGTCCTTCCAGCTTGGGAATTTGGGGAGATGGTGTAGAACATGAAGGTGGATTATTGATCCACAAATTCACGTCCATCATGCTTGAGAGCTGCTTCCAACGGATCAACCCTTTCCTTCTCCCCCTGCCCCACTCCACCCAATCCCCACCTCCAGCCCTCCCTACCCACAGTAGAGCTTGCTTCCCAAGCCCCAGGAAGCCCCAGGTGGAGATGTGCATATATGCTTGAGGAGGAAGCCATTGATAGTGAATGCTAAGAGGATATGAATGGGGCACTGACTGCATTTGCTACAGATTACTGAATGCCAGGCACATTGAACAATAAAAAGAAAAAGAAAAGAGCTAACTGGGCTAAAAAACTGAATGAAGGCCAATATACCAAGAATATAATGAACAAGAGGGAGAATGGTAAGATTAAGCCAGGAAAGTGGTAAGAATCAGGGAGGGCCCTGTCAGCCAAGTGTATTAATTGGGATTGGCTACACTATGCCAACCAGTAAAAATTGGGAGGAAGAAAAAAGAGCACAGATATCAGGGAATAGAAAAAATCTTGGAGTCATAGTGGACCCTAAGCTCAATAAAAGTTATAAAGAAAGCATGTGAGGATGATGCCCTTAGGAGCACCTGCACATGTATGAAATGTGGGGGTCAAGGATCAGCCCTTTTGTGTTAAGCAGGCTTGATTGAACTCTAATTGTGTCTAGATTTAGTCTTCTCACTTTAAAGTGTGTGTGGAAAAAACAGTTGAGGAGATTTGGCAAAGAGCAATAAAGAAAGTTGAGTTTGCATAACAAGCCCAGAAAAAGAAAGACAAAATAGCTATCTACAAGCTTATCGATGTTTATTGTGAAAGGAACCCCAGCCAGAGGTTGCTTCATTCACAGGAGAGATGGTGAATAGAACCCTGAAGTCTGATTAACTCTGTCCTCAGAATCCCCATGATGCAGTCCATGTCACCTTGATCATCATCTCGGTGTTCAGAGTTCCCCTGCATTGGTCCAGGGTACTTTACTGGACCAACAATTCAGTTCAAACTTCCTTCAGCTTCCCCATGGAGTCATGGGAGATTTTTAGGGGCTTCCCTGCCCCTAGAAGAATAAGTTGCAGCTCCTCCCCTCTAAAAGCTCTGATAGCAGTAGAAAATATCACGTTTGAGTAGTTTGCGTGTTTGCCAATCTAAAGATGAGGAACATGGAACCCTTTCTGTTTTTATAATTCCATGGGCACTAAACTGTAGTCATGAGTCAGAATCCTACATTTTTCATTAAGGGTCTATAGAGAAATCTCCAAAAAGATTTCTGTCTTCTGACTTTTTCAGTCCAAATATCTTCATCCGTGGTCAGGAGGGAAGAATGCAGTTTAAACAATGAGAATAATATTAGTAATAATAATCGCTGTGAGCTTTCACCAAGTACGACTAAACGGCAGATGCTGTGCTGCACGTCTGTTCCCACATATCTACTGTGGCATAAATAAACCACTCAAAAATGTGGTGGCTTTTAAAAACATCATTTATTTAATTTATGAATCTGGCATGTCAGCCTGGATCAGTGGGGAACATCATCTTTGCTTTATGTGGTGTCAACTGGGGAAGCTCAAATGGAGTCTAGGAGTTCATTTCCAGGATTGTTCAGATCTGTGGCTGGTGAATTGGTGCTGGCTGAGAGCTCAAGCAGGGTGGGGGGCCAGGATTCTCAGTTTCTTTCTTTTCTTTTCTTTTCTTTTTTTAAGGCAGAGTCTTGCTCTTGTCGCCCAGGCTGGAGTGCAATGGCATGATCTCAACTCACTGCAACCTCTGCCTTCTGGGTTCAAGAGATTCTCCTGCCTCAGCTTCCTGAGTAGCTGGGATTACAGGTGCTTGCCACATTTTTGAATTTTTAGTAGAGACAGGGTTTAGTAGAAACCTGAGTTTCCACGTTGGCCAGGCTGGTCTCGAACTCCTGACCTTGTGATCAGCCTGCCTTGGACTCCCAAAGTGCTGGGATTACAGGCATAAGCTACCACACCTGGTTTCTCAGTTTCTTTCTATGTGGGCCTCTCCATGAGCTGCTTGGGCTTCCTCACAATATGGTGGCTGGTTTCAAAAGCAAACACGACAAGAGGACAAGGTAAGAACTGTATCATCTTTTATGACCTAGCCATAGATGTCACATAGTGCCATGTCCACCATACATGCAAGTTCAGATTTAAGATGGTGGAACACAAAGCTCATCTCTTGATGGGGAAAGTATCAAAATCACATTGTAAGGCAAACATGGGGATTGAAAATATTGTTGTGGCCATTTTTAGAAAACACAATCTTCCACAGAGGCATTATTCCATTTAATTCTCATGGCATCCCTGTTAGGCAGATAGTGTTAGCCTTCCCTTTACCAATGAAGAGACAAAGGACTTTTGTTACTTGCCACTGATCAAAGCACTATCATGTGAAGACCTAATCCCAATTCTCTGTGGCCTCCAATCCTTCCTCCTTAAATGCTATTCTATGCCATCTTCCACAAAACAGCTACAACTTCTGACTTGGAGCAGTGGAATTAGAGCCAACTCTGTCACTTAGCTTTGTGATTTTGAGTCAATTCTCCACATGTCTTTGGTTCTCAATTGCCTTTTATATAAAATGGGAGCTAAGAATACCCTTGTTAATAACTCTCTAAGTCTGTTTCATGATTAGATGAGATAACACAAGTAAAGAGTGATGCATAGCCTAATAGGTGATCTTAAATATTTGGAGATATTAAATCTCATGTAGTTAGTATTACTTACCATTCAGTAGAACTCTTAGAGTGACCACCATTCTGATGATTTCAGTTAGTACCCATCTGTATCAGTTAGGTTGACATTGGACTTTTAGTCAGAGACACAAAATAATAGTGGTTCAAAGAGATGAGCTGTTTGTTATCACTCACATTAAGGTTTGGAGATATTCCATGGCTGATTTGAAGGTTCCCCCATATCATCAATCCCAGGTTACTGCTCTTTTTTTTTTTCTGCCATCTGTAGACTACAGCCTCCATTTTCAAGTCATCTCATGGTCACAAGATGGCTTCTGAAGCCATCCACTATATCCAAGTCCATGAACAGAAAAAGGAGAAAGGGGCAAGAACGAAAAGGTAACTCCCAGTTGAATAATCCCTTTAGTGATCTTTCCTCAGAAGTTCCACCCAGTAACTCTTACTCATGTCACATTGGCCTACTTTCTTCTCAAGGGAGGTTGGAAAACATAGTTTTCCAGGTGGATTCATTGTTGTAGAGATTCTATTAGTAAACAGGGGACCATGATAGTGGACATTGTAGGTGACGTGTCAGCTACAATAGCCTGTCACTACTCTGTCCTCCTTAAGTGTTGTCCTACTCTACCCTATCCTGCTCCACTTTTGCATTAAAAATAACTCCAAAAACTAGTGGCTTAAAGTAACATTTATTTTTCTCACAAATCTGCATTTGGGGCAGTGTTTGGTGGGGATGTCTCATCTCTGCTGCATACCGTATCAGCTGGGGTAATTCAGTGGACCACTGGAGGATGGACTCACTAACATGCTTGTTAGCTGAGATCCCAGCTAGGTCGAAGGCTGAGCTCCTTGGCTCCCCTCTATGGAGGCCTCTCTATGGGGCTTCTTTACAACATGGTGGCTGGGTTCTAAGGACAAGGATCATGAGAGAGAGCCAGGCAAAAGTTGTATAACCTTTTACTTCCCAGCCTTGAAAGCTGCATAGCACCTTTCTCACTATGCTTAATTCATTGAGGCCATTGCAAAGGCCCACCTGAGGGGATGAAAATGCTACTTCTTGATGGGAGAGTGGCACAGTGCTGAAAGAGCATGTGAAATGGAAAATATTGTTGCAGTCATTTTTAGAAAATAACGTTTTCTGTGATTTAAAAAAATCAAAATGACAAATACAGTTTTCTCCTACACTAGGCCATATCATCTCAAGATTTCAATCAAAGAAACACCCTCCAACATGACAATTTAATACCATCCTGAGATTCATTTAAATTTGAAGCTAACAATTCCACTGGAAATCACGCTTGTCCTTAGATGGGCTCTAGTTTGAAATTCGCTGAGATATGGCCTAATTTACAATCAAAACTCATGAAACAAGTGATATGAGATCGAATTCTCAACAGCTACATGCAAGTGGTAGTCTTCCTAGGATAGCATAGTGTAGGATTGAGCTAGGATAGAAAAGTGAAAGGTTTATGTGGACAAACAAAAATGCCCAGTGACCAAGAACCATTTACCTTCTTCATCAACCCACTGAGAAAATTTTCCAAAAGCCCTCAGATTAGAGCATGTCCTACAACCACTAAATTGAATTTGATTCAACTGGTTGGAAAGGCAAGCATCAAAAATTCTCTAGCTAAGTTCAATAATTTTTAGCAAAAGCATGACCTTCAAATGTTGTTGGACATACTCTGCAGTAAGAAATGAGATTTATATCACAATGCAATACACATATGCTTTTAATATGATATAAAACAATTTTATAAAATAATTTTTACACTTACCATATATAACAACCCTCATATTTTCTATTTTGTTCTAGTCTGTTCAATTTCATTAGTTAAAAAATCAAAACTGCCCATAATCCAATGAACTGATTTCACAGCCTACTAATGAATTATGGAAATCACTTGAAAAATACTGAGCTAAGCTAGGCATGGTAGCTCACACCTGCAGTCCCAGCTACTCAGGAGGCTGAAGTGGTGAAACTGGCCCAATTGTCCCGTAGAATTGATGTTCACTGGGTTTTTGTTGTTGTTGTTGTTTTGCTTTGTTTTGTTTTTTGGATAAACATAGAAATAGACTTTCTTGGTCTTAAAGCTTGAAACACGTTTGTCTTATCTGAGTTCCTTCCTCAGAAAATCAATGGTCAGACTTCCCAGATGGTATCAAGGAACTGAAACTCACCAGATCACTGCATCTAGACAATGAGACACCAGACCCCTCACCCATCATGATTGCCTAACTGACCACCTGCTTCCTGTAGACCAACTCTTCTTTCTTACCCCTCCATAATTCCTGTTTTCCCACACTTAGTTACATTCCTACCCTATGGTATAAACCCCAATTGTAGTTGGTCAGTGAGATAGATTTGAAACTGAGCTCCCATCTCCTTGGCTGCAGCACCTGATTAAAGCCTTCTTCCTTGGCAATACTCATTGTCTCAGCAATTGGCTTTCTGTGCAGCAAGCACCAGCACCTAGAACAAACCCCTGGTGTTTTGGTAACAGCAGGAGGATAACCTGAGTCCAGGAGTGAAAGACAAGCCTGGGCAACAAAGAAAAACCCTGTTTCTGAAGAAAGAAAAGAAAAAAAGAAAGAGAGAAAGAGAGAGAGAGAGAGAGAGAAAGGAAGGAAGGAAGGAAGGAAGGAAGGAAGGAAGGAAGGAAGGAAGGAAGGAAGGAAGGAAGGAAGGAAGGAAGGAAGGAAGGAAGGAAGGAAGGAAGGAAGGAAGGGGGGAGGGAATTAAGGAAGGAAGGAAGGAAGACATTCCGAGCTGTTTTGTTTCTTATTACACCAAACTAAGCCTCACTGCCCACTTGGATTTCACCAATTCTTAGTAAATGGTGCACCCATACAATGAAGACAAGTCACACAATGATTAAAGCAGTAGAATTTTAACAATAGTTTGCTCTGCCCAAATGCAAAGTATATGTATACTTTTTTCTTTTTTCTGGTCATAAAACATAGGGAACTTCCAGTTAATCCTGGAAGGTTAAACAAAAGTACTTATCAGTGCTCCTTCCTCAAACCCTTCTAAAATGATTTAAAGTGGGGTGGGGTGGGGCAGGAAGGATTAAAAAGAGACAAGGAGAACGGGAGAGTAGATTGCAGCGACAAAATTTGGGGAGGTTGTAGCGAGCAGATGAAGGAGTTGCAACAAATAATAGACTTACTTATGCACACCTGAGAAAGATAACTGTAACCTGGTCATGGGAGTGCCCAGAAGCAAAACCTAAGAACCCATGAAGTCTACAATTCTGGAGGCACCTACTCCAGAGAATGGGAGCCCAGCTGGGCCTGAATTGAACATAGGGGAATTGGATGCAAACCTATGGAGGAAGACACACTTCCAGAGAGCTGCATCTCCCTCACTGTGTTAGAAGACTGAGCTTGACTCTCCTGAAGATAAAGTAGAACGTTTCTGGCCTGGGAGATATCAGGCACATGGGAGGACAGGTGTCCATACTACAAATAGTTCATTCTGTGGAATTTCCACACTGAGTATTGGAACCCTCAAACCTATTTACCCCCACACTCACTGGTCAATAAATATACTGCCCAAAAGAAAATGAGAAGACTATTCTCTGGGAAATTTGACCAACACAAGAGAAAGGACCTAGATCCTGACATCAAGAGTTCTCCTACGATGACCTGAAAAGATTACCACACAGTGGAACCCATAAGTGACGAGCCTCAACTATATGCACAAAATTTCCAATCTGCTTTTCAGTGCTCCACTTTTAAATTTGAGCAGACAGCTAAGGATCCCCAGACTTATAAGAAAAGCTCTAGCATGAAGTAGATCCCCCATAAGAAAAAACAGAAAAAAAGTAAATTAGAGGAAACAGAGCCCATGTAGAAAGACAAAAATTATACCAAAAAAGGGTCATTAATATTTTCAGAGAAATCAAAAGAAGCTATTATATCAATGAATCTAAAACAATATTCTGTAGAAAGGGAACAGTCAGAGAACAAAAAACGAGCTCTTAAGAATTGAAAGATATGCTAGCATGGTGGTGCATGCCTGTAGTCCCAGCTACTGCGGAGACTGAGGCCGGGAGACCACCTGAGGCCGAGAGTCCAAGGCTGCAGTGCACTGTGTGATCAAACCTGTGAATAGCCTCTGCACTCCACCTGGGTAGTGCTCCACCTGGGTAGCACTCCACCTGGGTAGTGCTCCACCTGGGTAGCGCTCCACCTGGGTAGCGTAGTAAGCCTCTGTCTCTTAAAAGAATAATTAAAAATATGATAGTAGAAAAAAAACTCAGCAGAAGTTTGGGAAGTATAGTTAACAAAAGCTCTTTAAAAAAAAAAAAATAAGAGACATAGAATTTAAACTTTAAAATACCTTTAAAATTAGAAGATCAGTCCAGGAGGGTCAATAATCACCAATGAAAGTTCAAGAGTGAAAACATAGAGAGGAGAATATTCTTTTTTCAAGTAAATAAATAACTCAATAAGGTTTACAGAACTGAAAGACATGAGTCTCCAGGTTGCAATCCCCTATCAAATATTCTTCAAAATAGGTGAAAATAGATTTATACCAAGGCTTATTATTTGGTAATTTTAGAGTATTGGAAACAAAGAGAAGACTCTAAACATTTCCATAAAGAAAATAAAATTGTGTACACAAAGGATTAAGAATCAAAATGTTTTTGGACTTCTCAACACCACCACCAAAGCTAGAAAAAAAGTGTTTCCAACCTGAAATTCTGTATTCAGCAAGCTGTCAACAAGCACAAGGATAAAATAAAGACATTTTCCAACTTTTCAGGCCAAACTTTTGGGTCTCTTTTAGGCGCCCTTTTGCAGAAAGCAACTTGAGAGGTGCTTCCCCATGTGGATTTTACCAGTTCCTGGTGAATGGTGCACCCACAAAATGAAGACAAGGCACAGAATAATTCAAGTAGTGAAATTTGAAAATATAGGTTTCTCTACCCTAATAGAAAAAAAATCTTTATTTTTTTTTTCTGGTCATAAAATATAGGGAACTTCAGGTTAAACCTGGAAGATCAAATACAAGTATTGATCACTGTTCCTTCCTCAAACCCTTCTAAAATGATTTAAAGGAGCAGAAATTGAAACGAGGCAAGGAAATGGCAGGGGTGGAGGCAGTAAATCAAGAAAGAAAGATGTGGTATCCAGAAAACATTCTTTTGAGGTGAGATCCATCCCAAAAGAAAAGCAGAAAGAACCAGATGCTGACAGTTCAGGGAGCTTCCAGGGTGACCGGGGGAGAAGGTCGGGAGAGAGGCCTGCAATCTTGGGACAAGAGGATGGGGACACCCAGGAGGGGTGTCATCAAGATGATAAAGCTGCTCCCAAAATACTTGAATATCCTTGACATAGGAGACTGGCAGGACTTATTTTTGAGTCACGACCCCACTGATGGAAGCAGGATCTAGACAGAACAGGATGCAGGGAAGAAGCCACCCAAAACCAAGAGACAGCAACGAAAGCAACCTCCAGTTGGCCTCACTGCTCATTACCATGAAGATACTTCCACTAGTGCCATGACAGCCTGTAAACGCCATGGCAACAGGCCATGGCAACAGCCAGGAAGTTAACTTAAATGGTTCCTGAAACTTCCCGCCTCTTTTCCAGAAACTTCTCAATAACCCACCTGTTAATTAGCATGTGATTCAAAGTGGGTATAAATATAGTTGCCAGTGTACACTGCCGATGCTGGGCACACTGCCTATGAGCCAAGCACTGCTTTTTAAAAGTTGCTTTCTCTCACCACTGACCTTGAATTCTTTCCTGGGTGAAGCCAATAACCCTCCCATGCTAAGTCCCAATTTTGAACCTTCCCTGCCCTGCATCGTCTTGAGAAGAAACAAGATTCCAGCAGAAAGCTTGAAAATGAATGACTGATTTTCTTTTAAAAACAAGCAAAAGTTTTTTAAAAAGAGACTGTTACCAACTTTGGAGGAGAGGTTGTACATGAATGGAAATGTAAGTCTACACAGCACATGGTGTGGCTTGGCTGCAAGTGGTATTGACCTAGAGTCATAATACTGTGCATATCTCACAATGACTAATGAAATGACCACAGTGGAATGATGAGGGATGGAAGGAAGGTACGGAAGGGGTCTGAATCCTCATCTTCCACAGCAGGAAGTCAATATATAATATCTAAAACCAAGCAATAACAATTAACAGTAAAACCACTCAATTTGAGATGGAGTAATAAATATCAAACCTGGCTCTGCTCTTCATTAGCTGTTACTAAATCTCTATGAATCCCAGTCTCCTAATCCCTAAAACGGTGCTCTATAAGAGTTCAGAGTTGTTGCCTTCTAATACTGGTGAGGGTGAGGGAGGTGACAAGGTAGATTATCTCTCTTATTTCCAGCCTTATGGGGCAGTACGATTTTTTAAACAATATACCTGTATGACTTTGTATTTGTGTAAAATATATATTTAAAGAAACCATTTGCATTTATAAAATTTAAATTTAAAAACTAATAAAAGCAATTCAGGCATATGTAAAATAGAATGAAGAAGCTTCTGCGAAACTCTTACCCCCAGAGATATCAACTAACTGCTTAATACATGTTCCTTCATCTTCTTTTCTGAACACTATTAAACTAAAACGGTATCACATTAAACCATATTGCAAAAATCCATTATTCTCAAAGAACAATATCTCTTGGATGTCTCTCTTTGTCGATACATGTGGGCAATCTCAAAAACACTATTGTGAGGACAATATTAATGACTGCCGAGCAGAGCCATTTTGGGGATTAAATGCTCATGAGACACTGAATGTGGAATCACTATGTAAATTATAAAGCAAGATAAGTAGTGTTGGTTATAGCTATAATTATAGTTAAAAATATGGAAAATTTGATCTGCAGCCAAAGTGCTTGATTAAGTGGTGTACTCCATGATCAACAGATATTCTCATTCATCATACCCAGAGATCACAGAAATCACGGGAGAAGCTGCTGGGTTTTCAGAGTACACCTGAATTAGAGCATGCCATGCATTATTTAAAACCAAGAGAAACAGTCTAACAGATGTTCTAGATAATGGCTGTTTGTCATCGATATTATCTCCTTTGTCTGGGAACATGTACTCATGTTTATAGAAGCCCTCTTGGGTTCCACATACTGAATAATGATGGAAATGATTCTTTAAAATGCAGCTGCTGGACTATATTTTTTCAACTGAGAATCTAGTGTGACCAAAACACAGCTTTGGGCTCACAAGCCAACTGGTCGGCCTGATGTGGTGCGAGAAGCAGTGTGCAAACTGGCTGTGCTCCTTACTAGCTGTTACTAAAGCTCTATGAACCCCAGTCTCTTGAACCCTAAAGTGGTACTAACAAGGCTTTCCTTTCAGATTTGTTATGCGGATAAGAGATAATATGCATGATGTGCCCAGCATATTGGAGGCATTTACTAAATCAAATATATTACTACTTTGTACGTATTTATGTGGAAGTAGTGCTAAGAGATAATTTCATTTGCTTAAGCTAAAGCAGTGAAAACAATTAATTCCTAGACCTGTCAAATTGAATTTGAATTCATCCAATATTAATTTTATGTGTGTACACCTAACGGTGACCAAAATCTATAGCAAGTAGGCCATTTACTTTGGTGTCGTGTCCAACCCAGGTCTGAGTCCAGGCTCAGCAAACTTAGAAACAAGAGGCCTTGGGCAAATTACCTAATACCCTGAAGTTCAGTTTCCTCATCTGTAAAACAGAAATAATAATAGACACCTTAGAGTATTGTTATAAAGACATAGTGAGGGCATACTTGTAAAGTATCTATCATAGTACCTGCTTCATTTTAAGTGATCCATCAAACATAGCTATTGTTATTATAGAACTCAGATCCTCTTAATATCGCTCACTAGCAGGAAGACTCTACTGCAGGCGTTTCCCAAGTGGAAACACACTTGCAGACTAGTAGATATTAAAGAGTTTACATGCTTTTATAAAGAGAAAATAACAGAGGTTTTGTGTCAATATCAGTGTGCTGATGCATTATACTCCGCAGGTAATAAAAGACTGTAAGTAACTTTCTTTTAGGGCTTTAACAGGTTTAAAATGAAAAGGGTCTGACAGCAAATTGTTTTTATGTTAACTAAATTAACCAAAACAAAAGCAGCAAGAAGGAATAAAGGAAAAAGAAGTTTGTAAACCTTAGAATCCAGCCTTGACTCTGTTCTAATTCACTGAATGACCTTGGACAGGCCCAAGTCTTTGTTTCTTTGCTTGTAAAATGAAAGTGTCCCTCTGTCCTTGCGAGAATTCAGCATTTTCTTGGAGGTCTTAGTCAATGCAATGAGATGAGGAAAAGAAGTTAAAGGTGTAAGAATGTTAAACAATGGGTCAACATTGCGATTATTTTGCAGACAATATAATTATCTACATAAAAAAATTCTAGAAGATGTGCAGACTATTAGAATTAATAAAAGAGTTCAAGAAGATTTTCTTATGCAAGACACATTAAAAATTACTAATGTTGTTTTATACCAATAATGACCTATTCTTGGAATCAGAAAAGAAAAAAATCTCTTTATCATAGCAAAACACTACAAGACGCCCAGGAATAAATTTAACAAAAGATGCATACAACTTTCATGAGGAAAATTATAAAATGTTATTAAAAGATATGAAATGAGATTGAGAAGATGTTGAGGTGAAATGCGTCCATGTTTGAGAAGACTCAATATTATAATGATAGTGATTCTTCCCAAAACTAATTTATAAATTTGACAGGGTTTCAATCAACAGTCAGACCAAACTGTTTCTGAAATTTGATATACTGACTCTACAATTTATGCAGACTTATAGTTTATAACCAATGGTGATTTTTGGCCCCAGTTGACATTTGGCAATGTCTGAAGTCTAGGTACAGAGACCAGAGATGCTGTTCATCATCTAGAGCACACAGGACAGACCCTACCACAAAGAATAATCTAGACCCAAGTACCAATGGTACCAAAGTTGGGAGACCCTAATATAAATAAGCAAAGGCTCTGGAATGGATAAAGACTAATTTGAAAAATAACACAGAGGAAGACTTGCCTGCAGTTATCAGAACTTAATATAAAATGTTAGTAAATATTAGTAAAACTATGTGGAAGCAGTACAGGGGTAGACACATTTGTAAATGCAGCAAAATAGAAAGCCCAACCCACACATAGATGGGATATGAAAGAGGACAGCTGGACAGCCACTAGCTGTGTGGCCTTGAGCAAGTCACTTAACCTCTCTGTGCTTCTTTCATTCCCTAACTGCAAAATGAAGATAAAAGTACTACCTCCCTCATAACTGGTGGGAAGATTTGATTAGTTAACCCAGGCAATGTGTGAGAACACAACCAGAACTCTGAGAAGGCTGGCTATTGGTGATATTGTTGTCTTCCTGGCCAGGTATGGTGGCTCACACTTGCAATCCCAGCACATTGGGAAGCCAAGGCGGGTGGATCGCTTGAGCTCAGGAGTTTAAGACCACCCTGGGCAACATAATCAGACTCTATCTCTACAAAAAACATAAAAAAAATTAGCCAGGTACAGTGTCGCCTGCCTGGGGTCCCAGCTACTCAGGAAGCTGAGGTGGGAGGATTGCTTGAACCTGGGAGGCAGAGGTTGCAATGAGCTGAGATCACGTCACTGCACTCCAGCCTGGATGACAAAGCGAGATCCTGTCTCAAAAAAAAATTGTCTTCCTGGCCGGGCAAGGTGGCTCACGCCTGTAATCCCAGCGCTTTGGGAGGCCGAGGTGGTGGATCACGAGGTCTGGAGATGGTGACCATCCTAGCTAACACGGTGAAACTCCGTCTCTACTAAAATTACAAAAAAAATTAGCCGAGCATGGTGGCAGGTGCCTGTAGTCCCAGCTACTCGGGAGGCTGAGACAGGAGAATGGCGTGAACTCGGGAGGCGGAGCTTGCAGTGAGCTGAGTTTGTGCCACTGCACTCCAGCCTGGGCGACAGAGCGAGACTCTGTCTCAAAAAAAAAAAAAAAAAAAAAAAAAAAAAAAAAAAAGTCTTCCTTATGAATGCTACATGTCCTAATCACCTAAAGGATTAATTAAATTGGGGAGAAAAAAAACTAGTCGATTCTCAATTATCCATACTATTGGAAACAAGCAGTAACACAGCATATACATACTACAACTAAGGACAACCTAAAACTGCACTATCCAAGACAATAGCCACTAGCCACGTGAAACTATTTAAGTGTTAAAGTTAAATAAAATTTAAAATTCAGTTCCTCAGTAGCACCAGCCACATTCCACAAGCTCAATGTTACATGCAGCCACCACTACCATACTGAACAGAACCGAAGATAAACATGCATATCATCAGAACAGTAAGCTCTGTTGGACAATGCTGATCTAAAAGCCATATGTAAAAAATGTACCTTCCTACTTCTATATGAAAAAAATATTCATTGTCTAAGAAGAGGTAAGTAGGTTTTGGGGAGGCAGATAGGTCGAAGGTGAGAGGTCTTGGGTTACCATTATACATAGCAAATCACGTATTCCTAAGTAATCTACTTTGGCTTTTTCTTCATTTAAAAATATTTTATTTTACATTTTTAAAACTTACTTCAATGGAACAGCCCTTTAAGATGCAAATCTGGAAGTCAGGCACAGTGGCTTACACCTGGAATCTTGTAATCCCAGCACTTTGGGAGGCAGAGGTGGGAGGACTGCTTGAGCCCAGGAGATCAAGACTTGCCTGGGCAACATGATGAGAGCTCGTCCCTATAAAAAATCAAAAAATTAGCCAAGTATGATGATGCATGCTTATAGTCCCAGCTATTCTGGAGGCTGAGGTGGGAGGATTGCTTGAACCCAGAAGTTCAAGTAAGCCATGATCATATCACTGCCCTCCAGACTGGGTGACAGAGCAAGACCCTGTCTCAAAACAAAAAAGAAAAAAATAAAAATAAAAACTCATTTCTGTGGGGAAAAAAAATCCAGTTTAAGACATCTGGGCATTACCAATTAAGATGCCACTATGGGTGGCACTGTGACTCATAAGAGAGGGCCATGCTGCTGGGCTATTTGCACATGAATATCCTGGTCTGAAGTCATTACAAATCCAGTATGTTTGCGACTCAGTAAGATGTCCTTACTTAGTTTTTCTATTACTGTTATCACGGTGGATCAAAACTGATAGATGCATTTACTGGTTCCCCTCTAACGATAATAAAAAGAAACAGTTTATAAAATCAGATTATATGAAAAATTGCCTAATGATAATAATTTATAAGCTCATTGTGGAATAATGATGTATTCAAGAGTTGTCGTTATATGATGAAAGAAAGGTAATATGAAAGATTTTCTCTGTGAAGAATGACTACAGATGAATTGCGCCGAGATACAATTCTCTGATAAGGGACAATAAGAACCTCTAGAACACTTCATAATAGACTACTCAGGGTGAATTGAGGATTGCAATAAAAGCCCATAAATTAAAAAGTTTCCATATGATTTCTGATAAAAGACATGCCAAGGTGAAATAAAGAATCATTGGAATCAACTGATATCCTGCCTGTAGCCAGCAGGTCATAAAGGAAAATTTTCTAGGAAACTATATAAAATATAATTTCTTAAGCTCGGAATTTTCAAAACCTGGGTTTCAACTACATCTTCTTAGAATTCTTTTGCTAGGGAAAAGAAAATTTTAGAAAAGAAGAAAGAAGCTTTCAGTGCGATTCAAACTGCATCCATTCTCATATCAAGATCCAGGGAAAATGGATAGATGGTGTCTACAGTATAAGCACATCGTATTAATCTGTCGGAAGTGGATGACTTCAACAAGCTCACAATTTTTTTAACAGATGAAGAACCAGGCCACAAATGAGAAAAACAGGCAACAGGGAAGCTAAGTAAAGGGTCCAAGGTCACATATTTACAAAGGGTGAAGCCACAATTTCAACCCCAGCAGGCTGACAGCAGGTCGAGAGCTTGTGATCACCGCTCTGTAGTTGCCTGAATGCAGCATATCTGTCCCAAGCCACACTACGCAGCAGCCAATAGGATGAGGTGAAGCCAGACATTCCTGGGTATAAAGTTCTTCAAGACACATCAAGCTAAAAGAAAAAAAAAGTGCGAGAGGGGGGATGGAGAAAGGAAGTTGCAAAATAATGCATATGATCACAAGGATTAGACAAATCCTGAAAACAAGACCATGCCTTGTCTACATGCATGTTTGCACATGTAAACACATAGAAAAATATATGCACACCAAATATCTAGAATATACACCAGAATGTAACTGCAGGTACCTTTGGGAAGGGCGGTGGGGTTGAAAGTGAAGAGGGAGAGGGGTTTAAATGGCATTTTCACTTTTTCTCTGTGTACTTCTTTATTGTCTGATGTTTTCTATGATGATAATATATTATTGAATTATCTAAAAATTAAATAGCCGATATGTGCATAAATATATAACACCTCCCCACACAGAAATATGTCTAGACAAAATGACTACCTTAAAGTCATAAAATCTTTCAAAACATGACCAATTTGGATAAAAGAGACAAATACCATTCTATTACTTGCTAGGACTTACAAGTCATTCAGTCAGGTTATTCGTGATTTTTTTTCCAGACAGACGTCCTACGAAAGGAAGAGTGTGGGAATCCAGGAAAGCATGGACTAGAACAGACCCAAGCTTGTGTCAAGACAAGCGTACCTCCATGTCCTTCTCTGCACAGTAAGGATCAATAATCACGCCCCTGCCCAGGAGGGCTTCTGGCATCTAGTCCTTAAAGGCATGGGATGGCAGCATCAGAAAGATTCCTGGAGCAGTCTGGGTTGTGCTTGTGCATTTCACCAAGCTCTCTGCTTTCCCAAAGATCCTGTACACTATCTGATATAGTTTTGGAAAACCAGCCAGGTATGGTGGCTCATGCCTGTAATCCTAGCACTTTTTTTTTTTCTTTGAGATGGAGTTTCACTCTTGTTTCCCAAGAGTAATGGAATGCAATGGTGTGATCTCAGCCCACTGCAACCTCCGCCTACCGGGTTCAAGCGATTCTCCTGCCTCAGCCTCCCCAGTAGCTGGCTTACAGGCACCCGCCACCACACCTGGCTAATTTTTTGTATTTTTAGTAGAAACAGGGTTTCACCAAGTTAACCAGGCTGGTATTGAACCCCTGACCTCAGGTGATCCATCTGCCTCGGCTTCCCAAAGTGCTGGGATTACAGTCATGAGCTACCTCGCCTGACCCAAACCTAGCATTTTGAGAGTCCAAGGCAGGCAGATCACTTGAGCACAGGAGTTCGAGACCAGCCTGGACAACAGGGCTAAACCTCCTCTCTATTAAAATTACAAAAAATTAGCTGGGTGTGATGGTGTGCACCTGTAGTCTCAGCTACTTGGGAGGCTGAGTTGGGAGGATCCCCCGAACACAGTGAGCCAAGATTGTGCCATTGCATTCCAGACTGAGCTATGGGAGTGAAATCCTGTCTCAAAAAAAAAGAAAGAAAGAAATCCATAAATCCAAGTTTCTTAACCTCAACACCATTGACAGTTTGGGCTGGGGGACTCGTTACTGTCGGTGCTGTCCTGTGCACTCTAAGATGCTGAGCAGTGCCCCCGTCCTCTACCCACTCGATGCCAAAAGCGCCTATCTCAATTTTGATTACCCAAGTCTCCAGATATTCCCAAATGTCTCCTGGGGGACAAAGTCACCCCTGTTTGAGAACCATTGCCCTAAGTTATTATACTAACTAAAGCTGATATAACTCCATCGTCATGGGACCTTCTGAATAGACAACCCCTGTTTTATATACTCCCACAGATAATTATAAAACTGCTTCCAAGTAGAAGTATGTGGAAAATAAAAATAAAATTTAAAAAATACAGTAAGGCAACTGTAGTTAACAATAATATAATGTATATTTCAAAATAACTAGAAGAGAGGTTTCTGATTGTTCTCATCACAAAGAAATTAGAAATGCATGAAGTGACAGATATGATAATTACCCTGATTTGATCATTACACAAGGTATGCATGTAATAAAACATCATATTGTACCCATAAATATGTACAATTATTATGTGTCAATTTTCAAAATAAAACAACACAAAAAGAAGTATTTGTGTAATGAGATATATCCACTGAAGTTCAATTTTAGGAGACATAAGTCATCACATCCTATTTTTTAGCAGAGAGTATTTAATTGGTGGGCTGAGTGCTTACAAAATCTTTGGAAGAGTGGGAGGAGCAGATTGTAGGTTAGACTTCCAGTTACTCTCAGCAATACCATGGGCCTGTTCCTCAAGGACAACCACCAACCATGGGACCATCATGGAGACAGAGAATCGAGAAGCTCTGGGAACACACCACCTTTTCCGTGATCCAAAGATCAATAAGGAAACCATTATCATCTCAACTATCGGTCTAAACCACAGCACACCAGACAGATACACAAGAGCAAAATAATGAGTGACCTTCCCTCCACTGATCTCTTGACACTACAAGACTTGACTGCTGGAAAGGAACCACAGAACAACCCCACATCTCCAGGTCTGCTTGCCAGAAATGCACAGGAATGCAGAAAGCACAAAGTGGAAAAATCAGAAGGAAGGCCTGTGCTACAGAGACACTTTCCAATGACGTCTCAGAAGAAAGAAAGAAATCCATAAATCCCAGTCCCACGGGAGTCTGGAAAATGTGTTTTTCTGCTGAAAAGCCTCTTGAGGAGCACTGGGCAGGCCTGTCCACCAACGCCCCCTCAGCATGTGGCAGCGGGACTTGCGCTCACCAGGATGCCAGGGCAAGCCTTTCTGAGAAAAGCGTGCTTAGATGAGATCTGATGGCTGAGGAGGAGTTATCTAGGCAGATCCTAGAAGTCTTCTAGAAAAGGCAATAATGGTGAGATACTAAAGAGCCACGGCCCAGTGCAAACCGATGAGGAACACAGTGTGTATGGCTGGTGCAGAGAGGTAGTCACAGTTTAGACAGTGCATGAAGGGAACCTGGTATGGTCTGCATAGCAGTCCCTGCAGGTGCCCTGCCCAAGCCCCTCAGTGTTGCCCTTGCACACCAAAGGCTGCTTCCTGTGTACTCTGGAATGCACTGACCACAAGCCCGCAGGGTAAGCCAGGCGTCCTGGCGATCTGATGCTTCCGGACGCAGCCCTTACCCAGCCACAGACAGGGATTGGGAGCACGAGGACCTTAGCTTCTTGGCCTCTTCCTTGCGAGCTCGCCACCATCTCCCATAGTTTCCTAGAGGAACTGTGCTCCAGTTGCCAGTGTAACTGGCTTCCCTTCCCTGTCGCACTGCCCCATCCCCTGAGGATGTTTATCCAGATCATCACTCGAATCTTTGTCTCAGGATCTGATTCTGGGGAAACCCAAACTAAAATACCCTGAAATAGAAGTTGTCTTCTTAGCCCTACCTACTCAAGGGTTATAAGTCAACGTGAGGCAGATGTGGGGAAGCGTCTGAGGGAGTCCAGCCATGACTGGCTTTTGCAGTCAAGACTCTGGTGCTGTCCAAAGGACTCCAAGAATAATACCCAACACAGCTGACAGCAGAGGTGCCTAACTTTACAGGTCTGGCTCTGGTGAGAACTGTAGACAGACAATGCTGCATTTTTTCACGTCTACTCTTAGACAAAACATTTGCTAACTTAGCAGGGGCCTCAGACTTTGAGCAAGTCATGGGACTTTTGGAAGGGCCTTCAGAGCTTGGAAGCATCCTCAGCCCACCTCCCAACTACTGCATGCATCCAATTAACCTGCTCTGACTTGGACATTTCCAATATTCTTCACAAATATTAAACATTCCTCTTTAAGTGCATCAAGAGTTCACCTACTCACAAGTGTCATCAGTAAATTCTGGTGGCTTAGTTTAGGTAACTGGCAGAGTGGCTCTGAGGAAGTGCATGGCCATTTTTTTAGGGCTGCTTACAATGTAAATCCCATTCCCTCTGCAGTAGGGAAAACAGCACTGGACTGAGTCTGTAAAGCAATAGCCACTTGGTCTACATGACTTCATTCTGCAGTGCTATAAAGGAAAACCCCAAACTTTCTACTCCAAAACAATCTTCTAATAAAAACGGCACCAATATAATAATCAGAAAGCAAGAGTTAATTCATATATGTGAAGTTCTAGAAAAGGCAAAACAATAGTCCCAGAAAATGGGTCAGTGTTTACCAGGTGCTGGAGTTGCAAGGACAGGTTGAATACATAGCAGCCTGGAGAGTTTTTGGAGTAACAGAAATGTCCTGTGTCTTGATTGTGAAGATGGTTACATGACTGTGTACATTTGCCAGACTAATCAAGCTATCCAACAAAGGTCTACAGATTCTATTCTATGTAAATTATACCTCAATAAAGCTAATTGAACTACTTTTATAATTTATGAAAAACCATTCAGTAGTTGTCCCAATGATATGTTTTTATCTGTTGATATATAGTAATATATGTTACCTATTCAATAGATTGTCTGTAGTTAATAATAGTACTATAAATATAAGATAAGTCACTTTTGTTAAGTGTAATCTTTATTCTCTGGAAATTTTAAAAACTACCTGATTGAAATTCTCCATCCTCTAAGAGAATGAAAGGAGACAATAAAGATCACTGGTTTTGGAATCAAACAGATATGGGTTCAAATATTGCCTCTGTTGTTTTTCTAGCTGTATGACTTTGGGAATTTTACTTAATATTTGGTCAACCTCAATGACCACAGCTAGCTGCAAGGGAATCTGGAAAATGTCCTATTTGTTCTATGCAACCATCTCTCCAGCTATAAATTTCTATAGAAGAAAAAGCAAGCAGATTTGGGTGAGGAAATGGGGTGCAGCTAGCCATATCCATCACAGGGTGCATTTCCTTTAACACACATTGGCCTTTGGGAATAACCCCACCAAAAGCAAATCTGTTTCTTTAAAAAAAAAAAAAAAAAAAAAAAAAAAAAAAAAAAACCTGTCCTTCTACTCCACCACTCACACCAAACACAAGAGCCCCATTGACTCGTGAGCATCGGAAAGCATGATCCCTCTGTGCCCACACAGGGAACCTCTCTGAGGAAGGCTTTCTCCCAAGTCACCCATGTTAGAGTGGGATCCGCCTCCCGTGTTAGCAGCCAGCAGCCACGGTGCAGTTCCTAGCCCAGAGACCACCATTTTGGACAATTTTTCCCTTTGTTCTATTTGATTTCTCTCCTCAACCAGATGCAACAATGCCCATCTATGCTCAGCTCACAAGCAACCACCAATATGGTCACCCTTGTCAACCTAAGTCCCTTGGAAATACAGTGGGTACCTGTGCCATGTCTACTAGTGAAATCAGAAAATGAGGCAAAAGAGAGGAAAAGATTATTTCAACATGAAAGAACAACATATTACATTTCCTATGTCATCAACCCAGACAGTGGCTTTAAAATCAGAACAGCACTGGGGGTGACTCCAGCCCCTTGCCATTTTGTGGGGTCCCCAGGGAAGATGGAAGGACAGACAGTAGTAACACAAGAGGCAAAGCATTAAATATGAGGATCTCGCATCCTTTCGGTGCCAGCAATAGCCATGTTTGCTCACGGCTAACCAGTCAGGGAAGGAGGATGATTTATTATAAGCTGTTGCAGAATATATTATGCAGGGTAGAGGCATGGAAAGGTCTTTGATATGTATCTGAAAGAGCTTCAAACCCATAAAAGAGATAAATTTTGTATGAAGAGTGTCACTGAGAGGCCGGGAAGAATCTCCAACACATCTTCATATCACAGGGAATAATGAAGGGCTGCTCTAAGCACACAATCCGGGCATTAATTTCACTTAAAGAGGCCGTCATTAGCATATCGATGCACACAACTTCACACTATAAGCCGTCTGTGCAATCGGGAAACACAGCTAAAGACTTCACGGTCAAGGCCTTGATCCATGGTCAAGGCCTGGAATGTGTGTTTTCTCAATTGTTTCACCTTGAAATGCTGACCCGATGTCTGGTTCCTTTCTTCTAATCCTCCAAAACCACAATTTAAGAGCAGTAAACTGTCTTCCTTTTCTTTTCCCTTAATTCCCAGCTCCTGTGTAATTCCCAGCTTCTGATCAAAGCCTCCTGGAATACAAGCTCCCCCGGCCTGTGGGCTTGTTCAAGGGCCTGTTCTCTGAGGGGGCTACCAGCATGGCCCTGGCTCCCCACGGCCTGTCTCCTTCAACCCGGCCTCCCCGGTCTGTCCAGGCTTTAGAGAAAGCAGGTAAGAGCTCTTCTGAAGCGGCTCATAGCACCCTGGCACACAACCAGTTACTAGGCAGACAACATAATATTTGTCGAGAACGCCTCTTGTTCTTGAATTATGGTTTCCTGCTCCAAGCTGCTGCTGTTTGAATTGGGCTGCACCTAATTATGGTTTTATTTGCTTTAATAAAGAGATATCCAAGTGTGCGGAGAGTTGCACACAAAACAATAATAACAATAATAATAGTAAAGTGTCTCTCTAAACATCTGCAATTAAGGCATTTGTTGTTAATTGCATTAATTAACCTCCCCCATGAAGCAGCTGGTGAGGTTTCCACAACAAGGAAAAGAGAAAGCCAATTCCCAGAAGTATTGGGTTGGCAGCTTCTGGAGAGCCCATCCCCTGGGTTACCGGCTCCCTGTGCTTTCGGATGGAGGTACATTCCCACTGAGCTGCCCGTCACCCTGGGACCAGGGACCAAAGCGCCCTTCAGCTGGAGCATCATGGCCAAGCTCTTGCAGGCCACTGAAGCCCGATGGGATGGCCGGAGCTTACAGAGAGCCAGTCCTAGTGAAATACCAATCATCGCAACATTAATAATAATAAGAGTGACACTGATTCAGCCCAGTTCTCAAGTCTCCAAAGCAGGATGACCCAATAGAGCAGCCCCTCCCACTATGGTCCAAGGGGTAGTGTCCTGCCCTCTGCAAGACAAAACAGGAAAATTTGGTGGAATCTTGATCCTAAACATGATTGCCCCTTCCGCAGTGGACTAATGTGATTTTACCATTTTGCAGAGACACATAAATATTATCCTATTCTCACAAGTCCTGGAGACCCTAGGGGCATGTGACTGTCCCATTCTGCAAACAAGAATAACAGCATAACCAGGAGGCATTCACCCTTAATAGCCAGGCTCCAGGTCTCCTGCCCCTGCTCTGTAAGCCACAGAGCATATGACCACTGTCCAAATTTTTTTAAAAACTGAGGTGACATGAGTGAGCCTTTGTTTCCCGCCCAAGGAACTAGATGTCCCAGATTTATCAAAATATTTTCAAAAATCTGAACCACAGCTATTACAGTAATTCTCCAATTTTGGTACCTTGGCTAACATTAATTGCCTTCCATTAAAAAATTAGGAATATGTAAAGAATGAAATTTCATGTATTCAGTCAGCAAACAGTTGTGTGTCTAATATGTGTCAGGCATTTCACTAGGTGTTGAAGATCCAACAAAGGCAAAGGAAAAAAATACTGTCATGAAGCTTCCACAAGGAAGAGGACATTAATCAAAGATGCTCACAGTGAAATGTAAAAGTGTGACCATGCTAAGTATCTGAAAGGAGAGGCATGTGGCATCATAAGACACATAACATGAGGGAGGCATTTGCAGGACAAGTTGTGCATATGGGGAGGCCTGGGCAGACAAGGAGAGGGGCAAGGGCTTCCTGAAGAGGGAAGAGCATGGGCAGAGGTCAGCGGTGAGAGGAACCAAGCCATGATGGGCTGGTGAGGTTGGAGAACAGAGAGTGGTGGGGTCAGGGGGTAGAGAGAGGGGCCTGAAGAAGTGGGCAGGGGCCTGACCCAGAAGATCCTTGCAATCCCTGCAAAGACAGAAGACACTGGAAATCCACTGGCCGGTGTACGCAGGGGAGCATCAGAACCAGGCTAGTGTTTTGAGAACAGAACTCTGGCTGCTGGGTGGAGAATGCATGTTGGGAGGGCGTCAAGAGGGTGGGAGACCCAGCTAGATATGAACCCTGACTATGGCGGTGGAGAGAAGCAGAAGTCGGCATCAAGACAAAATTGTGAGAAGCAAAATCAATACAATTTGGCAGTGGAGGAGGGGCCAGTGATGCCCCCTGGGTTAATGGTAATGCCACTCCCTGTGCTGGGGGAATCGTAGAGGAGGACGCTGTGGTTTGAACATGGTTTGTTTCCACCAAATCTCCTGTTGAAGTCGATTCCAGTGTGTCAGTGCTGGGAAGTGGGGACTAGTGGGAGGTGTTGGGGTCATGGGGTAGATCCCCCATGAATAGAGCAATGCCCTCCCATGGGAGTGAGTGAGTTCTCACTCTATTAGTTCCAGCAAGAGTTGCTTGTTAAAAAGAGCCTGGCATCTCCCCACTCTCTTTTGCTTCCTCTCTTACCAGTGATCTCTGCGAGTCGGGGTTCCCCTTTCACTGTGAGTGGAAGCAGCCTGAAGCCCTCACCAGATGCAGAGACGCAATCATGAACTCTTCAACCATCAGAATCGTGAGCCAAACAAACCTTTTTTTCTTTATAAATTACCCAGCTTCAGATATTCCATTCTAGCAACACAAAATGTACTAAGACAGAGAACAAGTGTGAAGAGGAAAGATTGAGTCAGGTTTTGGACATGAACATTTTAGGTGCTTCTGGACCATCCAAGAAGGAGCGCTGAGCTGGAATACAGGCCTAGAGCTGCAGGAGAGATGCCAGGCAGCATGCAGATGTGAGGGCTGTGGGTAGGGGGCAGGAAATGGAAACCACAGAAGAGGATGAGATCAATGTCTGTGAAAATATGGAGTCAGAAAAAAAGTGTGGAATTGCTGAGCCCTAAGCAATTCCAATACTTAATTTCAGACGAGAAAATGGCAAAGGAGACTTCAATGAGAGAAAGAATGTGGCCAGAAGGCTGTGAGGAAAGCCCAGGGAGCGTCACACCCTGCAAGTCAGGCAAGGGAGTGTGTCCGGAGGAAAGGAGCTTGAGGTGCCACCGAGAGCTAAGGAGAGTGACGACTAGAAAATATCCCTTGATTTGGTGACACAGAAGGAATTGGTAACCTCAGTAAAGATGCCAGGATGGGTAGGGAATGGGCCAGATGGGAGCAGGGAGAGGCTGGAGGGAAGAAACGGGGACAGTGCTGTCAAAAAGTCTGATTGGAAATGAGGAGGAGCAACTCGGGGCAGTAGCTGAATAGGCCTGAGGTAAGGGCAGATTGGGCTTGATTTTGTAATAGAAGAGATTAGCAGATGTATTAAAAGCCAATGGGGGAAACTTGCCCAATGCTACATGTGAGAATTATGCATTTCACTGTAAATTTTTACTTAACAGAAAAGAAACAAAAATGAATCTTGAAATCTGGTCAGTGGTGTGCAGGCTGAAGTGTTTAGGAAGTGAGTATAAAATGTCTGCAACTTGCTTTGAAATGCATTTTTTTAAAGTCTTGGCGGGTGGTTAGAAGAATGGACAGAAGAGCAGATGTGTGATCCGGCACATACAGCAAATGCCAATCGTGGCATCTGGGTGGTAAGTGTGTGATGTTCTCTGTACAATTCTTTCAACTTTTGCAACATTGGTGAAAAAGAAAACAAGAAGGGTCCAGTTGACAGAAAAAGACTATTCAAAAGCAAAAAGAAAACAGATGTGGTAAGTTTCCCAAGGAGCTGGAAGGAGATGGGGTTGATGAAGACATCTGGCTGAGATAGGAAGGTGAGGAGCTTCACAGAAACAAAAGAAAAAGGAAAATGATAGCAACTCTCCCTACTCAGCCAAAAAGAAAAATGACAGCAACTCTCCCTACTCAGCCATGATTAATCAAGCGGTAATCCACAATGGCCCTCCCCTGGCATCACTAACAGGCTTTTTTTTTTTTTTTTTTTTTTTACACTGATAATGAATTTGCAAAAATCCCCATGATTTAAGGTCAACCCTACAAGGTGATTCCAAACACACTGCTAACCAGGCTAAAGTCCTTTGAACTTCCCATCAGATGCTCTGTCAGCCTGATGACTCCCACCACCCATGTCTTGAGAAAAGACAAGTGAAATGAGTCCCTGCCACATCCAAGCCACTGCGAGTTCTATCGTCTCTTGAGCCTCAACAAGCACAAGCTTTGGGATCCACAGACTTGAGCTCGAGAGTCCCAGCTGGATCCTTCACTAGCTCAGGGACCTCAGTCTCCTCCCCTGTAAAATGGGGGCAAGAACCACTCCTGCCTCTCCCAATCACTGAAAAGGGTTTCATTAATGAGGTCCTGCACACATAAAACCTCTAGGCCCACACTGGGTCCATAGTAACCAGAAAACACAGATTGTCATTTTCCAAAAATACGAAGCTTAAGTGCAATTCATGCACAAGGATGCACTGTTGTCACTCAGAAGACACTTTATAATGTCGAGAGAGCGGCGGTGCTCATCTTTTGAAATCTCTTTTGCTCTCTACTCACATCTCAAGCTGCATAAAAAGTGTCCTTTCTGGTGTCCCTGGTGCCTTAGGTCATGTTGCTCGTCCACATAAAAGCCCATTCGAGAATCATTATCACCCAAGCGGCTTCCAGATTGGCGGCTCATCACTTCTGAACGGTCCCAAGGCGGCCACGGAGAAGTGCCCCAAAGCCTTGTTTGTTTCCTTGGGCCAAAGGTCCACCTGTGGTAATTAGCAAGATTGGTCCTGGACCAGACCGAGTTGGTAGGGCTACAAGACCAAACGATGCCCTTCAAAATGCTGCATGGGAAAAGTGTCTCTGATTATCTGCTCCCAGATCTGAAAAGATACCTTCCGTGAGCTCAGTGGAAAACTCCAATTCATTAACCGATTTCAACAGAAAAGACAATCTCAAAAGGCTTGTTGACAACCACTGTAGCCATGGTGTAACCTTATCCTTATCTTTCATTATTCTGCTTTTATTAGGAAAAGAAAAAAAGGCATTTTTCATGGACATAACCTCACAGAAAGCTTTCACACACAAGATGCACAAGATGAAAAAAATACACTTATTGGAGGGACGCTCGATATACTTGAAAGTGCTAGGAACATCTTCATTCTCTCTGTAGAAGTCACATTTCCTTTAGGATTGTGTAGCCTCACATATAAAAATATTGTTAATTCAATTCATATGAACCCTTACAATATCCCACTGAAGGTAGACTTTGTAACCGACTGCAGCTCAGCCCTGCCTTTAGTATAGACAAGACTCACCCACAGTAGCAGAACTTTCTCCAAACAGAAATATGTGGCAGACAATGTTAATGGGTCCAAGCAACAACACATAGAATGGACAGGCAGTGGGTAAGGGGGTTACCTGCACCTGCCGTCAGCCTCTCACCTGTATCCCAGCTGACCAGGAACCTAGGAACATAGTTGCCCATGTTTATTATGCCTGTTTCATTTGCTTGCCCAATGGTTAGGGATTTTCGATTTTTTAGTTAGCTGTTTATATTTTTAAATCCTGACATTTCTAATTAAAAAAAAAAAAAAAAAACAAAACAAAACAAAACAAAAAAAAACCCTGGATTTCCAGCTTTCTCATGAAATACCAGGAACTCTGACAAAATGGAGTCCCAGAGGTAGCACTAAGGAAAGACATAGGAAGCCCTAGACCTTCCAGTGCCCTTCAGCACCCCAAATTCACCCTCCAAATAAACAGAAAATCTCGGTCTGCAACCTCCTCTTCCAGAGACATCCCTGGCCACACTCACACAGATGCCATCATGGGCCCCTCCCAAGTAAAAATCATGGGGCCCCAACCCCTGCCAAGCTTGCAGGAGGAGAGGAGCTGCTGCCTCATTTGGACAAGGCCAGTGACCTCTGTTCCACCTGAGTCACCACCGGACCCTTGCACTGCCCACCTGACCCCTGGGAGGAATCACTTTTGAGACCTGGACCGCGGTGAATGGACGAACTGGAAAAGGACATTGTTTTTAAATGGCAATTAACTCAAGATGCAGGCAACCCTTATTATTTGTGGATTCCATATTTGCAAATTCAGCTACTCGATAAAATTTATTTGTTATCCCAAAATCAATATTCCCAGCAATTTCCTGGTCACTCAAAGACACCGGCAGAGTGGAGAGAAATTTGAGTCACCCAGTGCTGAGGAAGAACACAATGACATCCTACCTTCTGGTTCCAGTTCTCATACTGCAAATAAGCATTCTTTTTGTGGTCTATTTAGTGCCATGATTTTCACATTTTTGTGGGGTTTCTTTGGTAATTTCACATTTATAATGGCCCCAGGCATCGTGTTGCAGTGCTGGCTAGAGTTCCCAGGCACAAGAGGCTGTGAGGTGCCTTACGGAGGAAATTCATGTGCTAGAAAAGCTTCCTTCAGGCCTGAGTTACAGCGTTGCTGGTCCTGAGTTCAGTGCTAATGGGTTCACACTATACCTCAAACAAGGCATCTGTCAACAGAAACATACATAGAACGAGGTTATGTACTGATCAGTTGACAAAACATGACCAGAGGCTAGCAGGAATCTAACTCTATGCTTCTCCTAGGAGCAACGATTCAGCGTCTACTAGTTCAGTGTTCATGGCAGCTTTATAGAACACAACTACCATGAGTGATGAGACTTTAAGTCACTGCTGCCACAGGGGGCCACCAAGAAAGGGTTTACAACAGGAGTGATTTCCCTATGTGGTTTCAGGGATGCCAAGTTGCAGGAATGATTCAAAGAAGGGGTTAAGAGGAATGAACTGTTTCTTCCGACTCTGGGTGCAGAAGGGAGCAGAAGTACCCCCTGGTCCCAGCCTTGGGGTCAACTTTGAGGCTGCCCTGCCCTTTGACTAGGGCCCCTTTTTCCCCCATTCTACCTGTGCCAGGCCCTGTTTTACTGTGTCTGGAACCCCATGCAGAGCCCACTTCCCTGTGACTGGTGTTCCCTCCTTCCATGGATGGAGTCTGAAGAACCAGGTCTTTGCACCTACAGGGAGCCCCCAGATCAGAGCCGCCGGGGAAGATCTCAGTGTCTGCAGGAGGGAGAGGTGCAGGAGTGAATAGATTGCTTTTTATGTCTTCAGGTTTTTTGAGCTTTCTCTTTTTAAAAGACACTAACTCTACATATAAAATGCATTATCTCTGTATACCTGCTAGCAAATAGCCTTACTTAAACAAATCAACCTATCCAGGGCTGGAGTATACAGCTGCCCAGGCTGGGCACTGCACAACCCCAGGGAGGAAGAATGCCAATTCACATCAGAATCTATGTGCAGCACAGAGCCCTGACAGAGTGGGACATACTGTGAAGCTACATCTTCCACTGCATAATGTTCTCCTTTGGGAACATGAATCGAAGTATCTGCCTTCCCCACCCAAGTCAATGGGAAGTGGTTTCATTGGCCACCAGATTTCACAGAAAATAAAATGGGAGTGTTTTCCCTTCCCTCCAGAAAGACTTTTTATCACCAAGTCACCATCTTACTCCAGTGTTTCTGGAACTCGCTACTCTTTTTGTTGGTTTCTAAGCAGCAGCTGGAGACCTCTCTGGGTCAACCAGCAGCTGGATGCAAACCCAACTCAGGTTAGAGCTTAACTCCAGCAAGCACAGCGCTGCCTCCTACCAGCCCCCACATAGCATTTGCCTCCCAAACTACAGTGAAGCAGGATCCCATAGGCCTCCCTGTAACAATCTCTCCATGGAAAGGAAGGGAGGAAGGAAAGGAGGGAGGGAGGGAGGGAGGGAGGGAGGAATCTGCCCCAAAGCTGTTCTTGACCATTTTTTGAGTGACTTCACATTATTTTAAGCTTTATGCAGAAAGTACAATTTTATTAATATTTGTATCTTGCTAGTTCACATTCACTGCAATTCAATGTGTAAAAGCTGCCACGGTGACACTAAGTGGTAAAGAGTTAGTGGTCTTCCCATCCACTAAGTGCATGGAACCAGAACAGAACAGGGCCCTGATTCCCACTGCCCAAGGCCAAGTTTCCATCCTCCTATGGACTTCTCTTCCCTGTTTTTCTCGTCATTAAAAGAGAGAGTGACCATGCCTACTTCAGAGGAAGGTTATAGAGATTAAACGACATTATTCAACCTGTCTCAAGGGGCCATTGGGGAAAGTTTTCGATCTATAATAATTGCGTTTCAGTAACCTCACAAGCTAAGAAAACCATCAATGTGGACAGATGAATCCTGAATTCACAAACAGCACCTTCCAGGTAGCAGGAAGACAGGTGAAAGCTAGCTTCCCTCCAGGAACTCTTTGCTCATCCCACCTCGTTAAGTAAATGCTTGGGCCAGGTGTAGTGGCTCAGGCCTATAATCCTAACACTTTGGGAGACCAAGGCGGGAGGATCTCCTGATGTTAGGAGTTCGAGACCAGCCTGGGCAACATAGTGAGACACCTGTCTTTACAAAATATTTTTTTAATTAACCAGGCAACTCAGGAGGCTGAGGCCGGAGGATCGCTTGAGCCCAGGCATTCGAGGCTGCAGTAAGCTATGATGGCACCACTGCACTTTCCAACCTGGAAAAATGCCTGAGCTATCTCGGTTATTAACCACCAACCAAAAGCTGAAATCAAATAGGTTTTTGGTTCTATTTCTTTATTTCCCTCCAAAATGTGATGGAGCTTTTTCCCTGGGGTGCTGGAAGAAGCAAGGGCAGAGAGATAATAGCAACTGAAAGTGGAGATGCTGAAAAGCATGCTTGGCGTGGATGGAAATTTGGCCTCGGGCAGTGGGAATCAGGGCCCTGTTCTATTCCGGTTCCATGCACTTAGTGGATGGCAAGACCATTAACTCTTTTACCACTTAGTGTCCCTGCGGCAACTTTTACACATTGAATTGCAGCGAATATGAAATAGCAAGATACAAATATTCATAAAATTGTACTTTCTTCATAAAACTTAAAATAATATGAAATCACTCCAAAAAATTGTCGAGAACAGCTTTGGGGCAGATTGCATTTTCTCTTTCTTCCCTTTCTTCTGTTAATTTTGCATGTTAATTTTCTTCTTAACTGTTTACGATGTTCTATGATTTGATGACACAATTTTCAAGAGAAACAAGAGGCTAGGAAATGTTTCCTGGTGTGGCCACCAGCTACGAAGACAGCTGGTGCCACAAGAGCATGTGTAGGGTAAGTTCATGTGCCCGAGGGTTGACCTGCTGGAGCAGGCAGCCATGCACCCATGCCAGACTCAAGGAGGGCATCACACATGGAGGGGGCAGCACAGGCCAGGATGTAAAGCTGGGAAAGTGCAGGACTTGCCTGGGGGCATCCAGCTGGAGTGGCTGTTTGAAAATTGCTTATGCTATCGGACGGAGAGGTCACGCACATGGAACAAGAGAGGATCATGGGTCATAAACTGGGAGCCAGAGCACCAGAGCCCATGGAGGGAGGAGCACAACACCCAGGCCCCTTGCCACGTTCATTCCAGTGAGGTAAAGTCCCTCTGGAATGGCTTGTGCACCCGGCTTGTGGACAGGAGTGGGATGGTGTGGCTGAGACAGAGACAGGAGGGAAGCAAGGGGAATGGGAAGATGTCAGCCTCGGAGGCCATTCCCAAAGGAAGGAGAGCAGGATGAAAAAAAAACCCCAAATCCATGTAATGCCCTAAAGTGCACTGGGGCCAGCTAAGGCAATGCAGATTGAGGAAGAGGCTCTAAGTCAGTAAGACCAGCACCCAAGATTCCTCTAAAGAAAGGCACTAAAACTCATCAGCGTTTGAAAAGATATTTGACTGCACTCGTACTTTAACATGTCCCATAACGCGCCCTGAGATACCATTTTTCACTTATCCAGTTGACAAATAACATAACACTCAATGACTCCAGTGCTGGTAGAGGTGAAGCGAATCACACAAGTGTACAAACTGGCAAGGCTTCCACAGACGGCGACTTGCAGTTCTTTTCAAAAAACACTCTGAGCCAGGAATTCCACTACCAGGACTATATCCTACATGTGTCCCCACACATGCACATAATGACAGTTGTACAAGGCTACTCATTGTGGCACTGTTGTCATAGAAAAGATTGGAACCCACCAAGGTGTCCTTCAGGTGGGGACTAGTTAAATAAATAACAGCTCGTCCACATAACGGAATGCCAAGCAAAGGGAATGAAGAAATCTGATTCTTCGTAATGACATAATCTCCCATTATTTAATGAGAAAAGGGGGCAGACTATGTATATCAGGTACAATTATTGGTGGTTTTTGAAGGGAAAACAAGAAAGAGAAAGAAAGTTTTTTGTTGTTGTTGTTTTGTTTTGTTTTTTGTTGTTTTGCTTATGCATGAACTATCTCTGGAAGGATGCAGAAAACACCGATTACTTTGGTTGGCTCTGTGGAGGAGAATGATGTGGCTGGAAGACAGAAGGATGAGGAAAATGAGATCTAACACCTTTCTGTTGTTGAATTTTGAACCAGATTAAAGTTTTATCTATTTTCTAAATAAACATAAAAACAAAAACCCCAGGGCCTGAATACAGCTTTAGGTGAAAACAATGCTCCCACTTCCCACTCCTCACCCATATCCAGCCTCCTCTCTCCCTCTCGGCCACGCCATCCCACACTTCCCACCCCTCACCCACACCCAGCCTCCTACCTCCCTCTCAGCCACGCCATCCCACACTTCCCACCCCTCACCTACACCCAGCCTCCTCTCTCCCTCTCAGCCACGCCATCCCACACTTCCCACCCCTCACCCACACCCAGCCTCCTCTCTCCCTCTCAGCCAGGCCATCCCACTCCTGTCCAGCCTTTTCCTTCCGTTCCAAGTTTATGAAACTTCCCTTCACTTCACTCCTTTGGCGGGATGATTTCTAACACCTCAGAGTTTTACAAGCTTTTGCATTTCAGATTTGAGTCTCTGACTTAAATGAAAAGCTAGAAGTGTTTCTTATAGAAAAATTCACATAGATTTACAAAGTATTCTTGTAATGGAAAATAAATGAAAGCCATTTAAATGTCCATCTGTAGGGGAGAAAAATCAAACCAGTCAGGTTATTTCCACGCTGCACAACACCATGCAGCAGTGAAACAGTCAGATCACTGCTGTTTAAAAACCTCAGGCTGGGTGTGTGGCTCACACCTGTAATTCCAGCACTTTGGGAGGCCAAGACGGGAGGATTGCTTGAACCCAGTAGTTCAAGACTAGCCTGAGCATCACAGGGAGACCCTGTCCCTACAAAAAATTAGCCAGGCATGGTAACTTGCACCTGTAGTCCTAGCCACTTTGGAGGCTGAGGTGGGAGGATCCCTTGAGCCCCGGAGTTCAGGGCTTCAGTGAACTGTGCCATTGCACTCCAGCCTGGGCAACAGAAAGTGTCTCAAAATAAATAAATAAAAATAAAAATAAACCTTATACAATATATTTTCAGACTTTATATAGTACATAAAAATATATTGTCAATATAAGGGTAAACTTTATATAAACATATTGTATAAAGTATATAATTAAATGTATTATATTTTTATATATTTATATAAAGTTTTAAAATTTTTTACACTTGTAAATATAAAATAGATATACATATATGCCATACAAAATATATTTTATGCTTATGTATAAGTACCTAAGCATATGTGCACATATATGTTTCTACATGTCTACATCTCTGTGTAACATATAGAAACGAATATATAATATACATATATATCATTTGTAAATGCATAGGAAAGGAATGGAAATGTTCTCTCGGGTGTAATAAGATTGGGATGATAAAAGGAAATGCAGGAAAGCTTGAGATTGTTACTGTATAAACCTGCATGAGCTTGTGTGATGTTTTTAAACAATAAAAATTAAACTAACCATCTTCTGGTGCCTGGCATGACAAGTATCTGCCACTAGAGGGCACTGGAGATCGCTAAATATTTCCCAGGATTCTCTTTGAGGGAGGGGCACGGGTGCAGGGGATTTGAAGGAGGTTCCTTTACCTCTTCTATAAGGGTCGCTTTTCACGCTCGGGGACTGGGCCCTGAACCTGAACTTTCAGTGAGGGTAAAGCTTGACTGGAAGCCCACAGCCCTTCTCTCTCCACTCCCCTGAATGGACCCCTGCGGCCATCTGGGGTGGGAGTCCTTTATCCAGCCCACCGCATTTTCACCCACCACAGTTTCGCCCACCACAGTTTCGCCCACCAGCTCTGGCCTGCGGGACGCTGCTGCGGTGTGGAAGGTGGAATGCACCTGGCGTCGGGTGCATTTCAGTGAGCTCACCGTCACTCCTTATTCCACATGAGTGTTCAACGGGGAGCTCTGAGACATTCGAGGGGGCCGTTTGTGATTGCTCAATTATAGTGAAGACATCTTCGCATTTGGGCAAAGGAAGAGGGAAGCTAGAATTTCTGAAATGCTCAAAATTCAGCCCGAAATGCATGTCGATGAACAACCAGTTGGTAATTACCTACCGTAGACCCTAAATCTCTGACATGTAATCATAGAGCAATGTTGCCTAGTACTTAGTATGAGCGGAATATGCAGGAACGCAGAGTCAGTCAACGTGTGTTGTTGTGTCCAGAAGTTTACGGAGCGTTTTTCACCAGTATGGAAAACCACGGCACCATGACACCAAGCCAGTGGTGTCTGAGTCACTGGTCCTGTGCTCCAGGCTTGGCCTGGCTCTGGGGCTGTGGGGATCACATTCTTACAGGACAAACACCTGGATACTTTATTACGTCTTCTAGAGAACTTGTACCCAAGCATTCACCTATAGAATATGTGTGTGTGGGGGGGGGGTGTGTATGTGTGGGTGTGCGTGTGTCTGTTTACCAAAAGTTACCTTTTTCAACTTCTCTTTTGTTCCTACTTTATATTACAGAAAGAACTTTTTCTAATGATGCGTGTAAGTAGATTATACAGTCTGTGAATTTCATTTCAAGATAGGACAGGAAGCGTTACAAAATATTCGTGGTCTCCAAAGTGATTCTGACACCTCATGATGACTAAGACCTTTGGTTGCGGTTGCCTGAAATAATTTCCTTCCAGAGCAGCAGTTCTTCACCTCGGCTACACATTGAACTATGTGGGAAGCTATTAAAAATACAGATGCCTGAACCCCATAGCCTTCATCATCTTGTGAGCATCTGGGCCAAGTTCAGGGCTGGTGCTCTCGTTCAGATGGATGTAGCTGGTGGTGCAGAGATCCGTGAGCTTGCTTTTAGGTGACTTTCTGCTGTTGTTGGTCTGGGATGCAGTCAGGATACTAGGGCTTGTTTAAAGCTCCCCAGTTGACTCTAGTGCAGCCAAATGTGAGAACCATTCTCTATTCAATACCTTCAAAAATGGAAAACTAACAACCTCTTACTCAGTGCCACCCCAGGTATGATGTGCAACCAGCAGCATTGGCATACCTGGGAGCTTGTTAGAAATTCAGAATTGGGGACCTATCCCAGACCAGCTAAATCCAAATCTTGGGAAGTGGGGCCCAGGTACCTGTATTCCACTCCATGCCTCCACAACATTGGCTTACTTTTAATTTAGCTTTAAATTGCAATTTTAAAATGGAATTAACCAGAAGGCAAGGGTATAGGGGAAATTTTGTTTTAAACACTTCTCATGTAAACTCAAGTCTTTTATTCCTTTTTCGGGGTTAAAACAGGCTCTTCCATTTACAAGGTTATTCGTGAGTTTCAAAAATTCCCACCCTTCCTCCATGCTTTTGTAATTCCTACATTCCCGCATTTAAACTTGGTGGCCACAATCAAACAGAAATCATGAGGGCCCTTTCCTCTTGCATCTGTAGTGGCAGCCTTTGCAGCAGAGAGTAACTGCTCCAGATCTGTTAAATAAATGCAAGTATCTGTATTTCTAAATCGCCTCCCAGGAATACTTTTGCATACTGGAGTTTTTACTTTGGCATGCCCTAATCCTTACACGAGCACGAATTCCTCTAAATCCCAGCCTGAATTTGTTTAACTTACCAGAGAAGCCTTGCCCATTGAAGACTGGTTCTTCAGCCACTGCTTTTCATTCTCATACCAAACAAGTGCATTTTTAAGAACTTGCAAGAGTCTTGCCACTCTTCAACAGAGAAAGTCATCTCCAAATTAATCCACAGTCAGGAGCACTTCATGCTGCTTTTATATATCATTAAAGTCCTGTAAAAGCAAGCTCACAGATCTCTGCACCACCAGCTAAATCTATCTGAACGAGAGCAGCAGCCCTGAACTTGGCCCAGATGCTCACAAGATGATGAAGGGCACCCCCTCCTCCAGCCTGTTCTTGTCCACTCTCCCAGGGAGGCTCAGTCTTTTGGCACAAAAGCAGTGGTGGCCATTCATTCCTTGCCCTTGTGAAGCCAACTTCCTCCACATTCATTCTGCCCATCAGCATCTGATGCCCCCACAATGGCAAACACTGCAGGGGGCCAAAGTCTGACTCCACAAGGAGGCAGAATGCCAGGTCTTCTGCAGTGGTGCCCTCGAATGGCCATCTCTCACTGCCCAGGGTTAGCCTACATTGAGATCAATGATTAGCAGGTAACTTGTGAAGCCTACCCCTAAAAGTCCCATTGCTCCATCTTAGCTCATTTGGGAAAACAGTTTTTCCAACACTTTTTACATAAACTCAAATGTTACATTCTTTCTTTGGATTTCACAAATAGGACTAATAATTGATCCACTCATGTAAATATGAATACAGTGAATTGCACATAGTAGGCACTAGATTATTTGTTAAAATGTTGAATTAGGCCAGACACAGTGGCTCACACCTGTAATCCCAGCACTTTGGGAGGCCAAGGAGGGCAGATCACTTGAAGTCAGGAGTTCAAAACCAGTCTAGCCAACATGGCGAAACACTGTCTCTACTAAAAATACAAAAAAAACCAAACAAACAAAAAACAAAACAAAAAAAAACTAGCCAGGTGTGGTGGTGGTACACATCTGTAATTCCAGCTACTAGAGAGGCTGAGGCACAAGAATTGCTTGAACCCAGGAGGCAGAGGTTGCAGTTGCAGTGAGCCGAGATCGCACCACTGCACTCCAGCCTGGGTGACGGACTGAGACTCTGTCTCAAAAAAGAAAAAATGTTGAATTAATACATGTATGTGAATATGCTATATGTATGTGTACATATGCATCTATCTATAGCTGTATCTCCATCTATATGTTCATGGATCTGTGTATCTGTATATCTACAGATAGACTGCCCCACCTGACCCAACAAGCAGTCCAATAAATGAGCCCTTATTCCGTGCTGCCAACCAGACATCACAGCATTCCTGACATGTCTCACTGAGTCCTCACACAAAGCCAAGAAATAGGTATTATTCCTGAGGCCTCATAAAGCCATTTGAGAAATGTGTAGCAGAGAATCAAAGCCATGTATAGCAAAAAAAAAAAAAAAAAAAAAAAAAGGTACTGGTGCAAAGATTTCCAGAAGTACTGGAAGAGCCATGGACCACCTGAGAACTATTGATATTGATTTCACAAGCTCAGATGCAAGGGAGAGAAATTACCTGGTGTAGGGGAAGATTAGACCTTGGCCACCTGGATTGAGTTTCCAGTTTGCCAGGCCCTCAGCAAGTTCTTCCTTTTGTGCACCTGTTTCCTGGTAAACTCCCTGCAGCAGAGAAGCTGGTGGGGACTGGAAGAAACTGTGAAAAACAGGGACAATGAAAACAGTCCTTTGTATGACACATTTAGCCCTTGTCAAGAAATACAAACGGGGAACCTAGCTTAGGAAAAGCAAGTTGTCTTCATTCATTTCCTAAAGGAAGTGGCCCTTGCCTATGACTGCTATGAGTCGGTTTCCAAAGAGCTCAATATTAGGCTCTGATTGCTCCCTAGCAGAAATGGCTGCTTTCATTTATTCTTGCCCATCTGGCACAAAAGCAGTACGCAGAGCTCTAAAGAGGTACACAGAGGTGGCACGGTAAACATCGGCCTCCATTTCATTTCAGTGGGGGTGGGTCATGGATCTGCGGGAACAAACGCTGAATCCTTGCTCCAGGTGCGTGAAAGGCCACATCCAATTTTGCCTCCCGTTGCTTCCCCAGTATCCAGTGTGCCTGGCCCCACAATAGATGCTCAATAAACACTTGAGTGAATAATTAAATTATTAACATATAATCATGAATGTTGTTACCAAATATTAAAGATCTTTTATAGACCAAGCTCAGGGCGAATTGATTTACATATCACTGTTTCATTTACTCCTCCTGACATCTGAAAGAGGTGGAGGAACCATTAGCAAACCCACATGGTAGATAAGGACATTGAGAACTCAGAGGTGTAGAGATTGGCACAGGATTGCACAGCCTGTCCTCAGCGCCAAAATCCATACAGAGACGGTCTGATTCCAAAGCTTGTTTTAGGGAAGATTTTGTCATGTAAGTTTGTAATGTATTATGTAGTTTTTGTAAAATTATAATTTATATGATTTTTCTCTATTTGTAATTTTAAATTTTTTAATTAGGTGGTTGTAATTTTACATGATTATAATTTATTACAATTGACATTTTATGTAATGGTGTAAATTTTAATGTAATTTGGAAGATGGCTCTTTTTAGGTAATGAAGTTGCACATGTATACACTTCACAAAATATTTAAGTGAGAAATAATGCCAATCTTTTAGACTCTCAGAAAATGGAAGAAGATATATTCTTCAACTCATTTTTGAGACTAACATAGACTTGAAACCTTAATTCATAGTAGAAGGGAGATGAAAGATGAATATTATGTATGACTGCAGATGCAAAAAATCTAAACAACAGCAGTCTGAATCTGGAGATATGAAATAGGAGGATACTTCATTACTAAATTTAGTTTATCTCAAAGACACAAAGCTGGCTTAATGTTAAAAAAATCAATCAGTGTAATTCATCACACTGAGAATATAAAGCAAAAACGTGATTGTTTCACAGATGCAAAAAAGCAATTATAAGGCATAACACTCATTTATTATTTAAAATAAACACTATCAACAAACTAGAAAGAAGGGAACTTATTAATGTGATATTGTTTACCTACAATAAATCTTCAGCAAACATCAAACTTAATAATGAAATATTAAATACTTTCCTCTGGAAATCATGATAAGGACAAAGATGCCCATAATAACTACTTCCCTTCAACATTTAGAGTAGAAGTTTCAGCCAATAGAGTAAGACAAGAAAAATATACTAAAAAGCATAAAGATTTAAAAAGGAAAGAGCAAAACTATTGTTATTTTGAAGATAATGATTGACTACATAGAAAACAGAATAAGATATTAGAAATTATGAGTTTTACAAGGCTACTCAATATACAACAATCAACTACATTTCTCTGTTAGTAACAAACAGCTAGAATATTAATTTAAAAGAAAAATATATCATTTACATTTGTGTTGAAAGGAATATCAAGTACCTAGGAATAAATCTAACAAAACATTTCAAGACCTGTATGCAGAAAACTGTAAATTTTCTTAAGGAAGACCTAAATAAAAGAGAAACAACACCGTATTCATGCACTGAAAGATTCAATGTCATAAAAATACCAATCCTACATGAACTTGGTGTATAGATTTACTGTAGTCCCAACTGAAATCCCAACAAGCAGATTCTAAAATGTATATGGAAATGAAAAGACCAAAAGTAGTTAAGCTATTCCTGAAAAACAAAGAAGAGAGTGGATTTCCTCTGCCCGGTATCAAGACTTAAAATAACACTACATTAATTAAAGCAGCCTAGTATTTGTTCAAGGACAGATAATAGACTAATGGAATAGGGTAGAGTGTTCTTAAAGAGACCCAGATGTATATGGACACTTGATTCATGACAAACATAAAATTGAAGGAGGATAGAGAGAAAACTATTTTAAAAATGTATGTGGCTGGGACAATTGAGTATCCACAAGGAAAACATGAAATGAGGCCCCTACCGCAAACCATATACAAAATTCAATTCCAGGCACAGTATATGTGAAAAGCAAGTTGAAAAAATCAAGAAAAAAAAAAGCTTTTAGAAGGTTAAACAAAACTGATAAATTTGAGTACATTAAATATAAGAATTTTGTTCATCAAAAGACAGCATTAAGAGAGCGAGAAGGCAAGCCACAGAGTGGAAGAAAATAGTAGGGGCACATAAAACTGACAGAGAGCTCAAACTACATAAAGAATGTCTATAAATCAGTAAGGAATAAACAAAACATAGAAAAGTGGGCCCCCAAAAACCCTGATATGCGTTTCAGAAAAAGGGAATCCAAATAGCCAACAGACATATGAAGGATGCCCAACCCTGTTAGTAACCAAGGAAATGCAACTAACATAATGTTCCTATTAGCCCAAATCTGGAACAACTCCAGTGTTCATGAACTGTAGAATGGATAAATAAATTGAGGTATAGTCATATAATACAATACCATACAAACAATAAAAATAAATAAACTTCCCAGGCACGGTGGCTCATGCTTGAGTAGCTGGGATTACAGGAGTGCACCACCACGCCTGGCTAATTTTGTATTTTTAGTAGAGAAGGAGTTTCACCATGTTGGTTAGGCTGGTCTTGAACTCCTGACTTCAAGTGATCCACCCACCTCAGTCACCTAAAGTGCTGGGATTACAGGCATGAGCCACTGTGCCTGGCCTATTTCCACCTTCTTAATATAAGGATTTTTGAGGCTCATCAGCAGCCCTCATCAAATACCCGTGGACTCTTTTAGCAGTGGGATTTATATGTTGTAGAAAAACCAGTAATAGCTAATATCAAGCCCTCTTCTAAGTGCTTTAATTGTTTTAATTCATTTAATCCTCATAACCACCTTGTGAGTCAGTGACCTACCAAGGGCAGGTCCTTGGGGGCATTGTCTGTAGAAAATCCTGATAAAAGTTTTCTGCTTTTTATTATCATGGTCCAGCAACTCTTAAAGAGATCAGAATAAAATCCTCCTCTCTAAAAAAAAGTATTTTGTTGATCAAAGGTCTAAATAATTCATGATGATTACTGATGAGTTATAATTTTATATAAATTAATGTAAGTTTCAAACTAGCATATTTTTATTACAGATTAACATTGCATCCTACCCGGAAGTTGATTCAGAGAATTCTCAGTTCTACAGCCGGTGCCTGACCCATGTGGACTCAGGCTGTTTCAAAAGTGGGTTTCTATGGCTGTCCGAGCTGCCTTTTCTTCAGGTGCAATCACAAGACAAGCCCTGGGATGCCGCAGATTCACCATGAACGGTGGATTCCTGATAAACAATGATAGCAGGATGCCTAGAGAAGCGAAGATGCAAACTTTGAGTTATTTCAGTTCTGTCTCCATGAGACCTCTTGGAGTTTTGTGCTTAAAATTCCAAACGATGAAACAGAATGCAAACTATGAGATGACTAATTTAATACGAAATGGGCAAAACTGAGTTTGTATCTGAAAAAAATAGTACTGCATTTGAATAATATCTTTAAAATTAAAATGTAAACCAGGCATTCTCCTTCCCCCTCATAGCACTCTGGCACTGCAGGAGCCTCTGCACAGAGCAGAGAGCCTGGACATTGCACTCCTGATGCCCCTGGACGCACACCCGCGGGCACGGTCCCAGACCCCGTGGGGCACAGGCATACTTGCCTACCGGGCAGTGTTTTGTGCCAGTGAACTCAAGGGGAAGTAACTTAAATAAACACTGACCATGGCTAAAATGCCTCGGTGTGAGAACAGGAGGTCAGAGTCCAACGGGGCACATGGTGAAGTGCAGTCGACTGGAAACCTGGGGCAGAGCCTGCGTGTTTTCTGGCACTCAGCCCTGGAAAGACTCCATTAAACCAGAGTCCCTGGGGGACAAGCACCCTGTCCCTCCTACACATTATCCCCTGTCATTCGCACAGGTGTTTCCCCCAGATCATCCCATTCCACAGGTTCCCCTCTATTGACCCTGCCACCGCCCACCCATCCAGCTCCCCGAGCTTGAAATGCTGGTCTTCGGCATCTCCACGCTAAAACAGTCGCGCTCTCCTCAAAGTCACTTGAGTCTCTTTTTTCCTTCCTTTTTTTCCCAGTGTAAACACCCAGGAAAGGCCTCCACTGCCTGCCATCTGGGCTCTCCAGCCCCTTTCTTGGGTTCCCTATGTCATCTCTGCTCTGAGCCTCTCCTGCATTTCACACTTTGTCTGTCACACGTCTGCTTCAGGAGCTGACTTCCTGCCTGAATTAAGCCAAATCCAAAACTCTTTTTTCTGGATTCAGTCAACTCCTGCATATTCTCTCCATCCTGCACCCTCAGTCCTCGCCAGCTCGCCAGTGTCATTTCTTCCTCTTTTCCACCTGAGATCCTTCCTCCACAAAGACTTTTGCAATTCTCCACAAAACTGAGCCCATCAAAAGTAATAGACATTCTGGTGGGTCAGGCCCAGTGACTCATGCCTGTAATCGCAGCACTTTGTGAGGCTGAGGCAGGCAGATCACTTGATGTCAGGAATTCGAGACCAGCCTGGCCAACATGGCGAAACCCCATCTTTACTAAAAATACAAAAATTAGTTGGACATGTTGGCATGCGCCTGTAGTCCCAGCTATTCAGGAGGCTGAGGCAGGAGGATTGCTTGAACCCAGGAGGCTGAGGTTGCATGCACCTGTAGTCCCTGCTATTCAGGAGGCAGGAGGATCGCTTGAACCTGGGAGGCTGAGGTTGCAGTGAGCTGAGATCATGCCACTGTACTCCAGCCTGGGCAACAGAATGAAACCCCGTCTCCAGAAAAAAAGAAAAGAAAAGAAAGCAACAGACATTCTGTAATTCTTTTCTAACCATCCCACTGCTTGTTTGTATTTTTGGGTTTCATGCTTATCTTTAATGGCTGTCCCCGCTCATGGTCTCCCCTGAAGCCATCACCTGTCTCTCTGTTTGGGGTTTAAAGGTGCCTGAGATCTTTCCCATCATGCAAATAAAGAGACTGCATGGCTTCTCCAAGCTATCATAGAACTTGGCTTTCAACTTCCAGTCTTCTGGATTCAAGTCCAGTGTTCCTTCCCCTACACCAGGGATACTTAATAGCACACAAGGTAACTTTAGCTGGTACTCAGAAGAAATTTTTATCAATTCTATATTGATTTTAATGTGTATTAGAAAAACTAAAAACCATCACATCCTCGGCTCAAGTTGCCACCTCCCAACTCTAGTAATAGCTCCCCTAATGCACCACCATTCTCAACAGAAAAACTGTCCACAGTCTTGTTTACTGCCATTTCATAAATGAGAAGTAGCAGAGAACAAGAGTTTGTTTAAGCTAGTGGTTCTGTCAACCTTGGCTTCCATGAGAATTATTTGGAGAAACATTTTTTTAAAACGCCAATGACTGGATCCCCTTCCCCTCCCTGCCTTGGTAAAATTGGTTGGGAGTAGAGTCTAGATGGTGTAAAATACCCCAGGTGATCCAAATTGAAATCAGGGTCGAGATATTCTGGTTTACGTCAGTGACTGCACAGCTGGACCTGAGGATTGCATTTCTTTCTTTCTTTTTGTTCCTTTCCTTTTTTTTTTTCCTTAGAGATAACGTCTCACTGTGTCTCCCAGGCTAGAGTGTAATGGCACAATCATGGAGGAGGCACTGCTCAAGCAATCCTCCTCCCTCCACCTCCCAAGTTGCTGGGACCACAGATGCAGGCCACCACATCAGCTAATTTTTAAATTGTTTGTAGAGATGGGGTCTTGCTATGTTGCCCAGGCTGGTCTCAAACTTCTGGCCTCAAGCTATCTTTCCACCTTGGCCTCCCAAAGTTTTGGGATTACAGGCATGACCCACCCCACCCAGCCATGAATTGCATTTCTAAGAGCTCCCGTGTGATGTTGATGCTTCCCATTCAATCCAGGGAACACACTTTGATCCCCACTGATGCAGATGAATTTGGGAGGACCACTGTGGGTTTTTACCTTCCCAGCATACTTTCGTTCTCTAGTAATAGCTCCTGACAACATGCTTTGGAGAGCCACGCCTCATCAACTCTTAGGTGTAGCTGATACCTCACCACTCAGGAGCAGGAACCACACCCAAGTCTGGCCAATGCCCAGAATCTGTATCTGCTCCAGTGAGTAATGGGTTCAGTGATAGGTGCTTAATACAGTCCAGTGAGAGTCAGTGCTGGGAATTTTGCTGAAACCCTTGAGAAGAGGTGCTAAGTTGGCAAGACATAGGCCTGGAGCTGCTGGTGACTGTTTTGCCTTTGCCTGGGAGGAAACTGCCTGAGGGTGGAGCAGGCAGGTGAAAGCAAAGGAGACTGACAGACCAAGAAGATGGCACCCTTTTACTCCCTGGATCCAGCCAAACCTGAATCCAGACATACATTTTTCAGTCACATGAGCTAATAAGTTTCCTTTCTTGCTCAAGCCAGTTTGAGGTGGATTTTTGTCAAGTGCAGTTCAGAAAGTGCTGATACATGAAACGTCACAGTGCACCTGCCACCCCGCAGAGGGGGCTTCCAGCCTCTCTTCGGGAGGCTGCCTCCATCAGGCAACTATCTTCAAAAAGGCCCCAGGATGGAGCAACAGAACCCTTAGATGTCAGTCAGTGTCATCACCTCCCTGCTTATTGGGAAGGCTTGGGGACAAAGAGGGGTGAGGAATTGCCCCAAGTTGTGCCTTCAACAAAGCCAGCTAGGATTTCAGCCCTTGGCTCTATCAGTAGGCACACCCACACCAGGGGGCGGGTGACAGCCAGCAGGCAGTGCCACCATGTTGCTCAGGTCTCCTTCGCAAGGACACCCACTGTAGGGAGAGGGTCTCACCGCTTCACGAAAAGTGGCTTTATTATTGCCCACTTCTCAATGTCTCAATGTTTCTAATTGCAATCTAACAAACACATACTTTTTTTTTTTTTTGAAACAGGGTCTCACTCTGTCGCCCAGGCTGGAGTGCAGTGGTGCACTCTCAGCTCACTGCAACCTCCACCTCCCAGGTTCAAGCGATTCTCCTGCCTCAGTCTCCCAAGTAGCTGGGATTACAGGCTCCCACAACCATGCCTGGCTAATTTTTGTATTTTTAGTAGAGATGGGGTTTTGCCATGTTGGCCAGGCTGGTCTTGAACTCCTGACCTCAGGTGATCCATTCACCTCGGCCTCCCAAAGGCTGGAATTACAGGTGCGAGCCACCGCCCCCAGCCAACACACACCTTTTTAAAAAGCCATATCAAATCCATGATTTCTGGGATACTACTGCTTAGCAAAGTAGTTGTCAAACTGTAGCCCTCTAATTAGCAATATCAGAATCACCTGAGAAATCGATAAAATGCAAATTATCAGCCCCTCCCCAGACCTACTGCACCCTGAGAGAGAGATCCAGCCATATAGCATTGAACAAGACCTCCAGGTGATTCTGATACATGTTCAACTTTGAAAGCCACTGGCTATGGCTAAGTAAATTTTTTAAATGGGTTTAAAGTCTATTTAATGAAAATTACAAAGTAAATGTAAATGATTTGTGAATATAGCAAAAATGTAGGAAGCTATACAGAAGTGATTAAACATGAAGAAGTGCCATCCTATAACATTGAAGCCTCTAGGAGTGCGAAGGAAGGAAGGTCTACCCCAACCCAGGGAGATTAAGCCCACCCCTAAACATTGCAAGAGTCCCCCGGCCGGGCGCGGTGGCTCAAGCCTGTAATCCCAGCACTTTGGGAGGCCAAGACGGGCGGATCACGAGGTCAAGAGTTCGAGACCATCCTGGCTAACACGGTGAAACCCGTCTCTACTAAAAAATACAAAAAACTAGCCGGGCGAGGTGGTGGGCGCCTGTAGACCCGGCTACTCCGGAGGCTGAGGCAGGAGAATGGCGTAAAAACCCGGGAGGCGGAGCTTGCAGTGAGCTGAGATCCGGCCACTGCACTCCACCTTGGGCGACACAGAGAGACTCCGTCTCAAAAAAAAAAAAAAAAAAAAAAAAAGTCCCCCTATGCTGGCAAAGGGGGCTTTGTCACTTGTTTATTTGTGTTTTGCTGAGGGACAGAGAGTTTACCTGTTTAACTCTGACCATTTATCCCTCATTTGGAAAACTATAAAATAGAAGAGTCCTCTCTTAAGATGATCTACCCAGATGACTTGGGGACTTTCCCTTTGTTACAGATAGAGAAACAGGTTTTGGCCCTAAGGCTTTGAACATTTCCCAGTGAATAACAGTCACTGCTGGTTATACAAACCCAGCTCACCTTGAACACAGGAGACCCAGTGAAACCATCCCGTCACGTGGGAAGGGTGGGCCTGAAAGAGCCTTCACAATCACAGAGCATCCATAACGACCTTGAACGTAGATTCTTAAGAAGGACCAGGGATGCACGTGGTTTCCTTGATAATGAGAGCGTGGATTTCAGGCGGGGCCCTCAGAATGCTTGAACCCGGCCCCACCAGGGGCTGCAATCCCTCGTGAATCTGACGCATCTGTTCACAACAGCCTTGAACCACATCCATGAAAATCATTGTCGCCACCGTTGGACCCACCTCCCCACTGAATAGGTGAGCAGAGTGCTTTGTTGAGACCCCTTTCCTAAAGGGTTCGTATATTTCTTTAACCATGTTTATGTGGGATTCTCTGACATTCAAAAGATAGCAGTCTTGCATTTAATGTCTTTCTAGCATAGCACTGTGTGTACCCTCGGTTCCAAATGCAAAATGTAACTCATGAGCATAAAAGCCCTAAAGAAACCTTGGTCACTCATGAGAATGGCATAAAATCCAGAGGTGCTGTCTCAAGACAGGGTTCATCTGTCCCTGAAATGAAGACACAGTGGTGGTCTTAAATCAGAAGACAGCCCCAGGGATTAGCTGGTGTGAGAATGATGAAAAACAGCATTTTGTTTCTTTGTAGTCTATTTCTTTTTGTTGTAATTTTTGATTTTTTAAAATTGGGATAAAATACATATAACAGAAAAGCGACCATCTGAACCATTCTTAACCATGCAGGCGTTAACACACATTGTTGTGCAGTCATCACCACCATCCACCTCCACAGCTCCTTTCATTTTGCAAAACTGAAACTCTATGAGTGAAACAACTCCCCGTTTCTCCCTCCCCTAGCCCCTGGCAACCACCGTTCTACCTTCCGTCTCTCTGAATTTGACCATAGTCTATTTCTGAGTGAGACCTTTACCTGACTCGTTACTGGGTAAATCCTAATGAGAGTAAAATTGTCTCAGCCCCTCAGCGAGCAAGTTTTGGATTCAGGCATCTCTGGGATACTCTGTATGACCATAAAGCAGAACTCACAGAATGTGGTCATAAGTGGGGATTTTCTGTTCAGTATTTTGCTCTGGATTTGTTTATGTGAACATCCCTGGGGTAGCAACAGGCACATTGGATTTAGATTCAGAAGAATTGGGATTGAAAACCCAATGCTTCATTATCTTGGAGAAGCCACCTCCTCTCTCTAAATAGATCTCTTAGATTGGTTCTCATTTTAATTTTTATTTTTTTTTATTTTTTTTTTATTTTTTGAGACAGAGTCTCACTCTGTCGCCAGGCTGGAGTGCAGTGGCGCGATCTCGGCTCACTGCAACCTCCGCCTCCCAGGTTCAAGAGATTCTCCTGCCTCAGCCTCCTGAGTAGCTGGGATTACAGGCATGTGCCACCACACCCTGATAATTTTCGTATTTTCAGTAGAAATTGGGTTTCACCATGTTGGCCAGGCTTGGCTCAAACCCCTGACTTCAAGCAATCTGCCCGCCTTGGCCTCCCACAGTGCTGGGATTACAGGTGTGAACCATTGAGCCTGGTCTGGTTTTTATTTTTAAAAATCAGAAGATTTCATGTAAAAATCTCAATTTCTGGACTCTCTTGAAAAAAATCAAAAATCAAAACAAGCACCCATTTTTTTTAATGTCCAAAAACTTCAACTAGGCACTTTACCAAAGAAAGATATACAAGAAGTCAATATGTCTAAACAAAGATGCTTAACGTCATTAGTCATCAGGGAAATGCAAATTAAAATCACAGTGAGATAGGCCGGGTAACATGACTCACGCCTGTAATCCCAGTACTTTAGGGGGCTGAGGAGGGTGGATCATGAGGTCAGGAGGTCGAGACCAGCCTGAACAACATGATGAAACCCCATCTCTACTAAAAATACAAAAATTATCCAGGCTTGGTGGCACACGCCTGTAATCCCAGCTACTCAGGAGGTTGAGGCAGGAGAATCACTTGAACCCGGGAGGCGGAGGTTGCAGTGAGCCGAGATTGCGCCACTGCACTCAGCCTGGGCAACAGAGTGAGACTCCATCTCAAAAAAAAAAAAAAAATCACAATGAGATACCACTTGGAACGACTTAATCAGTAAAGCTGACAATAACCAAGTGCTGACAAAGGCACAGAACAACTGGAATCTGCATCCATAAGCAGCCTGGAAACTTCTTACAAAGTTAAACATGCACTTACCACATGTCCTCTCCTGGGTATGTACCCTAGAGAAATGAAAAATTATCTTCCCACAAAAATACACACCCAAATGTCTATAGCAGGTGTATTCGTAATTATCCCAAAATAATGCAAATGTTCTTCAACAGGCGAATGGAGAGAAGCACTTGTCCGTCCATGTCCTGGAAAACCACTCAGTAATAAAAGGAACACATGACTGGTACGACCAACATGAGTGAATCTCAAATGCCTCATGCAATGGAAAAGAAGCCAAACTCCAAAGACTGTCCGCTGTCTGATTCCATTTTCATGACTTACTGGAAAAGGCTAAACTGCAGGTCAATGGCCACCAGGGGCTGGGTTGGGGAGGGTGTTGCTTGAAATGAGCATGAAGGAATTTTGTGGGGAGTGCCAGAACTGCTCTGTATCTTGATCTTGGTGGTGGCTACACAACTATTGTATTTATTTGCTGAAAACTCATAGAACTGCACACTAAAGAGTGAATTGTGCTACCAATAAATCAGACCTCCATAAACTTGACCACTGCACCTCACCCTAAAAAAAAGTCTAGCACTCCTGGGCCCACCTTCCTGCACAGCCACAGTTGGCTAAACAGGAGAGAGCTAGACAGTTAGGCAACCTGCGCTCACCTCCTTGCTTAGCTTGGGTTCCCTCAGATGCGGTTCCTGTGCTCAGGACAGGCAGCTCACCTGTGACGGGGTGTCAGGAAGCAAGAGTGGCGGAAAAGAGTAGATAAAGGGCGCATTGATGGTTTGGTTCATCTGATCGGGGAGCAGTCACCCTGAGGCACTTTGCAGAACCAGCCCCCGCATCCTCCGTGTTCCTCGTTCACAGGTCAGGAGGCTACCACACTTACCCGGTCACATTCCTCGTTGTTGGCGTCACTCTCCATGCCATGAGCAGCCCCCGCCATTGTGCTGGGTTAACAAAAGCTCCTGCAACTTGGGAGAAAGCTAGTTTCCAAAATGTGGGGCCGTGCAGCAAGCTCTGCAAGGTCAGAACTGAGTATGGCAGGTGTGGCCAAGAGCAGCGATGCCACTGGAGGATGACACAGGCTGCAAAGCATGCCCCCCACCCACCTCCATGAGGAACCCCACCCTCAGCCCTGCGCCCGCTTGTGTCCTTGGGCCAGTCCAAGAAGGGGTATGAGCTCATCACTCTGCTAGGCGTGATAAAGCGACTGCTTATAAACAACAATCAGGGAGTGGATGGGTAGTGGAGACCACGAGGCTGAAAATGAGTAAACCTGGTTTCTATTTCTGGTTCTTCCAACAACCAGTTCTGAGACCTTGAGCAAATCATGTCCCTATAATGGACCTCAGTTTTCTTCTGTGTCAAATGAAGACAGACAGAATTAGGTAAGCTCTCTAGTCCCTGCCATCCCTTAAAAAGCTATCATTCCATCATGTCTCCAAGAAGTGTCTCTCTCTGCAAAGTAGTCACTTTAGGAAGCCATGGTACGTGGTACAGTTCACTGGAATTGTTCAAAACATGTCAAGGCTTAGAACACATGCTTTTGGTTATATCCAAAGGTGAAGAGCTCCCAAGTCTGGGGGACGGATTATATTTTGGAATTTCAATGTTTATGAACCATATGGGGATCAACCTGGAAAAAGCTTGATCCAAAACCAGGTATAAAGCAGTGCTTCAAAAACGTGGTCTGAGGACAGCCTGTATCAGGGGCACTCAGGTGTTTGTTACAAAGCAAATGTGCAACACACCCAAACTGAAGGACCTTCTACAAAATAACTGACCAGTACTCTTCAAGACTGCCAAAGTAATCAAAGACTAAGAAAGACGGAGGAACCATCACAGATGGGAGGATACTACAGAGACATGACTATGAATGCAATGTGGGGTCCTAGATTCATTCCATCTGAGAACAGGGAAAGAACATAGCAGAAGAGCTGAGGGAATCCAGATAAAACCTGGAGTTCAGTCACTAGCATTGCCTCCATGGTAAGTTCCTGGTTTTGACCATTGCACTGATTGCATAAAACGATAACAGAGTGGGGTGAGCTGAGTGAGGGGTAAACAGAGCTCTCTGTACTGTTTTTGCAACTCCTTTGTAAGTCTAAAATTACTACAAGATACAAAGGATTTACACAAAAAGAAAAATATATTGCTGCAACTACTGTTACAGTTCCTACTAAAAGCTAACACTTCTTGAAGGTTTACAATCCACCAGGAGAAAGAGTAGATGTGGATCACCTCTCTACCACCACCATCCTATTAAATCCATTTCCTGGACTTGGAACTCAGAACCTTCCTTTTCACAGTTTCTCCAGGGGATTCTAACACAAGCTAAAGTTTAAGAACACAAGCAGTAAAATAATAAAAAAAAAAAAAACCTTTGTGTGTGTGAGTGTGTGTATGTGTGTGTGAGAGAGAGAGAGAGAAAGAGAATGGGAGATCCGAAGACAAGACAGGGGGAATATTAACATCAGTCAGATTAAGCTGGTGGGTACATGGGTATCAATCATTTTCTGTTTGGGTAAAATATGAAATCCTTTTTTAAATTAAAAAAAATTTAAATTAATAAATTTTCTGAACTGATATGGCCTCTCAACTTTTCCAGCCTTCAGCTCATCACGTGCGCTCCAGCTGCAGGCCTGAGAAACACGTCTGGGAGTCGTCATCACAGGGGAAAGGAAAGGGCATGAGGGCAGTCTTGAGCGTTGCCATGTATCCTGACTCAGGACTCAGAAGGATCAGCAAAGGGAAGGAAGGAAGGATGGAGGGAAGGAAGGAAGGAAGGAAGGAAGGAAGGAAGGAAGGAAGGAAGGAAGGAAGGAAGGAAGGAGGGAGGGAGGGAGGGAGGGAGGGAGGGAGGGAGGGAGGGAGGGAGGGAGGGAGGGAGGGAGGGAGGGAGGGAGGGAGGGAGGGAGGGAGGGAGGGAGGGAGGGAGGGGAGGGAGGGAGGGAGGGAGGGAGGGAGGGAAGGAAAGAAGGAAGGAAGGAAGGAAGGAAGGAAGGAAGGAAGGAAGGAAGGAAGGAAGGAAGGAAGGAAACAGGGATAAGAAAACAAGGCTGAGGAAGTCAAACAAACCTCCACTGAACTGAGCACGATGACTGGGGTTGAAAACACAGTGTTTTGTGTAGATATATGTGTGGATTGTACGGGTCTACCCAAAGGTTCTGCTTCTTTGTGGATAGACAAATTTTTGTGGCTTATGTCCTGTACCTAATGTCAAAAGCCATCCTAATTTGTTCCAACTGTGGGCCCCGAGGGCCAGGGTTGAGCGACCCAGGAGGGGAATTTTCACAATTTGTTTTGTTCTGAGTTGGCAGTCATTTCCAACGAGAGGCAGAAAGGAATAGGAAGAAGACTCACAAAAACTCAAATGCCATCTTCTTTTACTCCCTCTGTCTCTTAAACTCAACTCTGTAATCATGGGGAGAGCCAAACATTCCACATTGCCATCCTTTCAGCAAGCTCGTTCACTCTGAAAATGTCAGCTCAAGGTCAAAATCACTTGAGTCCTCAAACACTCAATCCCAAAAGCCCGGTCTTCTAAGAGCAGGAGATCCCGAGTAGAAAGAAAAGACCACCCAGCCTCCCCTCTAAGTGCACAGTCTAGCTCCTGGACCACCTGCCCTGGTGGCCCACCAAGTCCCCGGGCTGCCTGCACTGGACCAATGCCAGGGCGTTGGAACAAGCCCTCCTTTGAACAAAAAGATGCCTAACAGTACCATTGAACAGACACACTGCTAGGATCCCTGCATCCACTTCCTGTGAAAATTACTAGGATGTTTGCATCAAAATCACAACAGTATTTAACTGGAGAGAAGGGGCAGAAAAAACAAATATGACGGTTCAATTGTCTTTTATTCTGTATTTCTTGCATTTCAGAACCAGAGAAAGTGGCGAGGAAAAGAAGAAGCACTTGTATATGCAGCTTAAACTTTAAAGATCATATTATTCAAGACACAGCTTTATTGGGGGAAAAAATAAGGGTAAAACAAAGCCAGATGAACTTAACGCGAATGGGATGCTTTTATAGAATCAGCAACGTTTCCATTGTTCAGCCTGAATTGCCCATATTTTTGTATTCACTGCAGACAATGAGTTCTTGTGACATTCTGGCATACATTATACTGGGGGAAGAAAACCCAACCTGCTTTATTTGTTCCATTTTCTGCTTTTAGACGTAATGGAAATGTTAACATGCTTAACATCCGTGGCCTCTCTTCCAGCCTCGCTTCACTTTTCGTAGTTATCATGAGTCTTGGTGAGGGTATGCGGTGCTTCCAGACAAGAGGTGGTGCATGCTAATGTGAGCTCAAAGCCAGCCTGCTCTATATCCTTCACCGTGCAAACTCTCTCGCTCATTCTTTTAAAGACTTTCACGGCATATAGTCTCCATTATGATTAAAATGATCTCAACTGTCCTTCAGAAAAGAATGTAAGGCTTTTGACTACGTGAACCAGTTCAAGGAAAATCTCCCAGGAGTCCAGGACATGAAGATCACATTGTTGAACCTCTTTTATAAGCATTCAATTCCACCTGGTTTTATAGCTGCCTCACTCCCCTCGCTGGATGGGTTTCTCTTACATTAATTGATAACACTATGTTTAATTTGAAGTTCACGCCTAAGGTAGGAGCTATATAAATAAACTATTTCAGCTTCATGAGAGTAGGAGAAGGCAAAAGTGCCCTTATTTTTTTAAATCCTGTACAGGACTAGAATGAACATTCTATCTCAGTTGCCTGCTTTTCCAAAGAGGTGTGCATAAATTTCTTTCTTTAAAAAAAAGTGTGCAGACGGGGGTGGTGGTTCACGCCTATAATCCCTCAGGTGGATCACCTGAGGTCAGGAGTTCTAGACCAGCCTGGCCAACATGGTGAAACCCTGTCTCTACTAAAAATATAAAAATTAGCTGGGTATGGTGGTGAGTGCCTGTAATCTCAGCTACTGGGAAGGCTGAGGCAGGAGAATTGCTTGTCCCCAGGAGGCAGAGGTTGCAGTGACCCAAGATTACACCACTGCACTCCAGCCTGAGAGACAGAGTGAGACTCCATCTCAAAAAAGAAAAAGAAGTGTTCAAACTCTACACTTTTTTTTTGAGACAGGATTGCCCAGGCTAGAATGCAGTGGTACAATCACAGCTCCTGGGCTCAAGCGACCCTCCCACCTCAGCCTCCTGAGTAGGTGGGACAGATGCATGCTACCATGCCCAGCTAATTTCTTGTATTTTTTATAGAGATGGGATCTCACTATGTTGCCCAGGCTAGTCTTGAACTCCTAAGCTCAAGCAATCCTTCCACCTCAGTCTCTCAAAGTGCTGGAATTACAGGTGTGAGCCACTGTACCCAGCCTACATTTTTTTAAAAGGGGAATTTTCACCTGGTAATAGACATTTTCCTGTATGGTTACCCTTTGTGCCTGTCTTTACTATTTCCATACTGTCACAAATCCCACCACCAACTCCCTGCAAAAACAGGGAGAGAACCTATTATATGGAGAAAGAGATTTGACTTCTAAAAAGCTCTGAGTAAGTGGAAGGACACTTCCCAGCCCACCAAACCCTCCTCAGATGAATCAGGAGAGGTCTCCTGGTCTCCTTTGGGGACCTGAGAGGGATGGAGGGGGAGGACAGTGAGGTAGGCCCTGCAGCTCAATCCCATGAGGTTTTCCCAGGTGGGTTCATCTTAGGTTGGGTCCCCAACACAATGCTGGCACTTCCATGAACATAGAAGCCTCATAAGTCCCCAAAGGGGGCTGCAAGCGTAAGCAGAATATGATTCAGCCTTAAAAAGGAAGGAAATTCTGACGCATGCTACAACAGGCACAAACCTTGAACACATGAGTGAAATAAGCCCATCACAGAAGGACAAATCCTGTAGGATTCCACTTATATGAGATACCTAGAGTGGCCACATTCATAGAGACAGAGCCTCCATTCATAGCATGGAGTTTGCCGGAGGCGGAATGGACCAGGGAATGGGGAGTGATTGTTCAGTGGATACGGAGTTTCCATTCTGGAGGATGAAAGGTTCTGGAGATGGACGGTGGCCATGGTTGCACAATATGGATGAGCTTAGTGCCACTGGACTGTACACTTAGTAATGGTTAAGATGGGAAATTTTATGTTATGTATATTCTACCACACACACACACACACACACACAAATTTTTTTTAAGCAAGCAAGAGTAGCAGACAGCCACTAGACAGTGTTTTCACTGGTACTTCCCAAGGCATCTTAATTTCCAACCATGGCCATTTGTTCTGTGGGGTGGCCCATAGATCCAGCCTCAGAAGTCACCCACACCTTTACAGTAGCCAGAGTCTGGAAAAATGCCACCTTTGTGGACGAGGCTGGATGGTGCTGGCTGCCCCACCACGGTCTCATGGCCCCTCGAAGGCCCCTCCAAGACTCCAAGGGAGACACTCCTTCCTAGATTTCACTTCAGGCTTCTCTCTAGACCCACCGAAGCCCACAGCTTCCTTCTCATCCATTCATGAGAACCATGATCCAGCAAGTAGAAGAAAGAGACAGGACAATATTCTTTTTTGCTTGGTTTTGCTGTGGGTGCTTTATACAAAATACTAATTTAATATGATAAGTATAGTAAAATACATTAAGCACATTTTTTAAAAATCCAGTTACATTAACAACAAAATAAATGAAAATTAAAAGAATAAACCAAGACAGCACAAAAATTTCAAATGATGCCCTGTGTTGTCAAAAGGGCAGAAAAACCAACACTTCTCATAAACTCTTTCTGGAAAACAATTTGGTTAATATACATAAAATATCTTTAAAATTTGCACTTACTTTAACCCAATAACTTTATCTTTTAAATTGTTTTATTTTATTTTACTTTAAGTTCTGGGATACATGCGCTGAACATGCAGGTTTGTTACATAGGTATACATGTGCCATGGTGGTTTGCTGCACCCATCAACCCATCATCTGGGTTTTAAGCCCCGCATGCATTACATATTTGTCCTAATGCTCTCCCTCCCCTTGCCCCCACCCCTTGACAGGCCCCAGTGTATGATGTTCCCCTCCCTGTGTCCATGTGTTCTCATTGTTCACTTCCCACTTGTGAGAGAGAACATGCAGTGTTTGGTTTTCTGTTCCTATGTTAGTTTGCTGAGGATGATGGTTTCCAGCTTCATCCATGTCCCTGCAAAGGACATGAACTCATTTGTTTTATGGCTGCAAAGTATTCCATGAAAACCCAATAATTTTAAAGAAATAGCTTTTAGGCTCTGGGCATGGTGGATCACACCTGTAATCCCAGCACTTTAGGAGGCCAGGGCAGGTAAATTGCTTGAGCCCAAGGAGTTCGAGACAAGCCTGGGCAATATGACACAACCACGTCTACAAAACATGCAAAAATTAGCTTGGCATGGTTGCTTGCCCCTACTGTAGTCCAGCTACTTGGGGGTGCTGAGAGAAGAGAATCACTTGAGCCCAGGAGGTTGAGACTTCAGTGAGCTATGATGATGCCACTGCACTCCAGCCTAGGTGACAGAGTAAGACCCTGTCACAGGAGAAAAAAAAAAAAAAGAAAGAAAAAAAGAAAAGAAAAGAGAAAGAAAGAAAGAAAGAAAGAAAGAAAGAAAGAAAGAAAGAAAGAAAGAGAGAGAGAGAGAGAGAAGAAAGAAAAAGAAAGAAAGAAAGAAAGAAAGAAAGAAAGAAAGAAAGAAAGAAAGAAAGAAAGAAAGAAAGAAAGAAAGAAAGAAAGAAAGAAAGAAAGAAACTTGTAGGAATTTACAGTGAGAAAATTATCACTGGATTTATATTTCTGCCACCAAGCACAGTGCATGGCACACAGAGGTGCTCAATAATGTTTGCACAATGAATATTATGTACGAATAATATACATTTTATATTTGTAACTTACAACTTCTAATAGCTGTGTTAGAAGTTGAAAATGGCTTGCAAAAGAGGAACATCTACTATCTTTACTTAGCAAATATTATTTATCCAAAGAAAAGCAACTACGGATAAATGCATCACAGTTTTGTTTTTCTTGTGCTGTTTTTTGAGACAGAGTCTCTCAATGTTGCCCAGATTGGCCTCAAACTCCTGGACTCATGCAATCCTCCAGCCTCAGGCTCCCACGTAGCTGAGTACATAACAGTTTTCAAAGCAGTTTCATATGCATCACTTCCTTGGCCCTCACAGCAACAATGAGGATATTACCATCCCATTTGATAGAGGAGGAAACTAAGGCCTCGGAGAGATTAAGTGACTTGTGAAAGACATTTGAAATGGAAGAGTCCTTGAAACAATGTGTTCATTCAGTCCAAGCTCCCCAGCTTCCCGACAGCCTGGGTGGTAGGTTTTCTCCACCTCTTCCTTAAGTCAGCTCCAGCTCTCTAGATTAAACCAGCAAGTACCTAGTTTCCATTCTGACTCCAGCCACTGTCTCTTCTTTGCTTCTTGTGGAAATGATGTAGGAGTGGCTGCCTTGAGCACTCACTGTAGCTTTAGATGTGCTTCCTCTCTGCAGCACGAGCTACTGGGCCTTACTATTCGCCGCACTTAATTTGAGAATATTTGTTCAATTTGAGTATGTTTTTGACCTGCCAGGTATCTGTGAAACAAAATAACTCCTACTGATAGCTTCTTATCAAGAGTAATTTAAAACATCCATCATCTACTGCTGAATGTCAAAATAAAGGTTGAGAGAAATTCCCGTTTCCCTAAATATGTTTTCTTTTCACTCTTGCCAGCATCATTGTCAATCCTGAAATTATAGGTGTGCCATGGAAGACCTCAGAAATTGAGGCTTCAGAAATTGTTACAATGAGAACATACAAATCAGCTCATGGTTCCCAGAGGCCCTGGACACAGTTGCCCCGGCAGAGGAGCCTGGGACCCGCCTGTGCCAGGATCCAAACACAAAATGAGCACCCTGGAGGGGCGACTGTCCCTCCTTGCAATCCTGGCTGGAAGTTTATAGCACTCAATTAGTTATTCCAGAGCCTTGTCAGTGTGCAGACTATGCTACCACCCTCCTGACAGTGATTAAGCAGGAGGAGGGAGGAAAGGACAAATCTATATTAATAGCCCCCTTCTGTTTAAACAACTCTGTGATTTTCATCATGTGGAGGTTGGAGATTGTGTTTTTTCAGTTCTTTCTGTCACCAACTCAGCTACTGGATGTACCTAGGTACACACCTGCCAACAGAGACCCAGCAAGGGATGGAGGCTGGAGGGAGAGGCATGAGCTTAAAGCACCAGCCATAACAGAGAACTTACCGAAAGATAATGTCATTCTCTGTTATCTGGAAGAAAACTCCAGTGTTCCTAAGATCCAGCTGAAGTGCTCCCATTCTCCATTCCCAAGGTTCACCCATGGAACAGTCTGGAACTGTCTTTAGAAGAAAAGAATTCAATCATCTTCAGAAAATCAGCAAATATATATTAACCACAAACAAAATTTAAGGTATGGTGTATCTGCGAATAGATCGAGATACACAAATTTTCCCATCTTTAAGGGATTTATCATTGCAAAGGAAGTTATTAGGAGTAAGACCTGGGACGTGGATGGTAGGCATGGGCTGGCTGTTCAGAGGGCTATGCACAAGCATTCCCTGCCACAAGGGTGGAGCTCCATTTCCAGCTTGTGACTGCTGGAGAGACAGTGGTGTGTGGAGAGGGGACATTATGTGGATGTGCGCCCCTTTAAGAAGGTTTTGATGGGCGGGGCGCGGTGGCTCACACTCGTAATCCCAGCACTTTGGGAGGCCAAGGAGGGTGGATCACTTGAGGTCAGGAGTTTGAGACCAGACTGGCAGACATGGTGAAACCTCGTCTCTACTAAAAACACAAAAACTAGCTGGGCGTGGCAGCAGGTGCCTGTAATCCCAGCTACTCGGGAGGCTGAGGCAGGAGAATTGCTTGAACCGGGGAGGCAGAGGTTGCAGTGAGCGGAGATTGCACCACTGTACTCCAGCCTGGGGTGACAAAGTGAGACTCTGTCTCAACAAAAAAAAAAAAAAAGAAGAAGAAGGTTTTGATGACTAACTGCAGTAGCCTTGTTAACTGCCTGAGCAAGCCCACTCCAAAAATACCCTCTTCTCCCCCAGCCACTTTGGAGCTAGCAGTGGTCATAGGGCAGGGTTCTGTTTTGGACCAGTGAGATGTCTACTAGGAGAGGCTTCCAGAAAAGCTTTGCATTCCAGATGAACACGCAGACTCAGCTGGTACATTTGTTTGCCGTTTAGTGTGCCCCCACCCTTCTCCCTACCTGGAAAGCAATTGTGAGACCGGCAGGGATGGGGGACAGTAGCCATTTAGCCTCCACGAGGCAATATGAATGCGTTCATATTCCAAAGCCCTAGGGATGGTGGAATTGTTTCAATTCCTCTACCCAACCTCAACTACCTACTCAAGACTTCTTGTTATGCAGAAGGAAAAAAGTCCCTATTAATATCTTCCCCAGCAGTCAGGTGTTTTGTGGTTTGCAGCCGACTTCACCACTAACAGAGATACCAACACGCTTAAGTTATGCAACCAATAGACACAGAAGAAGAAAGCCGTTGCAAGAAGTTTTCATTGTCTTGATCTCGAACTGACCTCAACAAGAATATCTTCAGCTTTGAAACTTCTGACCAATGGAAGGGGATTTGCAGATTCTCAGGGCAAAACCAGATGAAATGATTGGCAACTGTAAGGTTTTGATTTTACGGCAGGCGGCATTTTTGGCCCTGAGCTGAGTGGGCGCCTACGCTGCAACAGAGTTGAAACAAATGGCATAAAGCAAGTCCTCTGGTCACCGTGGAGTGGCTTACTAACTCAACTCCTCCAACCAACAGGCTGCATTTGGGCTTTTCTAAGACAGGAACCCTATCTTCCCCAGATATTTACTTTCCTCCTTTTTTTTTAATTATTATTATTATTATTTTGTTGTTTTTTTTTTTGAGACAGAGTCTCGCTCTGTTGCCAGGCTGGAGTGCAGTGGTGCAATCTCGGCTCACTGCACCCTCCACCTCCCAGGTCCAAGCAATTCTCCTGCCTCAGCCTCCCTAGTAGCTGGGACTACGGGCACGTGCCACCTCGCCCAGCTAATTTTTTTATTTTTAGTAGAGATGGGGTTTCACCATGTTGGCCAGGATGGTCTGGATCTCTTGACCTCACGATCTGCACGCCTCAGCCTCCCAAAGTGCTTAAATTACAGGCCTGAGCCACCGTGTCCAGCCTTACTTTCCTCTTTCAAAGGGTCTCCTGATTCTGTTCTAACTGGGAAGCAAGGCTTCCCAAACTAAAGGCACAGAAGTAGTCCATGGCTGGGAACTGCACTCTGGGATAAGACCTCTGAATGAATGCACTACGTTGTTTTTTTTCCCGTTGATGAAGTTTGTTTTTTGGTTTTTGGTTTTTTTTTTCATGTTTAAATTTTTAACTGTGGTTAAAAAAACATAAAAATGTACCTTTTTAACCATGTTTAAGTGTACAGTTTGTAGGGTTAAGTATATCTACATTATTGTGCAGATCTTCAGAGATCTTTCATCTTGCAAAACTGAAACTCTGTGCCCACTGAACAACAGCTCCCCATTCTTCCTCCCCAGACCCTGGCAACCATCATTCTACCTTCGGTTTTTATGAATTTGTCACTCTAGGTAGCTCGTATAAGCAGTCATACAGTATTTGTCTTTTAGCAACTGATGTATTTCACTTAGCATAATGTCCTCAAGGTTCATCTATGTTGCAGCATGTGACAGAATTTCCCTTCTTCTTTAGACTGAATCATATTTCATTGCATGTGTCTATATACCACATTTCCTTATCCATTCATCTGTTGGTAGACATTTGGGTTTGCTTCCTTGATCATGTTTTTATTTCTTTTATCTTCCAATCATCAATCCCTCCTGCAAATATCATTTAGAGTGCCTTCACTTGGATAAAAATTATTGGTTTCCATCTGTTATTTCTACTTGAGCGTAATCATTCCAAAGGGAAAAGCCTAGGCATTTGAGTGTTCAGGATTATATTTTAGCCACCACAGGCCAAAAATAGGATGTAGAGAGGTAAGAATACCATGAATAGCAGCTATGAACATTCTAAAGAAATTACCCACAGACCACCAAAAAATTAATCCAACATTTCAAGATGGTATTTGAGACAATCCCTAAACTATTCTCTGCCCTGTTCTGTGAGGTTAAACGCATGCTTTACAATAAATGGAAGGTTTTTAAAAACATAGCTGTAATGTCATGCAGCTCCTCCCATCAAAAAGTTAAGTCTATTTCCCCATCCCTCAAGTCAGCTGGCTTTGAGCCACAGACCGTTCAGATGGTTCAGAGCTTAGGCCGCAAAGGAACTTACAGCTTTCACCCTTGCCCTTTGGAACACTCTTGGATGGTGTTGAAAGCTACTCTGTAAGGAAGTAGGTGAAACCTCCTGGAGGGCAAGGACCACGTGGAGAGTCTACTCCAGCTGACAGTTCCAAGTGCCAGCATTGAGTGAGGCCATGCAGAGCTTCCTGTCCCACTGACTTCAACTTGAATACAACCACAGAGGAAAGCCCTGGAGAAGCCCACAAAGGAAACACCCAGCCAATCCACACCATCCCAGGAAGTAATAAACCACTGCTGTTTTAAGTCACTATGTTTTGGGGGTGGATTCTTATGCAGCAACAGTTGATTGACACTCTGTGTAGGCACTGAGTTACCTCAGGGCCCATATTACATTCTTAAGTTACTTGTTTGTTTTGTTGAGTAAACAACAATTTGAAAAAAAAAAAAGGACAAATAGGAAAAAAAAGATACCTTTAATTCTACCAAGAACTATTAACTGATGTTAATGTTTTATTATTAATATCCTTTCTTCTGTACAGAATTTATTTTTACTTTCATTGAGATATAAGCCACCCAAAAACAGTGTTTGTTTTTTTAGAAACTAACATGTGCTTGAGGCAATTTGTTCAATCAACTAGTATTTACCGAGAATAATTTTAAAAAATCAAAATTAAATTGTCCCAGTTACAAGCTTTGGAATCTGACAACCTGGACCCATTGATTCACTGCACTTACTGGAACCTGAACAACTTATCTGGCTGAGTCTCAGTTTCCTTATCTGTAAAAAGGGGGATGATGTTACCTGACTTGCAGAATTGCAATGAAACGATAAGTGTGATTGTGTGGGGAAGGCATGGAGCTGAGCCCCTGGAACAGAAGAGGCATGTGATAAAGAACATCTTCCACACCAGGGAGAAAGGCCAGCCCCAGCAATTATACAGAGTATCTCAGCCAGGCGACCCTGAGCTGAATTCTTTTTTCTTTTTTTTTTTTTTTTTTTTTTTTTTTGAGATGGAGTCTCGCTCTGTCGCCCAGGCTGGAGTGCAATGGCCGGATCTCAGCTCACTGCAAGCTCCGCCTCCCGGGCTTATGCCATTCTCCTGCCTCAGCCTCCCTGTAGCTGGGACTACAGGCGCCCGCCACCTCCCCCGGCTAGTTTTTTGTATTTTTTTTAGTAGAGACAGAGTTTCAACGTGTTAGCCAGGATGGTCTCGATCTCCTGACCTCGTGATCCGCCCGTCTCGGCCTCCCAAAGTGCTGGGATTACAAGCTTGAGCCACCGCGTCCGGCCCCTGAGCTGAATTCTTAGAGTAACAGGGGATTTACTGCCTGCAGGCATCTCTGGACAGATATTTCTATTCAGAAGTTTTTCCTAACACAAAGTTAAAATCTATCCTGCTCTAATTTTCAGCGATCTGTCATCATTGTTTCAACCCTCACATCTAAATAAAGCATGGAGATAGTAAATTATCTCCCAAGTGGGAGCCTTTCCAGCACTTTCCAATGGAACTTCCAGTGACGATGGAAATATTCCACATCTGTGCATCCAATAACAAAGCTACTAGGCACCTGCGGCAGTTGATCACTGGGAATGTGACTACTGCAACTAAGAAACTGAATTTTTATTTTGTTTTATTTTAACTAGCTTTAAATAGTCCCATATGGCTAGTGGCTTTCAGATTGGTCATAAGTGTTGGATATTAAAAAAAAGCAACAAGAGTCCCCTCTCTTTTATTCACTAAATCAAACATCATCCATTCCTTTACACATCATCTATATGTAATCATCTGAGTCCTTCACATCCCAGTTCTGTCCTCAGGGATTCATTCTAATTTTCCACATCCCCATGAAAGGGTAGTATCAGAACTGAACCCCTCTGCAGGTATCCCACGAAGGAATACCAAATTCTGATTAATAGAGACAGAGCAGCATCTCCAGGGCTGGCCTTGTATCCTTCGTTTCTGTATTCCTAGCATCCACTCCAGGAGATAGCTCATTCATAATTGATGAGTGGATGAATACGTTTTCTCAGCAGGGTGGAATACAGTGGAACTCTCACTTCCTTTGTTCCAGATGAAAATTTCCATGACCGGAATCTAAGAACACATCCTCTTTTTTTAAGTTAATTTGGTGGGGGGAGACATCTTGACCTATATTGATCTTGCTGTCAACTAAAGCCCCTCTTTTCCATGTTATCTCTCCTCCAATCTTGTGCTGTTTGGTGTGGCTTTCCAAATGCAAGCCTTTACATTCAACTCTGTGATATGGTTTGGATATTTGTCCCTGCCAAAATCTCATGTTGAATTGTAATCCCCCGTACTGGAGGCAGGGCCTGGTGGGAGGTGATGGGACCATGGTTTAGCACCATCCCCTTGTTGCTGTTCTCACGATAGTGAGTGAATTCTCCCGAGATCTTATTGTTCAACAGTGTGTGGCACCTCCTTACTCTCTCTCTTGCTCCTGCTCTCACCATGTGAAGTGCCTGATCCCCTTTGCCTTCTGCTATGATTGTAAGCTTCCCGAGGCCTCCCTAGAAGCCAAGCAGATGCCATCACCATGCTTCCTATAAAGCCTGCAGAACTGTGGGCCAATTAAACCTTTTATATATACATTACCCAGTCTGTAATTGCTCATTATAAAATAATGCAAGAACGGCCTAACACACTCTGAATATCTTTTTCTCTGATGTCCCACTTATGAAGACCATGAGGACTCTGATTCACATGTCCACAAGTATCTATGGGCCTCCCTGCCAACTGGAGATGGCTGCCCCTCTGGCTGGACAGCTCATGGCTTGACCATGGATAGCCACCTCTCTGGGAGGATTTGGAAAAAGCACTCACTCTGCTGGGGAACAGCCATGCCCGTTTGCTAAGCAAATCCCATGTCTGTGAGAATAAACAGTTATCCCTACTCTCAATGGAGGCCCAGGTCCCTAGACAGCTGGACTTGGGAATAGGAGCAGGGGCTGAGTCCTGGCTCCCTCCCCACAGCCCTTCTGTTCCAATCCATCTGATAGTCCATCCAGTATAGATGGTCCCTGACATATGATCGTTGGACTTATGACTTATCAACTTTACAATGGGTTTGTTGGGGGATAGCCCCATGATAAGAGGGGAAGCATGTGTACCTTGCTCCCTAATTTAACACCCTTATTTTCTATAATAGCACTATACAAACTATCTGAGGGTAAGAACCAGGGTTTTCTAAATTTTTAATCATCCTCACTCAGATTCACACTTTTGCAAAATACAATAAAAATAAATTATCAGAAAAATAAAATTTTAAAAATACAAGCCCAAACTTTATTTGTAGGTTAATCAGATGGAACATTACATTTCAGTAAAAACAAACATAATGAGAAAAAAAAGAATTGTAAAAACTGGACATGCTCCTTTGAGAAGATATGTATAGGCAATTATCATATAAAATTGCAATTACACTCATAGTTTTTTGCTGCTCAGCAGTTAAAATTGTGGGACAGTTAATCTGGGCAATACCTCCTTTAACAGTTCTCCCATGGGAGGTGGGCTATGTCCCCTCCCCTTGAATCTGGACAGGTTCTGTGACCACACTGACCAGTAAAATGTGGGAGAATCATGGTTTACCACTTTCTGGACCTGAACCTCAAGAGGCTGGGAATTTCTACTTCCTGTCTCTTGGAATCCTACAACATCAAGTAGAAAATCTAGTGACCTTGTTGGAGCGACCACAAAGAGAAACCCTGATTCTATCTGGGGTACAGACCAGTCTTCCAGCCATCCCCTCCAAGGCTCCAGCAGGTGAGCAAAAATTTCTTAGACCTTCCAGACCAGAGTAGCCACTGGCTGAATAATACCCAGGGATCCCAGCCAATGCCAGGTAAAGCAGAATTGCCCGTTGAGCCATGTCTGAATTCCTAACATAAAATATCACTAGATATAATAAAATGGGCCAGGCATGGTGACTCAAACCTGTAATCTCAGCACTTTGGGAGGCCAAGGTGGGAGGATCACTTGAGCCCAGGCATTCAAGACCAGCCTGGGCAACATAGCAAGACCCTGTCTCTAAAAAAAAAAAAAATTAGCAAGGTATGGTGGCATGTGCTTGTAGTTCCAGTTACTCAGGAGGCTGAGGTTGGGGGATTGCTTGAGCCCAGGAGGTTGAGGCTGCAATGAGCCATGAGCCATGATTGCAACACTGCACTCTAGCTTGGGTGACAGACTGAGATCCTGTATCAAAAAAAAGATAATAAAATGGTTCTTATATTTAAGCCATTAAGTGTTGAGGATTGTTTGTTCTATAGCAATGCATAACCAAAAAGAGAACTAAAGAAAAATATGTAAAGTTTTTAACACAACAAACGAGTCTTCTCATTGCTTGTTAACATATATAACCCAGATTGGATTGACAACAGTTCTGCTCACAGGGCATAATATACAGTTAAACCGTTTCTAGTTTGGCTTGAATAACACAGTAGAGAAACACATCCACAAAGGAACCTTTTTAGGAACTTCTTTAAACAATTTCAATAAATTTATAATATTCAATAAATGTATAATATTCACTTTAAATTTTTTTTTTTTTTTGAGATGGAGTCTTGCTGTGTCGCCCAGGCTGGAGTGCAGTGGCACCATCTCCACTCACTGCAAGCTCCGCCTTCTGGGTTCACGCCATTCTCCTGCCTCAGCCCCCCGTGTAGCTGGGGCTACAGGCACCCGCTACCACTCCTGGCTAATTTTTGTATTTTTAGTAGAGACGGGGTTTCACCATGTTAGCCAGGATGGTCTCGATCTCCTGACCTCGTGTCTGCCCGTCTTGGCCTCCCAAAGTGCTGGGATTACAGGTGTGAGCCACCGCGCCTGGCCTAAATTTTTATTCCAAGTGAAGTAAGACTGTATTTCAGTGAAGTAAGACTGTATTTTCAAAATTCATCTTCAACTCTTCATCAGAGGCCAGTTACAAAACTTTATCCTGTAAAGTTACAGGATATAGCAAAGATGATGAGATGCTTCTTCCGTGATTAGATTACATAAGGTTGTGACTCCGTTTTGCTAGTAGACTCTTTTCCTTGTCAGTTCTGATGAAGCAAATTGCCATATTGAGGAGGCCCGCCTGGTGAGAACTGTGGGTGGCCTCCAGCCAATAGCCAGCTAGGAGCTGGAACCGTCAATTCAATAATCCAGAAGGAACTGAATCCTACTTGTGTGCCAGGATGTGGACGCTCCCCTGGTGGAGCCTTCAGATGAGACCCCAGCCCCGGTCTGTACTTTGATTCAGCCTTGTGAGAAACCCTAGAGCAGATAATCCAGGTAGGCCATGCCTGAATCCCCAACCTTCAAAAACTGTGAACAGCCTGAGCATGGTGGCTCATGCCTGTAATTCCAGCACTTTGGGAGACTGAGGAGTGAGGATTGCTTGAGACCAGAAGTTTCAGACCAGCCTGAGCAACAATGTGATACCCTTCTTATCTTTACAAAAAAAAAAAAAATTAGCTGGGTGTGGTGACACGTACCTGTACTACCAGCTAGTTGGGAGGCTGAGGCAGGATTGTTTGAGCCCAGGAGATGGAGACCAGCCTGGGCAACAAAGTGAAACCCTGTCACAATACAATACAATACAATACAATACAATACAATACAATACAATACAATACAATACAATACAATACAATACAATACAATACAATAACCAAAAAGCTGTGAGGAAATAAATGTGTTCTTTTAGGCTGCTAAGTTTACTATAATTGGTTATGCAGCAATAGAAAACTAGTATAGATTTTGGTACCTGAAAGTGGGGTGCTTCCATAACAAATTAAAATGAGAGAGTGGCTCTGGAACTAGGCAGTGAACAGCAGTGGGAAGGATTTTGAGTGGCATCATAGAAAAAGCCTAAAGACTGGTCAGTAGCAATCTGGACTTTGAGGGTGCCGCCAGTGAGGGCTCAAAAGGAAGTAAAGAGCGTGTTCTTAGAAGCCGGAGGAAAGGGATCCTTGTTATGAAGTGACAGAAAGCTTAGCAAAGTTGTCATCTGCAGCTACGTAGAAAGCATAATATGCACCTGATGAACCTGTTTGTCTAAAGAGATTTCCAAGAAAAGAGCTGAAGATACCATTTGGTCTCTTCTTGCGATTTATAGTAAAATGTAAGAAGAGAGATAAACTGAGAGAAGGACGATAGCAAAACACACCTAACTTTTATCTTCCACTGGCCCTGTTCACTATATTCAGTGAGGGGGGAATCCTTCCCCGCCACAGATGGAAACTCCGCCAGAGCCTCTGATTTTTCAGCTCATTCCTGGGGAGAAGAAGTCTTATGAACACTTTAAGCCAAAGTCTGTGTCGTAAATCAGGGTGTCCAGTTAGTTATCAAAAGCCTTCCCTCAGTCAACAGTAAGACTTCTCCTAACCTTTCTCATCTTTGTCTTCATGTCCCCTTTAGGCACAGGTGTGGGCAGCCTCTGCTCTCCACCTGTCTATGCCCACATCCTCCTCCATTTCCTGTTCATTGTTTTTGGCCAAGCTTCCTCCCTGGAACCCACCTAGGTGAATATGGCTGGCATGTGGGGAAGAGGCCAGGCACTCAGCAATCCTTACTCAGCTAGGAGTTGCTCCCTTCCGTTTGGCAGGTACACATTGGACATTCTCTCTTGGACACTGCCTTGAGTCCTGTGGAGATTCCCACAGCCACTCTCTCCTGCACATTCCTTGGCTGAGGCAAGCGCAACTCTATGCTAGGAGGCCACTTGAATTGTCCCCACAGGCCCCTGGGATCCAGAGGCGAAGTTCGGTGGATTTTGCACACAGCTAACAAAGCTTAGGCCTCGAGGACACCCCCCCCAACATTGAGCATTACAATTTATTAAATGACTTCGGACAACTCTTGAGATTCTAGTATAATTTTTCTTCATTGCTTTATTAATAGGTTGAACTACACGAGTAGGTTTTGCACAGCTCTCCATAACAATTATTTTTAAATTAAATCAGTGATAATTTTCTCTACATCACTGATTATTTCAAAGAACCAGTGTTTGGGTTTATTCTTCAACATGATTGTTTTTCTGTTTACAAATTCACTTATTTCTGATTTTTTATCTTCTTTAATCCCACCCTTCTGCTTTATTTAGATGTTTTGTTGATCTGTTTTCTTAACTTCTTGAATAGGATACTCTTTATTTTCATTATTTCTTGTTTAGTAATGAAACTGTTTACATTCTTTCTGAAATGTATGGAAGTTTTGTTGTGGCTTAAAATGTGGCCCCCTTTTTGTGACTCTGACATGGGAGTCGAAATAAAAGTATAGAGATTTCAACATAGATGCATGATGTGGCTAGTCTGTCATATGTAAAACTGATCTGTCTTATTAGTTATCAATATTTTTACTTTTTATTTTGAAGAAATTCAAAACTACAGGAAAATCATAAGAATAATGTCAATGAACTGCCATATATGCTTCACCAGCTACTCACACTTTGCCATTTGTATGTGTGTACAGGTGTGTATGTGTACGTGTGTATGTGTGTATATCTGTGCATGTATGTATGCGAATGTGTATGTATGGATATGTGTATTGTGTACATGTGTATATGCAGATGAGTATATGTGGATGTGAATGCATGGGTGTGTATATGTACACATGTGGATGCATGCATACATGTATGTATGTGGATGTGTGTATGAGGCTGTGTGTGGATGGATGTGTGTATGTATGTATGTGTTTTTTGCTTGCTGTCTATACTTTGATGCTATATCCATGTATATGTATTGGGGCACTGCGTTTGGTAATGAGATGTCAACCATTCAAGCATGCGTCCTTCCACCGTAAGGACTTTCCTGGAGATGAGGACACTTCTTCAGCTGACCCCTCCTAGATTTTCATGCTGAGTAGACGGGTTTGGAGAGCTTGTGCTGAAGCAACTGAGAGCCACCACATTTTCCCTAGAGGACTCCATTTAAGATCAAGAAGATCCCTGCATCTAAAACTCAGTTTCTGGGGCAAAAGGGACTTCTGAGGATAAACTCTTATTGAGATATTTCCTGCTCAGTAAGAAAAAAAAAAAAAAGGCTGAGTGTTGTGGCTCATGCCTGTAATTCTAGATTTTGGGAGGCTGAGGTGGGAAGATCACTTGAGGCCAGGAGTTTGAGAACAGCCTGGGCAACATAGCAAGACCCCATCTCTAAAGAAAAAAAAAAGAATAAAAAGGGTAATTTGAAAAGGATAAAAAAGAAAATTAAAGTAGGATAAACCAAACAGAAACAAATGAATCTAATATTACTTCAGGGAGAAAACTATGCCCCCGTGAAAGTCCCCATTATTTTTCAGTCGGGGAATACTGGGGCTTAATCTCTTGGAGGGGGGTTGTTCCATACCAAGGGTCCTTCCATTGGTATTTCTAATGGGGGTTTCTGCCTAGAAGTAATTTTGGCCTCAGCATCTGCCCGACAGTTTTCTTCTGCCTTCTCTCCTTCACCTTTCTGATGGCTTTGGCAGTGTAAGCCTGCTACCTCCTTGGGTTTTTGCACTGCATGCAATAACTCTATAATTTCCTTGTGGTATTTAATGGGTGTTTCCCCAGAGAGTAGGAACTCCCTTTCTTTCCATATTGCAGCATGTGTATGTAGGATTAGATAAGCATACTTGCTATCTGTATACACATTTATTCTTTTTCCCTTTCCCAGTTCTAAGACTCAGGTAAGTGCCACTAGTTCTGCTAACTGGGCACTGGTCCCCGAGGGAAGAGGCTTACTTTCAAGTACAGTTACATCACTAACTAAGGTGTAACCTGCCCTTCGTATGCCATTCTCCACAAATGAACTTCCATCGGTATATAGGTTAAGGTCAGGATTCGCTAAGAGGACTTCTAAGAGATCATCTCTGGCTGCATAAGTCTGGACTATAATTTGTTGTCAGTCATGCTCGATTGGTTCCCCATCCTCTGGGGAAAAGTGGCAGGGTTGAGGGCCATGCACGTGTGTATTTGAAGCACTGGTCCCTCAAGGAGTAGTGCCTGGTATCTAAGTAGGCGGTTGCCTGATAGCCATAAATTTCCTTTGGCACCTAGTATGCCATTTACATCATGAGTAGTCCAGACAGTGAGATCCTTTCCTTGTATTATCTTGATAGCCTCTGACACTAAGACAGCCACTGCCGCAACTACCTGTAAACAGTGAGGCCAGCCTTTTGCTACTACATCAATTTCCTTACTTAGGTATGCCACTGGTTGTGGGGTTGTCCCATGAGTCTGAGTAAGGACTCCGAGAGCTATCCCTGCACTCTCTGTGACATATAAAGGGAAGTTTTGTCCTGTTGGAAGGCTTAAAGCTGGAGCTTATACTAGGGCCTGCTTTCAGGTTTTGAAGGTTGTTTCTGCCTCTGGTTCCCATTCTACTAGATGAGTATTTTCCCTCTGGGTTTCCTTGGTTAGAGTATAGAGGGGCCTGGCTATCTCGCTGTATCCGGGGATCCATAGTCGGCAAAAAACAGTAATTCCAAGGAACCCCCGCAACTGTTTTAATATCTTAGGGTGAGGATAAGCCAGTATAGGTTGTATTTGTTCCTTGCTGAGGGCCCTGGTCCCTCTGGCTAAGATTAGGCCTAGATATTTGACCTGCTGTAGGCAAAACTGGGCCTTCAACCTAGACGCCTTGTACCCTTGATTAGCCAGAAACTTCAAGAGATCTAGAGTAACCTGCTGGCATGAGGCTTCTGAACTGGTATCCAAAAGTAAATCATCCACATACTGAAGGACCAGAGTGCCTGGACTTGAGAAGTGGCCTAGATCTTGGGCCAGTGCCTGACCAAACAGATGAGGGCTACCCCTAAACCCTTGGGGCAAGACCATCCACATAAGTTGGGACGTGTGGTCTGTGGGATCCTCAAAGGCAAAGAGAAACTGGGAGTCAGAGTGCAGGGGAATACAGAAAAAGGCATCCTTGAGGTCCAGAACAGTGAACCATTCTGCTTCCTCTGGTATTTGAGAGAGCAAGGTATAGGGGTTGGGTACAACTGGATATAGAGGAATTACTCCCTCATTGATGAGCCTAAGATCTTGCACTAGTTTCCACTGACCATTTGGTTTTTGCACTCCTAGAATTGGGGTGTTGCAGGGACTTCTGCATTTCATTACTAAGCCTTGAGCTTTTAAATGTTTAACAATATCCTCTAATCCTTTATGAGCTTCAGGCCTTAAGGGACATTGCCTTTGATAAGGAAAAGTGTTGGGATCTTTTAACCTGGTTTCGACTGGGCAGGCATTTTTTGCCCTTCCAAATTGTCCTTCCAATGCCCAGACTTCAGGGTTGATTCCCTCCTCAAGTACAGGACAACAAATGGATAACCTGTTCCCCTTATTCATGTAGATAATAGTTCCAGCCTTGGCTAATATATCCCTCCCTAATAAGGGTGTGGGACTTTCAGGCATAACAAGAAAGGCATGTGAAAAGAGCAAAGTCTCCCAATTACAACTGAGGAAGCGGGAGAAATACCTGGTTTACAGGCTGTCCCAGGATTCCTCGGATGGTAACGGACTTTGAGGACAGTCATCCAGGACAGGAGATTAACACTAAGAAGGCTGCACCAGTGTCCAGGAGGAAGTCAATTTCCTGTCCCTCAATAGTTAAAGTACCCGGGGCTCAGTGAGGGTGGTGACATGAGTTGGCGATTGCCCCAGGCACCCTCGGTCCTGTTGTTGGATCATCTGGTTGGGGGCTTCTGACCCAGAGAACCTTCATCCTCTGGGGCAGTGCACCTTCCAGTGATTGCCTCAGCATAGTGGACATGGACGAGGGGGCAGCTTGTTTCTCATTGGACAATCTTTTTTAAAGTGTCCTAGTAAACCACACTGATAACAAAGCCTACCAGGTGATTGACCTGCTCCATTTTCTGTCCTCTCTGAACCACCAAGGTTTGTTTGTCTTAGGGTCATGACTAAGGCTGCGCCTTTTCTCTGATCTTGCTTTTTCTTTTGGGACTGTTCCTCTTGATCCCTATTATAGAACACCGAGGTTGCCAGGTTTAATGATGCCTCCAAATTTTGTTCAGGGCCCAGGGCTTGCTTTTGTAGCTTTCTCCTGATATCTGCAGCTGATTGGGTAATAAACTCATCTTTTAGAATCAATTGACCCTCCAGTGATTTGGGTGACAGGGGAGTATATTTTCTTAAGGCCTCCCGTAGCCGCTTGAGGAAGGCAGAAGGATTTTCTTCCTTTCCCTGAGTTATGGTAGACATCATTAAATAATTCCTGGGCTTTTTCCTAATTCTCCTTAGTCCTTCTAGAACACAGGTCAACAGATGTTTACAACTCCAGTCCCCATGATCTGAGTCGAGGTCCCAGTGGGGATCCATACTGGGGATGGCTTGCTGACTGGTAGGGAATTTGTCCCTTTCTTCAGTTGTCATCCTATCATTTACTTGACTAAGACACCAGGTATCTCCAAACTCTCCGACGGCAGCCAAAGCCGCATTCTTTTCATTAAAGGCCAGGGTTTGATCTAATAGTAGCATGACATCTCTCCAAATGAGATCAGAGGTTTGCCCTAGACCCTGTAGGACATCTGTGTACCTATCAGGATCATCTGAAAACTTCCCCAGGTCTACTTCGATCTGCTTTAAATCAGAGAGGGAGAAGGGGATATGTACCTGGGTTGGGCCAAATTCCCCTCCTATAGCTTGAAGGGGACATAACTGATAGCCTGGGGGGTTTTGGTGCTTTGGAGATTTCTTTGCTTATTTCCTTCTGGGCAGGGGAGATTAGAGAAGGATTATCATTAAAAGGAAGGGGAGCTATAGGGAGGCTAGGATATGGGGGTAAGCTGACAGGTCCTCCTGTGGGATGTAAATTGTAAGCTTTGCATAGTTGTGTATTCTCCCTCAATGAAAAGAAAGCTTGGGCATAAGGTACTTCACTCCATTTGCCTTTCCTCTTACAGAAAAGGTCAAGCTGCAGGATAGCATTGTAATTCGTACTTCCCTCAGGTGGCCATTTTTCCCCATCAGAGAGAGAATATTGGGGCCAAGCCACAGTGTAGAAAAAAATGAGCCACCTTTTTTTCAGGGTTTGTGGGTCAAATTGGTCCCAATGATTTAGGATGCATTTCAAGGATGAGCCTGTTGATGCCTGGGTGTTTCCCATCTGAAAGACAAAACCACCCGCAGTTTTGGTTTGTTTTATTTCTCCCCCTGCCCAAGAACTCACAACGGTCCCTGGACTCTGCTGATTGGAATAGTTGCACTCACCGACGCAGCAGCAGAAACACTAGTTTTCCTCCCAGACCATATAGAGGACCAAGGAAGGTCCGATTTAGTGGCCCTTACTGATGCATTCTCAAAACCTGCACCCTTGCCTGTCCTCCTAGACCACAAGGAGGACTGAGAAAATCAGATTTAGTGGCCCTTACCAATGCATTCTTGAAAACCTGTTAGAGTCCTAAGCGTTCTCCTCTTAGTATTGGGACTTTACCCCTGACCTATAAAGATGTTATGTCCCCAAAATGAAGTGGAGGCCATACCCTGAGGGAGGGAAGGGATCTCCAGGGTTGGAAGAATGACACCTTTTGTCCTCACTTGTATGAATAGGAAGGATACAATTTCTGAGGCTCCCCATATCCTAGCTTCAGGAATGGCTTTTGTTATACCTGCTTGTCTGAGGAGGGATCCTAAAATTCCAGGTAGTCCCCCCTACGATAGGGCTTTGGGCAAAAATTGTGTCTTTCTTATTGGTGAGCCCAGGTACCTAAAGAAGGTAACAGAGTCTTGGAGTTTATACTAGAAGTCATTCTTATAGGAGAAACTAGAAAAACACCAGAGACAGGCAGTGATTTTTAGAAGCGGGACTAACCTCAGAGAAGAGAGGTGAGAGGAAGTTCGTCTGGCAGGCATTACAACCCAGGGGGCAAGAGTCAGGGTAGATAGAACAGGTGGGTGAGTCTCGCTTGGGTGACATGCCTTTGAGAGTTCCACTCATGGCCACAGGGTCAACCAACTTGTTGTCGGGACCCCAGAGCTGCATGGCTTTCCTCTGACGACCCTCAGCTCAGCCTAGAAGTACAGGAAAAGCAGAAGCTGGTTCCAGGCAAACCAACACTCCCAGCTCCAAAGAGTCAGGGGTTGTTAGAGAGCCCTTTCTCAGAAAGCCTGACACCCGTGTCTTTAATCCAGCAGCCACTCTGCTTTTAACTGGCTGACAGGTGCCCGGTATTTAGGCCCTTAATTCTAAGGAAAAATAGGACAGAATAGCAAGCAAAAGAGGTCTGTTGGTGCTCACGGCTCGGTGATAGTCGATGTCCCACTGCTTGGTGATAGGTGAAAGTCTCACCGCGTGGTGATAGGTGAAAGTCCCTTCGTGGTCACCAAAATGTGTCTGGAATTGGTGGATTCTTGGTCTCACTGACTTTAAGAATGAAGCTGCTGACCCCTGCGGTGGGTTTTACAGTTCTTAAAGATGGTGTACCCGGAGTTTGTTCCTTCAGATGTTCAGATGTGTCTGGAGCTTCTTCCTTCTGGTGTGTTCGTGGTCTCGCTGACAGGAGTGAAGCTGCAGACCTTCACGGTGAGTGTTACAGCTCTCAAAGGCAGTGCATCTGGAGTTGTTCATTCTTCCCAGTGGGTTCATGGTCTCAGAGAGAGGAAGCAACAGAGAGACAAAGAGAGACAGAGAGGAAGAGATGGAGACAGAAAGTCAAAGAAAGAAGGAAGGAAAGAAAGAGACAGAGGAGAAGTCAAAGAGAAAGAAAGAGAGATGGAAGTAGTAAAGAAAAAACTGTGTACCCTATTCCTTTAAAAGCTCCCAGAATAAATTTCTAAATGTCTATCCAGCCAAGGCATATTCTTCTTATGTGGAACATTGACCTATATCTACCTTCCCACTAAGGGGACAGGCACCTGCACCTTAGTCTTTCTAAGTCCCAACACTAATATTGCCCCAGGAAATCAGACCTTATCAGTACCCCTCAAAGCTCAAGTCCGTCAGCACAGAGCCATCCTACTTATAGGGTTTGGAATGGCTACTGCTACAGGAACCAGAATAGCTGGTTTATCTACTTCATTATCCTACTACCACACACTCTCAAACGACTTCTCTGACAGTTTGCAAGAAATAATGAAATCTATCCTTACTTTACAATCCCAAATGACTATTTAGCAGCAGTGACTCTCCAAAATCGCCAAGGCCTAGACCTCCTCACAGCTGAGAAAGGAGGACTCTGTGCCTTCTTAGGGGAAGAGTGTTGTTTTTACACTAACCAGTCAGGGATAGTATGAGATGCCACCTGGCATTTACAGGAAAAGACTTCTGAAATCAGACAACACCTTTCAAACTCTTATACCAACCTCTGGAGTTGGGCAACATGGCTTCTCACATTTCTAGCTCCCGTGGCAGCCATCTTGCTGTTACTCACCTTTGGGCCCTGTATCTTTAACCTTCTTGTCAAATTTGTTTCCTCTAGAATCGAGGCTATCAAACAGATGGTCTTACAAATGGAATCTCAAATGAGTTCAACTAACAACTTCTACTGACGACTCCTGGACCAACCCATTGGCACTTTCCCTGGCCTAGAGAGCTCCCCTCTGGAGGACACTACAACTGCAGGGCCCCTTCATCGCCCCTATCCAGCAGGAAGTCGCTAGAGCGGTCATAGGCCAAAGTCCCAACAGCAGTTGGGGTGTCCTGTTTAGAGGGGGGATTGCGAGGTGACAACTTGCTAGCAGCCCTCACTCTTGGTGCCTCCTCGGCCTCCATGTTCACTCTGGCAGTGCTTGAGGAGCCCTTCAGCCCACCACAGCACTGTGGGAGCCCCTCTCTGGGCCAGCCGAGGCCAAAGCCAGCTCCCTCTGCTTGCAGGGAGGTGTGGAGGGAGAGGCATGGGTGGGAACCGGGGCTGCATGCAGCACTTGTGGGCCATCGCAAGTTCTGGGTGGGTGTGGGCTCAGCAGGCCCCTCACAGGAGCCACTGGCAGGCGCCGCCAGCCCCAGGCAGTGAGGGGCTTAGCACCCAGGCCAGCAGCTGCGGAGGGTGCGCCAGGTCCCCCAGCAGTGCCGGCCCACCAGGGTTGTGCTCAAATTCTCACAGGACCTCAGCTGCCTCCCCACAGGACAGGGCTCGGGAACTGCAGCCTGCCAGGCCCAAGCCTCCCCATCCCCCCCCCGGCCCCCCGCCACTGTGGGCTCCCACCCAACCTAAGCCTCCCCAATAGGCGCTGCCTCCTGCTCCATGGTGCCCAGTTCCATCAAGCGCCCAAGGGCTGAGGAGTGCAGGCACGTGGCGCAGGACTAGCGGGCAGCTCTACCCACTGCCCTGATGCAGGATCCACTAGGCGAAGCCTGCTGGCCTCATGAGTAGGATGGGGACTTGGAGAACCTTTATGTCTAGCTAAGGGATTGTAAATACACCAATCAGCACTCTGTGTCTAGCTCAAGATTTGTAAATGCACCTATCAGTACTCTGCATCTAGCTAACCTAGTGGGGACTTGGAGAGCTCTTCTGTCTAGCGCTCTGTGTCTAGCTAAAGGATTGTAAACACACCAATCAGCACTCTGTGTCTAGCTCAGGGTTTGTAAATACACCAATCAGTACTCTGGGTCTAGCTCAAGGTTTGTAAATACACCAATCAGTACTCTGTATCTAGCTAACCTAGTGGGGACTTGGAGAACTTTTCTGTCTAGCACTCTGTGTCTAACTAAAGGTTGTAAACACAACAATCAGCACTCTGTGTCTAGCTCAGGGATTCTAAACACACCAATCAGCTCTCTGTAAAATGGACCAATCAGCTCTCTGTAAAATGGACCAATCAGCTCTCTGTAAAATGGACCAACCAGCTCTCTGTAAAGTAGACCAATCAGCTCTCTGTAAAATGGACCAATCAGCAGGATGTGGGTGGGGTCAGATAAGGGAATAAAAGCAGGCAGACCAAGCCAGCCAGTGGGGATTTGGAGGTCCCCTTCTAAGTTGTGGAAGCTTTGTTTTTTTGCTCTTTATAATAAATCTTGCTGCTGCTCTCTCTTTGGGTTCATGCCACCTTTATGAGCTGTAACACTCCCTGCGAAGGTCTGCAACTTCACTCCTGTCAGCAAAACCACGAATCCACCAGAAGGAATAAGCTCCAGACACATCTGAACATCTGAAGGAACAAACTCCAGACACACCATCTTTAAGAACTGTAACACTCACCGTGGGGTCGCAGCTTCATTCTTGAAGTCAGAGACCAAGAACCCATCAATTCCGTACACAAAATGAGTAACAGATCCATACTGGAGAAAAGAAAAAAAAAAGTCTCATTAAAAAAAAAAAAAACTATTCCAAGTAATTTTGAATGCAGTACTCTATTTCTCCTCAGTTTAAAACCAAAAAGAACTAAATAGATATTGAACTTCAATTAGAATGTTTGTTTATCTCAATGGTATGTGTTTGCAACACTGAAGCTTCTTCTGTATTATGTGGGATTGAGCAAATGAATAAATAATCAGCGACACGTTTCCCACCATTGAAAAAGGGAATTAGAAATAGTGAACTTGGCCAGGCATGGTGGTGTGTACCTGTGGTCCCAGCTACTCAGGGGGCTGGGGTGGGAGGATCACTTAAGCTCAGGGGGTCCAGGTTGCAGTGAGTATGATTGCACGAGTGTACTCCAGCCTGGGTGACAGAGCAAGATCCTGCCTCAAACATAAAAAGAGAGAGAAAAAAAGAAAGAGGAGAGAGAGAGGGAGAGGGGGGAGAGAGGGAGGGAGGGAGGGAAGGGAAGGAAGGAAAAGAGAGAGAGAGGGAGGGGAGGGGATCCATGGAAAGTACCAGATAAGTCTAGAGAAAGGAAAGGATCCATGGAAAGTAACAGATAAATCTAGAATACATTGCTGTGACAGAACACATAAAGAAGTGCTCAAAAAATAATGAGATAGGCCAGAAGGACATTGGGGTCGGCTTGATGGAGCACCCTCTGGAAAAACCCAGGATAACCTGAGCATCAAAATGATAAGATGGCAGTAGGTCATAATCCTTGTAATAAAATAAGAATCAATAGACCATACCAGTATTAATTAATTATTTATCTCTTGAGAAAAGGTGAAGTCCATAAAATAATTTAAAACTGCGAGAGTAACAAAAGTCACTAAGAAAGGCCTTTTAGTTAACTCACTTAAGTTCTAAGAACTGAGAAGGCAAATTTGGATTATTCTTAGAAGGAGAAATCCTCCTGAGGGCAGGACTATGGTGTCCAGAAAGAAGGCTATGACCGCAGAGCCTTGGGCTCACCCCTCGAGCTGGCTACCCCATTCTCTGTAGGATAGGTGCTAGGGAAGGGTTCACTTCCCCAGGTATGATAGCTGGAGAAAATCCAGAACATGCTGGAAGTACCCTGCCTCTATTTGCTGTCACATTTATTTTCTATTGCTGTGTGATAAATTACCACTAAGTTAGGAACTTCACCAAGGCAAACTTAGCCTCGGTACAGGTTAATGGGGGTCCTCTGCTCAGGGACTTCAAGATGTCCGTTGGGGCTGTTATCTCGTATGAGGATCAGTGTTCTCACCCAATCTCACTAGTTCTTAATGGAATCCATTTCCCTGTGGTTGTAGGACATAGGTCTCTGGACAGGGACTCCTCTCACCTTCAAGGGGGTGCTCATTAGGCCCTTAGGTAATTCCCAAAGTGGCTGTTTGCTTCCTTCCTGACAAGCACCAGGTCACCCTGGATGTTTTACTCTCTTCAAAATGGCTCCCATGACTAGGTCAGACCCACCCAGATAATATCCCCTGTGATTAACTCAAAGTTAACTGGTGAGTAACCCAATCACAAAAGTGATATCCTGTCATATTTGCAGAAGGGAAGGGCTCATACCAGTTTGTACACGAGAGGGCTGGAATCTCAGGGACCCCCTTAGAATTCCATCTCCCACAACTGCTTTTTACAGGAGAAATTCAGCCAAGAATTCAGTCTCACTGCGGATAATAAATCACTTTGTAGATAATGAGAGGGGCTTTTACCCTAAAACCTAGGTATTTTGCTTAAAAAAATAAGAGAAAAAAAGCTGCAACAGCACTTGTGGTAATTCATCCTAAGAATATATTTGAAAAATATACTCCAAGGTATGTACAGAATAATGCCTGCAACATTCATTATAAAAGTGAAAAATTTGAAATCAACCAAATATCTGTCAGTAGGAGACTAGTGAAATAAACTATGGAGCATCTTTTTAAATGTTAGATCTATATTTAGTGACATGGATAGGTGTCGTAGAGATCCAGTCAAATGAAAAAGAAGCTTATGGAGCAGTGGATTCCAAATAACCTCAATTATTTTATTTATACATAGTTACTTAAACCTATGCATTTAGAAATCAAGAAATACATGTATCAAACTGTTAACAGCTGTAATCTCTGTGGGGTGGGATTACAGAGGTACCTTCACTTTTCACTTTATACTTCTGCACTACTCAAATTACTTTAAACGAGAATTTAATTTTCTTATAATTAGCAGCAAAAAGTTAAGTTACTTCCGCTTTGAGAAAAAAAAGTAAGGAATCTTAGAGGAGGATATTATTTTCTCTTTTGGTCACTAAAGTTACAGTCCAGCCTTTTTTTCTCTCCACCTTCAACTTTTCATACCATCTTGTCAAACAATACTAAATTGAGTGTTTTTTAAGACAAAATTTGAGTTCCTTACTGATGAGTGACAAATATATAAAAAGCATACAACTATAGGGCATGTGGAGTAATTGGAACACAAAGTAAAAGGCCATAATATATATTTCTAGAACAATATAGTGATAATCGGAAACTCAAACAAAATCATTTATGTACTACAAATGTATTACTTGCTTATCAGCTTCTGATTCATTTACTTTTGAAATTTGCTTATTCCTTCTGTTAAAACATTGCTGAAACCATCAGCCAGTTCATCTTTAAGAAAATGCACACTGGCTCTCATGTCATATTGATTTCGCAATGTGTCATTACAGTTAAGTTATTCTACAGCAAACAATGCTAATACTCTGAAATAATAATAGATTTCAGCCTTGCTACAGTATTAGCTTCCAACATGTGGCTGTTTTGCATGCTAAGAATTAATACAACCTGCCAGGATCCTCTCATCAGTTTGCCTCCCAAGTTCTCACACACAGGCTGTGTGCTTTCCCTTCAGACATATTTTATCCAAATAATTTTGAAAGCAGTCATATTTTGGAAATGTCAAAATTAAGAATACATGTTCTGTATGTGCACAGATGGCAGCTCTGGCTTCTGTAAGCAACAGAAACTCAAGACCCAGACAAGCAGAAGTTCTTTTCCAGGAAGCTGCTAACAGAAAGCTCAAGCAATATGACACTGCAGACAATGCCTGTAAATAATTCATTAAGGGTCATTATATAATCTAAATCACTTCTCCTGGAAAATCTCAGCTGTCCTCACTTCCCCCTGTGAAGAGGAGCTATACTTGACTCCACCGAGATGGTGGAATCCTTTCTTGGGAGACACAATCCCCTGTTTAACTGCAATAGTCTACATATTGTCCTTGACAGTTCAGTTTGCCATTCAGCCAGACTGTAAAATAACAATAGCACCGGGGCGCCATCTGTTCCACCCAGGTGTGTGTGCTCTGTGACTCTGCTCAGCTTGCTGAGTATGATGGGGGTGGGGAGGTTGGTCTCTCGGCTTCTGTTTGGTTTTCATCGTCTAAAGTGCCTTCTGAGTGGCTTGAGAGCATGGTTTTGTGCCTGGTACTCTTGTGTCATTATGTTCCATCTTAGAACTTGACGAGTCACCTGTATGTATTTGTGCCTGGAACAAACACAGTGTTTTCCCCTGAAATAACATACTCCCAGTGAGTTTCAATTTGGCAAGGACTGTCTCTGCTCTTGGTGAAAGGACTTCCGTGCCCAAGAAGTAAGAGGTTCATCCAAAGCACAACTTTCCTGCAGGTTTTGGCATTCTTTGCAGGAGTCATGCCATAGTAACAAGCAGGAATGAGCGTGTATTAGTCCCTTTTGTGCTACTAGAACAGAATACCACAGACTGGGTAATTTATAAACAAGAGAAAATCATTTTCTCACAGTTCTGGAGGTTGGAAAGTCTAAGATCTAGGCGCTGGTATCCAGTGAGAACCTTCTTGCTGTGTCATAATATGGAGGAAGGCGAGAGAGTGAGAAGAGAGACAGCCTACTATCCAAAGCCTCTTTGTAAGGCAGTAAGCCCACCCAAGAGAGTGGAGCCCTCATGACCTAATCACATTTTAAAACCCCACTTCCTAATACCATTACATTGGCAATTAAATTTCAACATGAGTTTTAGAGGGGTGAGCATTCAAACCAAGGCAGAGAGTAAACATCTGGTTAACTTCAGACACCATTTGAAAGCCAACAGTTCTCCAAGGTTCTCAGCTGGCTGTTCTTCACCTGGTTTTTTTTAAAGTAACCTATCTGGGGCAGCAGATGAACTGCAGTGGGATAGTATGAATTTCATAAAACATGCATAGATCCTCATTTTAAAATGGCAAAGATAGGCCCTTCAATGATTACGTAGACTATTAAAGAAAGATAGTCTGGCTGTCCCCACCTAACAGTCCAGATGGAAAAGATGATGAAATCAGAGTTCAAAGTACATGAAAATAAATGTTTTGGTTTATTTGACTAGTACAGCCTGAAGCAACCAGCAGCAGGTTTGAAATTTCCTTGGCCACTCATATTTTATCATAAAAATTCACATAAATTCTGTTTTCTCCTCCACAACGTACCTGTATTGTTCATGTCAAAAAATAGCGTCACCCACATTTCAACACAAGGGGAAACAGAGGCCATCTCTTAACTGTTTTGCTGCATAACTTGCAAGATGCTATATTTATACCCTTCTTTGGATTCTGGAAAACTGGTCCTTGTTGAAAAGAACTGCCACTGCACCTCTGAGTTGGCAATGAGCAACTTCTTGTCTCTGTTTTGGCATTGCCATGTTTTGAGAATCCAAACTTATGAATCATGCATTAAAATAGCCCTCAAGGAAAATGCACACATACACACACATACAAACACACACACACACACACACACACACACACACACTCTCTGCACTGCACATGTCAGATAAAGTATTGAAAAGCCTGGCAAGAAATAACACCAGAGAGCAGCATCTGAATGAAGGACAAGTGAACACAAAGCAAACAGACCATATTGATCTCAGATCATACCTAATTACGTAATTACCATTGTCTTGTCCCCTGGTGTTGTCGCTCACTTTGTCTCTCGGTATTCTTCTTCTGATGCCTTCTATTCAGTCTGCTTATTTCCTCAATATCATTTTCCAAACTCACTGCTTTCAAATAAACACCCTCTCCCTCAGGTTCTTCTCTGTTTCCTGCAGCACACATAAAGCCCGGTGCCACCATCTCAGGTCCACTTTATGTGCTCCAGCCCTGCTCTTGTCTATTCTCAGTGCTGCTTGCATGCCTTCCCCATGGTCCAGAGGATCCCCACCACTGGAAAATTCTGTTGTCACCTCAATTTAAGCCTGGTGGGATCTTTGCCCACCACCACCCACCTTGAGATCCTGTTCTTTTCAGGACAACTCAAAGAAATGACTTTGCAAGGGCAGTCAAAGTTACTAGCATAAAAATATGATAAGACTGACTGTTGTAGGACAAATGCTAAGAAGTGTGGAAAGTAGACAGCAACTACCTTCCTCGTCTGCAAATAAAAAGACTGACTGGCATGGTTATGGGAAGTAGAGAAGGGAGTTATATTTTGGAATGCTATGAAGAGATATTTGAAACACTTGCAGATTTAATTATTCATCTCTTTTAAGATCCACTTTCTCCAGGAACTACTTTATTGACCAGCAGGTAGACACATAGACTAATGCCTTAGGTTGGCAGTATGTAGAAAAGTGTTAAATTCAGCCTTTTAATCCAGAAATTTTCTAGGAAACAGTTCTAAATAAATACTCTCCTATGGGTTCAAAGATTAGTACATTCAAGGATCGTTTTGGTGTAGTATTAATTGGAGTTAAACTTGGAAACAACTTAATGTCCATCATTAGAAGATAAGTTAAAGAAATTGTGATGCACTGATACTGTGGAATATTATTATTCAGCCGTTAAGAAGAATTAAAGACCTGCAGAGATCAAAATACATTGATAAGTGAAAAAAGGCAGAGCAATGCATACTGTATGATAATATTATATGTATATGTTTGTGTGTGTACATGAATACATGTACATTGCATGTGTGTACACGTAGACCCAGTGCTAGCCACATAAGGTTCTATGCAAATTAGAGTTCTCCTGCAAAGCACTTTATTTCTATTTGTTGGGGAAAAAAGTTATAATAAATAAACAAGTCTTTAAAAACCTAAACAGGAAAAAAATGAACTTTCCTTCTAAGACCCTCTGGGAAGTTATATTCTAAATACCAGAGCTTTGATTGACTAGGAATGAACTAATCAGAGCCCCAACCAATTTTTGGCATGCTACCTCTTAGAGAAAGGTGAAAGTCCATCTTTAGAATAAACTCGCTCATGCCAGGGATAAAGCATCTACTTCTCCCACCCCAAAAGGAAAAACGCAGGTCATTCCCTAGCATTAGGACACAGTCTAATCACCCACACTCTTCTTGTCTTGAGAAACTATGCAATAACTCCAGAAATCACAAGATCCTCTTAAAATGCTCAATTATCTTTAGAATACTATAATCACATTGGATGAATGTGGACAGATACATTCTAGAAATACTTCCAACAACAGATTAAAACAAAACGATTGTATTAGCTCTAAATTAAATTTTAAGTGTTTTACACATAAAAATCCCACTCCTCAAGCACTTGTAGTTTAAATTTTTACTCTTAAAATGATGTCAGCTAGAAGGGAATAAAATAGACATTTGACCCAAAATCTCACTAATGATTTGTAGTTTTGGTTAAAAAAAGAAAACTTCTTTTTTTTAGCTCAAAGCATTTTAGGAAGTAGTTGATACTAATGAACTTCATCCCATCTTCCCCTCAGGGAAAATAGCAAGTGGGGGTATGTTTGTTTGTTTTTGAGACAGAGTCTCACTCAGTCAACCAGGCTGGAAGGCTGGAGTGCGATGGCGAAATCCTGGCTCACTGCAACCTCTGCCACCCGTATTCAAGTGATTCTCCTGCCTCAGCCTCCCAAGTAGCTGGAATTACAGGTACCCACAATTATGCCCGGCTAATTTTTGTAGAGATAGGGTTTCGCCATGTTGGCCAGGCTGGTCTTGAACTCCTGACCTCAGGCGATCCACCCACCTTGGCCTCCGAAAGTGCTGAGATTATAGGTGTGAGCCACCACGCCCGGCTGCAGGTAGGTTTTAAAGACTCATAATTCAGAAACCGTCACACAGAGTCCCCGACCCCACCTCTTCGTCCCACATTTACATCATCTGACATTTTCAGATATCATTTTCCAATTCAGTATTAACCGCCAGAGAGGAAAAGGCCTTGGGCACACTTTTGAACACTTATCTACCTTGGCGGTTGGAACAGTTTGTTACCTCCACCTCCGTATGGCCCCCGCATTTCCTTTCCTTCTGACCTCACCAGAGGCAGAGAGCAGGAGTCCCACTCTCTCCCTGCAGATGGTCTTTCCTATCATATTTAAAAGCCATGGGTAAGTTTCCCTTCAGCCTGAGGAAAGAAACGCCCACCATGTGAAAGGGAACATGGATAATTTTTTAAAGTTTTTGGAGCATCCTCAAAAGCACAAGATGCGAAGAGTAATCCAACACCACCCTCCATAAAACAAGAAAGAGCATCTGCCGTGTCCTGCTCGAATGAACAGTACAGGATGTTCACCTGGACAGTCGGTCCCTGCAAATCCCGAGAGATGTCCTGCATATGCATCTTTTGGAGTCTATCAATATTGATGCTGTGTTATGAACTGAGTCACCATCAACCAAGGTCTCTCTTGTCCCCTCCAGCCTGCCCTATGTAAACACTTCTGTGATTCGAAGTGTGCGGTTTCTGGAAAAACAATACATCTAATTTTCTCCTCGTTCACAGAATTCATCTGTTTCTGCCACAAGGGCCTGTGAGAGGGAGAAGATTGTCATCCTACCTTTTAAAGTAAAAACCTTGGCCCTGCATACGAATGACCTTCCAGTTCTGCAGACATGGACCAAGAGAAAAGGTGTGCTCAACATCTGGCCACAGACAACTCCACTGTTGTAACAATGAAGTGGTATTTCCCCCAGGATGGAAACACGTGCTCAGGAGAATAAACAAACCTCTGAATGCTATCTGTAACAGCTCCATCTGCTGGTTCCCAGATAATGTTACAGATCTGACAGGTGGTCATCGATCATATTGATCCAATAATAAACAGTGCATTATAATAGAAGTTTTGTCGTTTTTCTTCTCAATTCATCCAGAACTGCTCCTGCCCCAGACACCAGCTAGCATATGCAAACAGCAACTGGGAAGGCTAAAATGGAGAACAAGTATGGCTTTGGAAGACAATCTAGCTAAATGGAGAACTCTCCAGAATAAAGGATATAATAAAGGAACAGTGGGGCCCTGTCTGTCCATCTTTGCAGCATCAGACAATAGACCTTGCTATCCTGTTCCTTGGGTTTTCATCCCCTAAGGTGGAGGTAGTGATACTTGTAACTTGGGTCCAAGTGATGTTAAGAGGATTAAAATAATGAGGCCATGTTTGGTATGCTGTGAGCTCCTAAAAGTCGTGAGTCATATAAAGACAGAGGCATTATAATTACATCTTTATATTCACTGGAAGTTATTATTAAGCTTAAAATCTCCCATTAATTCAGCGAGAATTAGATGTCTATCAGAGACATTCAGTTAGATATTGTAATATCCAAAAAAGGTAGGTTTGGTGAAAAAGAAGATGTGAAAGGGCAGTAGTAGGCAGAGCTCAAATAGGCCAAGTTCATCATTGTTTCACGAGCAGGAAAAACAGGTCCAGGAAACGTTCTTGTCTTTTTTATTTAATACATATGTGCCCACTTTCCTAATGGGATTGCTATCCCAAGTTATTTTCATCTGCTTAAAAGTCATATACCATTAAATCCCAGAGGCCCACCACAGCACTGAATACCCAAACCTAAGACGTTTGTACTCAGAGGCAGGCACTAGGATTGGACTAAATTTTGGCATCATCAGGGTACGATGGCTTGGGGGTTTTGGGCCTTCCATGATCTTCATCATCCTCACCCTAAACCCATCCAAAGTGTCATGGGTTAAATTGTGCCCCCTCCTGTCCAGAAAGAGGTATATTGGAGTCCTAATCTGCAGTACCTCAGAATACGACTTAATTTGAAGATAGGGTCTTTACAAACATAATCAAGTTAAATTTAAGTCATTAGGGTGGTGTCTAATTCCAATATGACTGGCGTCCTTGTAAAAAGAGGAACTTTGGAAACATGGAATAGATGGGTAGAGACACAGAGAGAAGATGGTCATCTATAAGCTAAGGAGAGAGGACTGGAACAGACCGTTCCTTCACTACCCTCAGAGGGAACCACTGCTGCCAACCACTTGACTTTGGACTTCTGGCCTCCAGAAATGGGAGACTATAAGGTTCTGCTGTTTAAGCCACCCAGTTTGTGGTACTTGTAACTGCAGCCCCAGCAAACAAATACATCTAGTAAACACACCGTTTAAGTAAAAACAGTTAGCTTGTTAATGTATCGGTTGAATTATTTTAGAACAAGTCTAGAGTCATTTCATTCCCTCTGTGACAGGCAGAATGGCCATGCCATTTTCTCTGGAGTGAAATCCTTACAATATAAAAAGTTGATCTGCAAACAATTTTAAATGTTAAACCCAAGAAGATTTATAAATTCTCAGATGATCTCTAAATTGACAAGAGGAAAAAAAAAAGGAAACCTTTTCCTCATTGCCAAGTCCTTTATCAAGTTCACTTCCATGATGCTTCCCATTGAAATTGAAAACTGTCAAAGAATCACTGAGATTTATGATGAGTTGTTTCTATCCACAACAGAACGTCAACACCGGTTAAAATTTGACAACCATAATCTAGATGACAATTTTGTGATTGGGTCCAAATGTAATTTTTTCTTCCCCTGCTGCTGTAATTGACCAGGCCTTATCATTTACTTTATTGTGATATCAGCCATGATACCTTTTTTCCCAAAAGATCACCCAAAGCGCGTAAACTCACCAGGGTCAGATAAATATTAACTTCTCAAAGAAAACCCTAGAGGGCTCAAAAGCAAACCTAGTAATTCAGCCAATGGATTGTGCATCACCTATGGAAAGCTGTTCAGGATGGGAAAAGTATAACTAAGTATAATTTCCTGCCTTCGTTCTCCCACTCTTAACACGTTAGACATGTCAGGGAGTCGGCAACCATGAATCCAGAATAATTCCATGAAATGCCAATCCACTCTCTCTACATATCTTTTTCTAAGTGTTTTACTTCCAATATTCACATTTGCATGATGCCTTCTAGGAAAAACCTAGGTTCATTATTTATTCTCCATGTTGTACCTGCCAGAGCACTATGCCCTGCCTTGACATTCCCTTTCTTAGTGGGGCACTCATAACCCCCAAAGGGATGAAGGACAAAGGAAAAGGAGGGGGCACTGACTGTGATCCATGCATTGCGAGAGAGAAGGAGCTAACCTATGGTGAACCCACTGTGATAAGACAATTGCCCCACCCTCTAGACTGCCTTGAGCCTGGAGCCCTCCTAACCACAGGACTCAGTGCAATCCAGTCCTGTTCCAATCTAAGGGCTTCAACTCTGTAAGATAAATACATCATGAATACAAACCCTCCAACCAAAAACCGAAGGATCAGATTTACATGTCAAATTTAATACTTCTCTAAACCAATGTTACTGGAAAGTGACATGATTTTCCACTGCAAACCTCTGGTCTTCTGCTGCATCTTTTTACTGGAAAGCAATAACATGATGCCTGAGTCAATCATTTATTTAGTCTTGAATGCCAGCAGCTGAGATAAATAGTGTCCCTCATTGCCACCAATAGAATGGACCAAAGAGAAGGAAAGCACTACAAGGGAAAACAAAATTAAAAGAAATGGAAATGGAGGAGAAAAACCAAGTACATGTAGAAAAAAAACAGGAGAATTCAGACAACAAATGCTATAAGACTCTACGTGAAAAGCTGTTGGAGAATAAGGGGATATTTACACAGTGACAAAGAATATTGAAACAATGCCAAAGGTCACTCATCCCTCAGTGACTTCTTAATCACATGAGGTGATTTGGTGGTCACCACCTTAACCAAGTGATCAAACTTAGCCTCTCTAATAGAAGAACATGATTTGCCTCCTAATGAGATGCAATGTGACGCACTACAATGTGGCCTTCTTCCCACAAATGTGTAGCATATGCCTCATCATGACTCCAGATCTGGCATCCTGTTTCCGGTTATGCAGGGGTAGGGAAACAAGGCAGGTAACACCAGGAGAAAGCAATCTGGCAAATCCAGAATGTAGGGTGTTCTAAAAATGCCTTGGGTTATCAAAAGTCAGTGTCAGGGAGGGAGGGAGGGAGGGAGAGAGGGAAGGAGGGAGGGAGTAAGATAAGGAAGACTGTTGGAAATCAAAAGAGAATAAGGACATTAAAATATTTTGTAAACCAAATACAGTACATGAGCCTTGAATAAGTCCTGGATCTGGAAAAAATAGACAGTCTATAAAAATACATTTTGTTTTTGGTAAAATGTGAGAAATGTAAACAAGGAATTAATATCACACAGTATTATGTAACTACTGTTAATTTTTAAGGTGTGGTAACAGCGTTGTGATTATATTGAAGAATTGTATTCTTAGGAGATGCCTGCTGAAATATTCCATGAGGAATTTTCTGCCATCTTCATTCCAAATAGTTCAGCAAAATGAAAGTGCACTTATATAGAATGATAAAGTATATGTGGCAAAATACTAACAAATGTTGAATCCAGGTGGAAGGTACCCAAATGTTCACTATTCTTTCAACTTTTCTGTGTGCTTGAAAACACTCAGAATATAAATTGGGAAGATGGAAAACAACTTTCAGGATCACCTATCTTCCCCCAGTGCCTCCCTCCCCTCCCAGTTTCTATCCCAGCAATTTCTAGCCCAGATAAACAAGAGATGCATTGGCTTTTTAAATAGCTTTATTTTATTGAGATGTAATTCGTACACCATACCATTTACCCATTTAATGTGTACATTAATTTACCCATTTAATGTGTACTGAATGTGGCTTTTACTGTGTTCACAGATTTGATCACCAAAAGCAATCTCAGAGCATTTCCCTCACCCCAAAAAGAAACACCACACCCCTCAGCCCTCACTCCCCAGCCCCTAACTCCCAAGTCTAGGCCACTGCTAGTCTAGTTTCTGTCTCTAGATGAATTTGATTGTTGCTTCTTGAAGATTTTATACATATTGCCAAATTCTTTGGCTGTGGCCAACTCTTTAACAAAACAATCTGTGTCCTGCAGTGTCTGTTATTCCAGTTCTCTGGTTCTCGGCAGGAGATAAGAAGGAACTGGTATTACTCTTGGCTTCTGAAAGCCCAGAAGCCTCATAAGACCATGCCTCTTGCCTTCTGGCTCTGCTGCTGAAGGAACTGAAGGAAAAGCATCAAGTCTCTGGAGAGCACAGTCAACGTTTCACTTGCTGAGGGCACGGGGAGAGGCATTGCCCATCTCCAGCTCCCCATTGTGCACTGGGATCTTTGCAGATGCACATTGCTTCCTGACAGCCCCTTGTGGTCTGGGGTTGGGATACTTACTTCCTTCAGACTCCATCTCAGCTCTCACCTCCATTGTGCCTCTCTGGAGGCCACATGTGAGGCTCAGGTAAGGTGTGAGCAAGACACTTAGCTTCCTTAATTGAATCAACTGCGTAGCAGTGCCAACAGCTATAACAAGCAAGAACTCCTCCATGAGAGGACCTTGGAATAACTAGTCTCAAGACAATTCCGTTATATCCTAGTTCAAGTCAAAACATGCTAGAGTATGTATTTCAGCTGATTGTGCATTGATTTGTAAGTGAGAACTGGTCACTCCTGGAGAGGAACAACTGTAGCTTATGGTGCCTCTGGGAGGAGCTTCGTGGAGGAAGGTTTCTCCAGTATGAAAAGTCTGTGAATTTTGAGTCCATGAGTAGGACTGGAATGTTTCTGAAGTAAGAATAGCATAAAAAATGGTGGAACAGCATGCAATCTATTAAGGTTGGAGGGTGTAATGTATGAAGTTTAGCACTGGCTTGCTGAATAAGCCCACAGAGAAGACACAGGATTTGTATCTAAGTAGTTGTATTTCATTTATGCTTGCTCCCCACTGCATCTTCTTTGTCATGGATTTTTATTATCAGTTACCTTGTAGATGCCCTGCTACATTTGCTGGTTTTAAATGGGTTTTCCTAACTGGGGAATGATGTGAAGCCTGACTTGATGTACTCTTTGCTTCGTGTCTCTCAGTTTTCCATCCTGGGAGCACCAGACACTGACTTTCTAAGCTCTTTGTCTGCATCTCAGTCCTCTGCCTAGCACATATCTGTGGTACATGCAGGAAGAAAGCATGAGCCTCTTCACGGGACACTTGTTAGACAAAGACACCCATTCCCACGAAGGCTACAAATGTGAAGGCCTGCCTTCAAATCCCCTTGTCTAATTTTGGTCATGAAGCAATATTTTCACCCAAAGAAGCAACTGATCTGTGATCTCAGCGCTTCCACTTGGAGGTAATGTAAACCCAAAAGCAAACCCTATCGTTTGGTTTTTAACCATAAATAAAGATGTAAAAATCCAAGAAAAAAGAGTGAAAAACAGTATAATTTCCCAAGATCAACCACCACTGCAGGCCTGAGAGTAGCCCCAGGTTTTTCCGCAGTTAACTAAAGCTTTCTAGGAGCTCATCTAAGGCCCAAGAGAGCAAACCCAGAGAGTCACTGTTCCTGCTCAGCACTTCAGGTTAAGAGGTTCATTTTATAGCTCTTTTTGCCTCTATCAAATGGGTCTTCCTCCCTACTCCCAGTCTATGTCGATTCTCCCTCCTCTCTCACCCTCTTTCAACAGCATCATTTTTCCACCCTTAACAGCCACCTAAGGACAGTTATCCAGTGAACACAAACCTGGGGTAACTGGTAATAGTAAAGTCAAATGCTTATGTTTTTCCCTGCAGTAGGGCAACATTTTTCATCTCTTATTTTCCTTGGCCAGAAGAAAGATGTCATTCAGGGAACCCCAGGTGTTTTGAAGATGAAAACGAAGGTAGGGGGTCTGGCTCAGTGCTTATTAACCACAGAGAGAATTTGGTTCACTTCAAGAAATAGTAAAATAATGGCAATGGAGAGACAATGACTCTTAATGAATTCATGTGAGCAAAGTGCGAGGTGACCAGTTTGGGGACATGCAGTCCTGAGGCCGCCTTCTGAAGAAGGAAAGCAAAAAGATTATTTTCTATTAGGACAGAGTATTTACTTCCCTTTCCTGCAGCACCCAGGGCCACTGGATTCCATATTCGAGGCCAGGGCTGCCTCTCCCAGAGCTCTGGCTGCCCTTCAATTTAAATAAGGCAGGTGACATGCGACACTGGAGTCGACCACCGGCCGGAGGCAAGAATAATTTCAGGTGCTCCCTCAGCCAGGTGAACTGCTCCACTTCTCAAAATCCTTCCCTCAGGGCTCAGGAGACCCCACCCTCAAATCCCACCCACCCACAGAGTTGGGCATCTCTAGCTTTCAAACACTACTCTTGCTGTGTCAGACCTAGGTCCCATGAAACGTATCAACCTCCTGGAAAATAAAACAGCCTCCCAGGGGCCTGTAATAAAAGGAAGGCAAGAGCAGGGGAAACAGGAAAGCTAAGGAAATAAACCCCAGAGACTGCCTCTAATCCTGGACAGGTGGCATTTTGGCACAAGCGCACTGAAATCACTTTCCTCCCGAGCTGCCGGGGTGAATCCCTTTCCCGGGAAGACCGACACCCGTCAACCTGGAGAGGAGATCGTGCTGTGGGAGGAGCCTGGAGCCTGGGCGAGAGGTCTGTGACCTCCCGCAAAGTCGTGCTATCGGCCTTGGATCCGCGTATCTAGTGTAAACGCGGTTTCACACATAAATAACGTGCCACATCTGGCCCTTTGGTTTTATGGCGTCTTAGCGACGGAGCAATTTATAGATGGCGACCTTGTTAACCAGCAGTCCGGGCTTACCAGGAGCTGCGGAGTCCAAGACACTGTTGGGGACGGAGGAGGGGCGAGGGTCAGGAGAGACCTAGGGTCCTAGATCTCCAGCTCAGAGGGTCGCTGGAGGGAGGGAACCAACCGGCGCGTTTGGGGGAAGTGGGCCAAGGCAGGGGTGGAAGCCCTCTCCCCGCAAAGCCGACCATGTGGCAACTGAAAGAGCCATCGAAGCCCAAGTGTGTTTGCGCTCATACCCAATTTATTACCGCTGAACATATGGCCAATATTTTGACTCACGTCAGTCCGGCAAGGAAAACAAACAGAGAGCGCGCGACGCGGGGGAGCGGCCCCCTCCGCTGGGGCTGCGCTGTGGCCGCGGGGCCGGAGCTGGGAGGGTGGGGCCGCTGGGCCCGGAGCCTGGAGCCAGGAGCCAGGAGCCGGGAGGGGGAGCGCTCGCCGGCCGCGTCGAGCCGCCTCCCGAGCGCCCGCGACTCCGCAGCCGCCCGCGACTCGGAATAAAGAGCGGCCGCGACCTGCGCGCTAGCCCAGCAGAGGCTCCAGCGGCGCAGCCGCGCTCCAGGTGAGCCTCCAGCTCGCGCGCGTTTCCGGTGGACGCGGGATGGGGTGGCGCAGGGCGCCCGGCGGAGCCCGAGACCCGCAGCCGAGCCCCGCGGTGGCGATGGAGGAAGCCCGGCGTCGCCCTCGCTGCCAGGCGCGGACTGTCTGGTCCTCCTGCCGCAGCCACCCGGCGCGGGAACGCGCTCCGGGCACGGTCCCAGTGGCTTGCCAGCAGAAAGGGGTCTCGGTGCACCGCCGTCGCCGCCGAGCGGCGCCGGGGCTCGGGTTCACGGCGGACCCCGGTTACGCGCCCCTCGCTCTCCCGGGTCCTGACTCGGATCGGTCCCCAAGCTGCGTAGTACGGACGCAGCAGGTGGGCAAGTGCGGGACCTCCGAAGTTCTCCCCGACTTCGCGGATCGCGGCGGGAGTGGGGAGCACTGGAGGACGGGCAGGGCCCCTCTGTAGCGCCTGCAGTCAGGAAAAGTTTTACCTGCTGCCGAGGCCAGGTGCTCCCGCCGCTGCGCACTTTTCAGTGCGGTCAGGGAAAGCAGTACTGTCCCAGGGGCTAGGAAAGTGCGGGGCTGGGGGTTGGAGGAGGAGGGAGGGGCGCGGTCCCCGCGGCGGTCCCCGCCTGCGGTCCCCTGAGCCCCGCCTGGTAGGGCGCGCGGTGGGGGAAGGGCGCAGAGAGAGGGGGGTCCGGGTAGGTGGAGGACTAGATAAAGACGCGCCTTGAAATGCGGCGGGGCTGTCGCCGCAGCTCCGGGAGTAGGAGGCGGAGCGGGCGCGCGGAGCGCCTGGCTAGCTCCCTCCCCTTTGCCCGGGGCCGGTTGCGCCTCAGCTGGCGGGGCTGCGGTGAGGAAGGGGCGGCGGCTGCACACAAGTCCACCGGGTAAGTAGACCCTGTGCGTCGCGGGGGGCTCGGGATCGGGGATTGAGACAGAGGCAGAAGTCCCGAAGGTAATTTGGAGATGGCGCCGAGTGGAGACACGGGCTTCTCCTCAGCCGAAGCTGGGACGTGAGGGGACTGTGGTGATGAGCAGGAGGGCAAGTGGCGGGAGTCGCAAACAGGAGGAGCCGGGGCTGAGGGCCCGCGCAGTGACTGAGGTGTCTGGAGAGAGCGACTGAAGCCTGGAGTTTGGGTGGCGAGTGTCGCCCGGGCCACGCCCGGCGCCGGACAGTTCTCATTTGTGTCAGTAGAGATCGCCAGAGGATCAGAAATGAACCTCGGTGGGGTCCTTGTCTCCAAGGGGCGCCCCCTCCGCCCCAACCTCCTCCCACAATACACACACACACATTACCAGGAGGCCCTTTGGAGCTCCTCTGGCGCCTCCTTGACTTTGGTGGCTCTTGGGGATGGAAAGGGGACGTTGCGTCTAGGGATAAGTTGTGGACCTCTACATTGGAGAGAGAGAGAGAGAGAGAGAGAGAGAGAGAGAGAGAGAGAGAGAGAGAGCCCGAGGAACCCCCTCTCTGTGCCGGAGGGCCCGAGGGTGCATTTCCCTGTCCTTCCCAGACCCAGCCCCTAGCTAGAGCTAAGAGCGTGCCTTCCCCGCGCCACCGACAACTACTTTTCACATCAGCCTGCCCGACCCAGCTTAAAGTGCTGAATGCTAACCGGTTAGGAGAGCCGCTTGTTTTCCAAAGTCTTGTGGTAATGATTTTGTCACGTGTTAAGAAGTAAATTCAGATAAGAGTGCTTTCAGCGCGTGTTTCCTGGAGAAACCCAAATCTCCCTTATTGAAATCGCCCTCATCCGGGGAAGGTCGGGCTTGGCTGAAAGAACGTTCCTGAAGGCAACACTGACGATGCGTAATCTCATTGTAACATATTTAATCATTAGAGCAGCGCGAACGAATAAAGCGAAGGGGTTCGCCCGGGGGGACGTGGTGTTTGGTTCCCCAATAAACCAGTGATAACGGATTGGCTGGGACAGGCTCATTTGGCCCGAGGGGGGCTTAAAGCTACGTTTTTAAAGAAAATATTGGAGGGAGGCCGGTTCCATTTTGTAGAGTGCCCGGAGCCACAGTTCTTGTTCAATTTAACATCCATGAAAGTTAAACGGCTTTCTTCGTCTTTTATTTTATTGGATGCATTTTTAAAGATCTCATTAAAGTGCATTTATCAAAGTCCTAACATATGCCCGCAGGGTCTTATGCCCACACAATGAGACTGATTAATAGAAAGACAAATACTAATTTCTATTACTATTTACATCCTCGGGAGATACTTGCCCCTTTTGTGATGGGAAGGAGGCAGATAATTGGGAAAGTGTTGTATATTTTGCCTTGAAAAAGAATAGAGAGAAGGGAGCTCACCTGGATGCCTTCCTCCTGCACCCACAATTAATCGAAGGGATCTCCGGGCTCTAGGTCCCAGGATCAGTTCTTCTCTCAGTGGCATCAATGGGGTTCCTGCCCCTCTGGAGGAAGGGGGTAGGGATTTCCCCTCAGACACAGAATCTGAACTCAGCCTCTGGGTCTAGAGAACTTATCTACCCAACTCCTTTTTAGTTGACTTGGGAAGATTGTCCATCTGGGAGGCATCCACTCCTTCTTCCCTTCCTGGGGCAATTTAAAGAGTTAATATAATATGGATCAAAGGGGGAAAAAAACTCACCTTAGGCTTGAACCCAAAGCTGGCTGAGATTTCCTTTCTTTTCACACTAATGCCCACTTTCTCTTCCACCTGTCCCAATGGCTGTGAGTCTCTCCTGCCAGAGATCTGCGGGGCATGGTCTGGCCTCTCCAAAGTTGCAGGCTCACACAGCTTAAGGCCTCCCCAACCCAGAGACTCCGCTCTGCCATCCCACAGACAGAAGGGAATTCCTATGACCCTGTTTCCTTCTCCGGGGGCAGAAGTTGAGGACAATTGGAGCTGGGACTGATTTTCATTTTCTGGTTAGGAAAAGTCCCAGCACAGGGTAATATTCCCCGATTTCTTTCATCCAGGACGTGAGAGCTGACACCTCTGCTTCCTGCAGTCCCTGCTCCCACACTGGAAGGCAAAGCCAAAGTGGGGCTGTTTTGGAGATGCCATCCTTAAGGTGAACGTCTTTATCGCCACACTCAGGGACCAGATTGGGTGACATTTTCCTTCCCCATTGATTTCAAGTGCATGCCACGCTCTGAGTCTCCAACCCAAGATAAAATAAACCTTCCCCCTCCGACAAAACCTTTGTGTCCGCGCCGTTAATCCTTGCTGGAGCAGGAAGGTGCAACGCGCTTTGTTTCCGGAGTGAATGAAGACAAACGCTTGCACCTTGGCGCTAACCAGACAATAAACTAATCCACTTGAAGGTTGTTATCTGAGATGGGATGTGCGAGGGCCTGAGAGCTCAGCCACATACTGTACCAGGAAAGGAGTTTCTTTTCAACCCTTTTTCATTCCAAAAAAAAAAAAAAAAAAGACGAAGAAATGAAATGAAGTCAAACAAATTAGTGTTTCCAAATAAAGGGAAAAGACCTTGTGTGTTTAATGATTGGAAGCGGTTTTGTGGGTGGGGAGTGTGAGGGGTGCTGCCTAGGGCTGCTGAAGCTTTGGGCTCCTCAAGGTCGCCCCCTCTTTAGAGCAGGCCCCAAGACCCCATCCCCCACCTCCGAAGACTTTTTCTGCCCTTAACTCCCCTGGAGGACAGGGGCCAGGTACCTGCACTGCAAGCTTTCACCACCGGCTTGAACAGGGAAGGATGCGAACAGAGCGCCGCCTCCCAAGAGGTGCCTAGAACAGAAATGCGGGGAGGGTCGAATGCCGTCCACGGAGCCCACTTCTTCCACAGGCAGAAGAAAGGCTCCCCTCCGTGGGGTGTGCAGAGGCCTCGCCTGCTCTCTCCTGTATCTTCCTTTCTTGTCTGGTTTGCTGTTGTTTAGAGCGAACCCCCCTCCCCAACAGGGGGCGTAAAGCTGAGGCATGGGAGGGCAGCAGTCGGGAACGCAGGGTGCCTCTGGGCGGCCCCCGTGCCCTGGAGCGCAGAAAAGGCGCTCGTGTTTGAGCTACCTGGGAAAGTAAACAGGTAAACACTGGGCCGACTTAGAGGGCCACTTGTCCTGGAGTGGGGCCACTTAGCCTGTGTACATTCGCCTCCCCTCCCGGGCCTCCGGCGATTGTTCAGCCTCCCCGCGCCTGCTCCAGACGCCTGAGCCCGAACTCAATTTGTTGCGGAACCCAGAGCAGCAGAGCGAGAGAGGCTTTCCTCTAGGGTCCAGGGGCACAGGTTCTCTTCCTCCCCTCTCTTGCCTTTCTCCCGGGCCTAGGACTCCCAATGCATCCGTTCTCAATCTAGGAAGAATGAATAGAGTTAGAGATGTGTACGGAACCTGGAGCCCCAATGCAGATAATAAAGATGGAGTTGGAGGATCCAGTTTTTCAGGTGACCCCAGCAGGGGTGTGCGGTGTTCGGGACGCTAAGGAGACGCCAAGCAAATCTCCTCCGGCCCGGGGCAAGCTGGGTTCAGAACTTCCAGCACCCGCCTCAACTTCCTCCCCAAGCACGCAGCAGAACGAGGCATCTTGCAGAGTACCTACCAGGTCTCCAGACCACGGCAGCTGAGCCCAAAGCTCAAACCCAAACTTGACGGATTGGAGGACATTGAACTCGCTTGGGTGCAAGATGGTACCTGGAAAGAATTTACTAAAGAATGCAGAGTGGGGGAGACGAGAGGTCATCCAAGTGGAGCTGAAACTGGTGCAGGCAGACGCTGACAGGGTGGGGGTGGTGGGCCGTTACTGAAGAACTCTTCGGAGGGTGAAGCGAGTGGGGCAGGGCCTCTCAGCCTTAGGGGTGTGCGGGATCGCAGGGAACAGAAGCTCCCGGGCTCTAAAAGGCCGAGCTGTGGTACTCGCGGGGAAGCCTCTTGGGGAGTCCTCAGGATGCAATCACCTGTTTAACTGGGGCAGAAAAAGGTGCTTTTGGCCCCTGGCCCCTAGGCCCTTTGGGCTCAAGCCGGGCCCAAGAAATTGAGGAGACATTGGACTGCGTTCTGGGTACCGGACTTGCCCTGGCCGCCAGCTGGGTCTGCGCAGGCCTCCCGGCGTCCACAGGCCGCTCCTGGGGGACTTGCATTTTATGATCTTCCACTAACAAGCCCAGTTTCTCCCCTCCAATTACGGGCCTCCCAGCGGTCTCCCTGCGCCTTTTCAATTGCAAATGTTAACGCTCTGGAAACGGACGCTGGAACCACACGGGCGAAAAAGTGATGGGGAAATGGAGTCTCGAGGTCCCGGGAGAGGCTGAGTGCTGTGGACCCGGCAGCACCGATCGCGGAGGAGGCAAGGCCGAAGCTCTCTCCAGTTCTCTCCCTCCCTGCCCAACTGCCCCAGGCCAGGGGAAAGAAAAACTGGAAGAGTCGCTGGGGTGAGAGTGTAGGAGGGGCCGGCGGCCTGCAAGGGCAGGGGAAGAGGGCGTCTCCGGTGCTCCGGCAAGAGGACACCTCAAGCTGAGACCCAGAAGGATTCGGCTGGTCATTGAGGCTAAGGGGCAAGCGCAAGGGCAAACCCGGCCTTTGAGAACTGGGCTGAGGGCCTCCTTCTCTAGGCGCCTATGGCGGCACCCCTTCCCCATGATTAATTCCAGGAGCCAGGATTCCCCTAGGAAAGCAATCCTCTCTCAGGTGCTCTGGGGACCTTGCAGGCTCCCACGGGTGAGGGGAGGAGACTTGATCAGTAGCAGCGGTGCTGATTTAGATCCTGGGAAGAAAGGCCCACTATGCTGGGGCAGGGGGAGAGAAGTTGGGAACTACATGCAACTTCAGCGAGGTGGCTCCCAGCTGAAGAAATGAACACGTTTTGGGAGGCCTCTGCGGGCACTCCCCCGCCTAAGATGGCTCTGGGGATATGCGAGAAACGACACTTGCTGCCAAAGACCCCTTTGCCACCCGACCCAAGAATTTGCCTGGCCCAACCAGGCCCTATTCTGGGCCCCCATCCTGGTGGCTGCCCTGGTCCCCAAGAGAGCCTCCACCCCCTTAGGACTGAGGAATAAGAGGAGGAACAAAAGGAGGGTCTTTGCTGCAACGCTTGGGATGAGAAACTTTTTTTCTCACCAGTTATTTATTTAGCAACTGAGTAACAATAGCAGTGGCAGGCCCACCCCCGCCCCTGGATCCAAACTCGGCGCTTCCCGACTCCTGGAGAACCAACTTCCCTCCTCCGACGGGGCAGAGCGACGAGCTCCCACGTGAAAGGGGCGGGTGGGAAGGCCTGAGAAAGACAGAGATGGAAAGAGAGAAAAAAAAAAAAAAAAAAGCACGAAAAGTAATAGGTTCGAGGAACACGCATCAGTTTCTAATTCTTCCAGGAGAAAAAAAAGGGGGTAAGGAGGGGGAGAAAGGAGAAAAGAAAAAGTAGGAGGAGAAAGAGGAATCGGGGAGCGTCGACATGAAGGGGTTTCCTTAATATTGTGGACGGATTCAGAAATGAATGAAGAGATAGTCCATTGAAAAGGGTTGAATGCCATGACAACTAGGAACAACCTTAGATTTATTCCAAACAGTTAGGACACATTGAAAGAGAGCGTCAATCATGTATTATTTCGCCACTGAAATAAATGCAAAAACCGAGCTGGGACAAAGGCTTCCAACGGGAGCGGGACATTTGTCTACATTTCGCTCATTGTCCGCAGCTTAGCAATCGGTTTGTATTTGTGTTTGCCCGGGTCCGACCACCCAGGACGTGCCGACGAGGGGCTCGCTCTAACCTGGGCCATTGTCACCCACGTCACATACTGGGGACGAGGCAGCGAGGGCTGCAGAAAGCCGCCGAGCGGCTAAGGGAGAGGTGCCCTCACCCGGCGCTGGCAACCCGGGGGCAGCCGGGGCGCGGCGGCGGCTGCGGCAGCTGCGCCCAAGGAGGACTCGGCGCCCGCGCGCTCAGCTCGACCCGAGCCCAGGCAGTCCAGGTTGTGGGAAGACTAGACCTGGACCCCGCAGGGGCGGCCTTCTGTGCTCCTCCCCGCCCCCAGACAAAGCTCCTTCCTGACACTCGTCTGGGGCGAACGAGCATCAGGTAGCCATTCTACCTCCCCGCACCCCCCCAAAAAAAATTTTTAACCTTGAGTGCGGCGTGGTCTTTTCCAACCCCAGCGCCGAGGAGGAGGTGCAAGTCCCGGGAAAGTTCAGTTCCCAGAGCGGAGAGTGGTTGGAAACTTCACACTAACCTGACTTAACCTGGAAACGTGGAGCGCGTACTCCGAACGCGCCCAGGGCATCCAAAAGGAGACCACACTAAAGAACTCGCGTGGGAGAAGAAAACGGGGGAGAAAACGCAGCATCGTCGGGCCACGCAGCAACCCCCCCTCCCCCGCAGCTTTCTGGGTCCTCACCCAGGCTGGAGACACAACCCCCACCCCCACCTCCGCAATCCCGCCCAGCCGCCTTCCCGCTGCTCCACCTCTAGCCGGAGGCTGGAGAGGGAGGGGACCGGAGAGGGAGGGATAATAGAGGGCAGGAAAGAGCAGGGCCGTCTGCCCTTTCCTCCACCCGGGGAAAGAGGCCCGCAGAGCCCAGAGGCAGCGGGGCCAGGGTCCGACCCCAGCCAAAGTTAGAGCTCCTCACTCTTACCCCGCCCTCCCCGGGACCGCCCGCAAAGCAGAAAGTGAACTGCGCGTCCTCCTTGGCCGCAAAGAGGTGGAGGCGGGGGGTTAGGGGTGGGAGGTAGGGGGAGGCGGAGTGAAGGAAATAAATGAGTCTTTAGCAAATAAAGGGCGGCTGGAAGGGGGCGGGTCGCTTGATGGTGGCTCTGGCCCGCCCGGAGCGGAGCTCTCTCCTGGGTTTCGGGCTCTCTCGCGGTTAACTGGAATCAATTACTTGCCTTGTCATTTCTAGCACTCATCCTTAAGCCTCAACCAAAATATTGACCTAGGAGGCTTACAGAAGTTGGGCTCTTGCCATTTGAACCGGATCTTGTTTAGGGAACCACCAGCGATGGAAAGGAGAGATTTCCGCAGCTCGGCCTTCGCCCCCTCCCCCTTTTCCAAAGGAGCCACAAATCGCCAATTTTCCGGCTTGCTGGGGGTGGGTGCGCGGGGGCGGGGAGGTAGGAACCGGTGAATATTAAAGAGGATTTTTCCCTCCTCCTGGTTTCTGTTTTGTTTTCTCTCCTCCTCCTCCCCACCCCCACCTTTTTTAAGATTCAATTTGTTAAAACGGCCCTTTCAAGTGTGTGGACTCGCGAGCGACGCGGTGGCCCTTTGTATGTAAATACTGGGTTTTTAAAAAAAAAAAAAAAGGCTCGCCCCGTCTTTGCAATTAATTGACACGTTACACCTCTCATCTTGCTCTAGAGGGCCGTTGGCTGGGAGCGCGGAGCTCCCCAAAACCCACAATTTCACATCTGCAAATACTGTCTTCATCCACTTGACTCCCAAGACCCGCCCACACGTGGCCAACCTTTGCGTTTTTAATGTCTCTTCCCCCTTTTTTCCACCCTTCTCCCGCTCCCTCTCTCCCTCCCCCTCCCTCCCTCTTTCTTTCCCTCCCTCCCTCTCTTTCTCCCCCTCTCCCCCCCTCCCCAGGTTCGTGAGTGGAGCCCAGCCTTATATGGACTGATCGCTCGGGCAATGGCCCATTTTTTCCTCGCCACCAGCCGCCACCGCGCGCCGAGCGGCCGCCTGAGCCCAAGCTGACGCCGCCTTGGCACCCCTCCTGGAGTTACAAACTAAGGCCGGGGCCCGCGGCGCTCGGCGCGCAGGCCGCCCGGCTCCCTGCGTCCATTTCCGAGTGCTTTCAAAGAAGACAGAGGCACTGGGTTGGGCTTCATTTTTTTCCTCCCCATCCCCAGTTTCTTTCTCTTTTTAAAAATAATAATTATCCCAATAATTAAAGCCAATTCCCCCCTCCCCTCCCCCAGTCCCTCCCCCCAGCTCCCCCCTCCCCCGCCCGCCGGGGCTGGGGAGCGCCACGAATTGACCAAGTGAAGCTACAACTTTGCGACATAAATTTTGGGGTCTGGAACCATGTCGCTGACCAACACAAAGACGGGGTTTTCGGTCAAGGACATCTTAGACCTGCCGGACACCAACGATGAGGAGGGCTCTGTGGCCGAAGGGCCGGAGGAAGAGAACGAGGGGCCCGAGCCAGCCAAGAGGGCCGGGCCGCTGGGGCAGGGCGCCCTGGACGCGGTGCAGAGCCTGCCCCTGAAGAACCCCTTCTACGACAGCAGCGACAACCCGTACACGCGCTGGCTGGCCAGCACCGAGGGCCTCCAGTACTCCCGTAAGTAGCAAAACTTGGCTGCCGAGGCCGTGGTCCCCTCCATTCCTGCGGCCGCAGCCTGGGCTGGACGCTGGGAGTGAAAAGGGAAGGGGCCATGTAAGCCCAGACCCCCTCACCCGGATTCCTAGAAAGATTTTAAACACTTGTATAGGATGTCCTCTGCCCTCCTCTTCAAGCCCCCTTAGTTCCGGGAAAGAACTTGGTCTCCAAAATTTATTTTCAACGCGAGAAATTAAGGAGAAAGAGGGAGAAGGGCTATACCTCCCAGGGGCTGGTATGTGATGTCAACCGGGACTGATGGCTCCAGCCGCAGCCCCCGGACTCCGGCCGCTGGGAGGGAATGGCCTGGCGCCCTGGAGGTAGTCAGCGAGCCTCGTCCGGGTACGGGTGGAGGGTGGGGAGGCTTTGGGTGGCCCGGGTATAAATAGCTCACCCTGCCCCCTGCGCGATCATAGAGGACGCTTTGTGCGGTGCAGGGGGTGTCTAGAAGGCCCGAAAGCAGAAACGAAAGCCCCCAAAAACCTGCCTTAAATGACCAAGCCGATCAATGCTGGGATTGTGGGGGTTTTCTTTTAAAAATCTGCCCACGTCTCTCCGGAGAGGAAACCGCTTAAGGGGGCCGGAGCCCTTAACCCGCGATGATCTTCAGTGCGCCACTCCCCCCAAAATTCTCACCCACGCTATGTGAGCCCCTTGAAACGCGAGCCCCTAGGCCCCACTCCTGCGAATTTCCCTCTTTACCCTGGGAGGCCCCGACGTCCTCGTGAGGCGTAGAGCAAGGCAGGGGTCACGGCAAAGGCAGCGGGGCTGGGCTGCCAGGCGCGGAGGTCCAGGGTCGCACGAAGGATTCAGGGTGCTCCGAGTCTGGTGCAGGCTGCGCGCGGCCTCCAGACGCCTGACGCGCTTCTCTCTCCCCCTCCCCCCAGTGCACGGTCTGGCGGCAGGCGCGCCCCCTCAGGACTCAAGCTCCAAGTCCCCGGAGCCCTCGGCCGACGAGTCACCGGACAATGACAAGGAGACCCCGGGCGGCGGGGGGGACGCTGGCAAGAAGCGGAAGCGGCGGGTGCTTTTCTCCAAGGCGCAGACCTACGAGCTGGAGCGGCGCTTTCGGCAGCAGCGGTACCTGTCGGCGCCGGAGCGCGAGCACCTGGCCAGCCTCATCCGCCTCACGCCCACGCAGGTCAAGATCTGGTTCCAGAACCACCGCTACAAGATGAAGCGCGCCCGGGCCGAGAAAGGTATGGAGGTGACGCCCCTGCCCTCGCCGCGCCGGGTGGCTGTGCCCGTCTTGGTCAGGGACGGCAAACCGTGCCACGCGCTCAAAGCCCAGGACCTGGCAGCCGCCACCTTCCAGGCGGGCATTCCCTTTTCGGCCTACAGCGCGCAGTCGCTGCAGCACATGCAGTACAACGCCCAGTACAGCTCGGCCAGCACCCCCCAGTACCCGACAGCACACCCCCTGGTCCAGGCCCAGCAGTGGACTTGGTGAGCGCCGCCCCAACGAGACTCGCGGCCCCAGGCCCAGGCCCCACCCTGGCGGCGGTGGCGGCGAGGAGGCCTCGGTCCTTATGGTGGTTATTACTATTATTATAATTATTATTATGGAGTCGAGTTGACTCTCGGCTCCATTAGGGAGGCATCGGGAGGTTGCCTGCGTCTCCTTGGAGTGGCAGATTCCATCCACCCAGTTCTGCCCATGCCTCTCCTTCTGAACCTTTGGAGAGGGCTGAACTCTACGCCGTGTTTACAGAATGTTTGCGCAGCTTCGCTTCTTTGCCTCTCCCCGGGGGGACCAAACCGTCCCAGCGTTAATGTCGTCACTTGAAAAAGAGAAAACGACCGACTCCCCACCCCTGCTTTCGTGAATTTTGTAAAATATGTTTGTGTGAGTAGCGACATTGTCAGCCGTCTTCTAAAGCAAGTGGAGAACACTTTAAAAATATAGAGAATTTCTTCCTTTTTTAAAAAAATAAGAAAATGGTAAATATTTATGGCCATGTAAACGTTCTGACAACTGGTGGCAGATTTCGCTTTTCGTTGTAAATATCGGTGGTGATTGTTGCCAAAATGACCTTCAGGATGGGCCTGTTTCCCTTCTGGGTCCAACTCCTTTCTTTGTGGTTTGTTTGGTTTTGGTTACGTTTGCGTTTTCCCCTGCTTTCTTCCTTTCTCTTTTTATTTTATTGTGCAAACATTTCTCAAATATGGAAAAGAAAACCCTGTAGGCAGGGAGCCCCCTGCCCTGTCCTCCGGGCCTTGAGCCCTGAACTAGGAGCTCAGCTATTCGGCGCGGTTCCCCAAGAGCGCCGGGCGCAGAAAGCTTTCGATTTTTTAAATAAGAATTTTAATAAAAATCCTGTGTTTAAAAAAGAAAAAAAGAAAAAAGCCCTGCCCTCCCATTTGTCTGACTTTGTCGCCCTGCGCCGGGCCGGAGGCCTGGGGCTGGGAACCAGGCCTGGCCGCCCGCGGGGCTCCCACGGGCGGTTCCTCTCGGGTGGGGAGGCCGGGGCACGGGGGCCCTGGGGCGGGCGGGGCTCCCGGTGCAGACCCCTACGACCACAGGCTGCACCCGGCGCCTAGGGTTGAGGCGGGGACGGGAACGCTCGGCTTCCGGCCTGCGAGCGGTCGGCCCGAAGCCCAGGGTCGCCCACCCTCTCCCCGGCCTCTCCCCTGGTCTGGCGCGCTGTCTGAACCCCGGGCGGCAGCGTCCGGCTGCGGGAGGAAAAGTGACTTCGGGAGCCGCAAAGGCGAGGAGAGCAAACCCCCCTCGCTGGCCCAAATCTACGAGTGGCTTCTTCAGCCTGAGAAGCTGTTGAAGCCACTACACTCGATGACTTTCACTTTGTTACGTTTGACTTATCTCACGCTAAGAAAGTGGGTGGGTGGGGGTCTGAGGTTAAGACTGGCTGCCTTCTCCCCAATCCCCACCCCTTTTCAAAGTCTGCGGGCTGATGCTGACCTAGGAGATCGCTAAGGCCGGGGGTGGGAGCGATCAGGGCGAGCTAGGCTTTCTCTTAGGGGGTGTGGGGGAAGTACGCGGGGTCCTGGGCTCGGGGGAGAGAGGGGATCCTGCAGCCCTCTCTAGGCTCTTTGGCCCCAGGAAGCCAGGGAGCGAGAGTCTTTGGCAATCCCAGAAAACCGTGCCTCCCCCTTCCCTTCCGCTCCCATCCTTTCCGGGCTTCCTGGCCTCTCTCCGGGGACTGGATCCCGGGCCTCCTTCCCTCCAGCGTTCGGCGGTGTGCGGTCCCCGCAGGTCAGCCCTGGGCGTGGGACTGGGTGGATTGCTAGGAAGTAGAGGTTTGGGGGTGCGGTGAGCGCCCCGGACGGGAAGCAGGCACACAGCCCCGGGCTCGCCCGGGAAGGGCGCATCCATCTTTCCGGTGGGGAACTGATTCCATCCCACCCTTGTCGCTGGGGGCAGATCTCCTTGGCGGATGCTCGCGCACACTTGGCCACGCGGGGGAGCGTCTTAGGAAGCCTGGCAAACTGGAGGACGAGCCGTTCTCCTCTACCTCGCGGGTTTCTAAAAATACTTGGGGCTCTGTAGCTCAGAGCCCAGCGGGTGCTGTGAGACGCCGGGGGACTGAAAGTCGGCGCATTTGGAAATTGTATCTCTGTTCTCTCCGAAGCTGCACCATCAAGGCTGGGAGTGGTGTGGCAATGAGGAGGCCGGGCAAAGGGAGCGGTCCCAGCTGACTTTCTCGCTCCCTCTAGTTGATGATCAGGTTTAATTCAATATCTAAAGCAAACATGATTATCCGTGCGACCAAATCTGCGCGTCGATAGCACTCAGCGCAGAAGCCCAGGGACGCGATGACACTTTATTCCCGCGTTCCACACCGCCCCTGGATAATTGAGGGCTCGGGAGTCTTTCTAATACCCCAGTAAAGGTCCTTTCCCATCTCCAGGCTCATCCTTGGGGAAAGGGCAGTTTTTCTAAATGCTAAAAGGTCTCCCTTTGTTCTCCACACTACCTTGGCAATGTTTGGGGGCTTATGTCTTGCGGTTTTGAAAGGCCAACGAATTTCTCCCAAATACTTTTTTGTGCAATAATTGAATGCCCAACATGCCCTGGTACTAACCACTCAACATCCACCTGCAACTTCCCCTAATCCCAAAATCCTCTGGGAGGAAAGGTGGGGGTTTCAAGTCTCTTGGAGCGGAGTTGTCAGAAGGCCTGAAGAAATTTTGACTCTTCCAGGCCCCAGGGCTTCCAGGGTGAGAATGATCACAAGAGACCCCCAGGTTTCCAGAGAGGAAGGGGGAAGCGTGGAAGGTCCTCACCCTGGCAGGCTTCCACCGCTTGCTCATTGAGGACACATTTGGAGCGGTGGCCAGGACCACTGGCCTGCAATCTGGGTGTGCGCTTCTGCGGCCGGCCGAGAGCCCGGGAGGTGGGCCCGGCGCCCGCCTCTCTCTGTCCTCGGGTCCCCACGGAGTCAATAAAAGCGCCTGCGGAGCCCTGTGTGGCCCTAACCCCAGCGCCCTGGGAGCGCACCCGGCGCGGGGTCCGCTTCAGCAGTCTATCTTCGCCCAATCTACAGCGGGCGGTACAAAACCGCACAATGGGAAAGCTGGGAGCCGGAGATGTTAGAGGCGTGCATATTAAAAAGAGACAGAGAAAGGATCGAGGGGACAGAGAGAGGGGAAGAAGGAGAAGGGGCCCGCCCCCCACCCCCCGCCCCACCCCGCACCATTCAGCGCGCTTATCGCGGGCAGTGAATCCCGGAGTCAGGCAGAAGTCTCCTTGGGGTTTTGTTGGGCCTGTCACTGGGTCCCTTTGTCATCCGCGGGCTCCATGCTGGATTCCATATGGCCAGCTGGGCCGAGGGAGCGCGAGGAGGGACCCGCACAAAACCTAAATTGTGTCCGGCTTTCAAACCCTGTATTGTTGTCTGTGAAAGGAAGACGCATTAAAAATTCGTGCTATATCTATTGGGGAGGAGGTTGGAGGAGGGGAGAAAAAGCCACCCCTGTCTTTGATGGCTTCGGAGGGCGCTTGCCCCGCCTAGGCCCCGTGACACTGAAAGCTGGATCTCTCTTATTCTCTCTCTCAAAATCTCTCTTTTTCTCTCCTCTCATAATCTCTCTCTCATAATCTCTTTCTCTACTTTCATAATCTCTTACTCTCATAATCTCTCTCTCTCTCTCTTCCTCACTTCTCTCCTTCCTTTCTTCTTCTCTCTCCTTGACGCTAACGCTGGGACGGGAGTCCGCGAACCTGCGCCTTCAGGGTTTGGGCTCACTTGTGCCCACTTTGTTCACTCCTGTGTGTGTATCAGGAAACTAACTTCTGCCTGGGAGCTCTGCACCATCGGGTCGTCCTGGGGCTCGGGAGGCAACTCAGGGTACCCAGGGCCTGGGTGATGCTCAGTCCCCTAGGGGCTTAGCGGCTCCTGGGTAGATGAAAATCCACCCCCCTGATTTCGCAACCCACCGGCCCCGAAGGGCCCGCGCGCCGAGCTGCCCTTCCACTCACCGCGAGAAAGGTTCTGAGAGGCCAAGGGCGCCGCTCAGTCCCGGGCCCAACTATACTTGGGCTGCAGCCTGTTCCAAGGCGACTTGCGCCCGGCCGGGCCACTTCGTTACCAACCCCAAAGAGCTAAAGACGCGCGGGTTCATTTGAATTACGCACGGGGGTCCATCCCACTGGCCTCTCGGTGCAATGGGAAACCACTTCAGAAACTTCTTCCAACAGCGTCTCTCCCCATGTTGGAGGAGGGAGATACTTCCTCTTTAATTTTCAATGTCTCCTGTATCGTGTGCTTACAAAATTCAGTACCAGGGAGACACAGCAGGGCTTCCAAGGAATTTGCTCATTTTTTGCCTCCTCTAAGCGGTTCAAATTGGCGCGAGGCAGTCGGAAATAATCTGGGTCATGCCTTCTTCCCTGCCATTGCCAGGTCAAAACTCCCATAAGCAGTCCCCAAATAAACCATATGTACTAAACAAAAATAGTTGATGCTGAGCTCTGTGGAAATAAAAAATGGAACCCAGATATGTTCCCCACAAAGTCACTCAGCCCTTAATGAACAGAACTGAGCTGGTGGAAATTCCGACTAATGGGAAACTTGGATGCGCCCCCTTTCCTATTTAGTACAAGGGTCATATTTAGTAGAATCAGATAATTTGGTAAGAGTGGAAGCCCCCCTTCTCAACGTTCCCACCTCAGATTGGGAAATAACTTATTTCCTTACCTATTGACTGTTGGGCTTAGTTGAGACCTGGTGTGGATTTCTCGAGCCTTTTCAAGAGCCTGGTCATTGAAAAGCTAATCCAATATTTACCGAGCATAAGGACAGTTCTCAGACGTATTTATTAAGGCCCATCGCTAAGTGATTACTTGGACTGAAGACAGAGGCCAGGGGAGGGGGCGTCTAGGCGCACCAGATCCTTCCCAGTTGGGCTCTCCCCACCCAGAACCAGGAAGCCGGGAGCGCGCTTCTGCGGTGCTGACGTTCCACTCCCGGTGTTAAGTGGCGGGAGGATTAGATACTGTGCTGGGCGGTATTTCAGGAAATATGTACTTGTGGCTTCCTGAGAGGCCAGGCGCAGTGACACTCTAAACCGTGTCGATATATCATCTTTTATCCAGGATCTGCAAATAAACCCCTGATCCCCCCGGCGCATTATAGCCGCCGCTATCTCGCCAAGGAAGCGATCTGAGTTTTATTGCTTTCACCAACGCCCCAAGACACACACACACACACACACACACACACACACACACACACACACTCCTCTCTCGCACTCTGATTTTTAAAGGTTCTGTTTTTTCCCTCCCGAGGCATCGTTATTAATAAAGAGGCGAATAGGCCTCAGCGCCGCCATCCGAGCAAGCGAAGAAATGCGGGCCTGCAGTCAAGGCCCGCGCGCGGATCCCGCGTCGGCTCCACGCGCCCCCTCGGGCGGGAGAACAGCGCGTGTGCCTCTTGCTGCCGCCGCCAGGAGGCGCCCGAGCCCTGCGTTCCCGAGCGTCTCTGCGCGCAGGTCTGGGCCGAGCTCGGGAGCCGCCGGGAGGCAACTGCGCGTCAGCGGACTCGCGGCCCCGGTCGGAGCCGGGTGAGTGGTGCCAGGAGGCGGCGGCGACTCGGAATCTTGGGGAGAGCCGCGAGTCAGACGGCGGCGGGTGCGCGGCTGCGTGGGAGGTGCGAGTGGACCTATCTTCTGCTGTGGTTTTCCTACCGTGCCTCTTCTCCACGTGCGTACCACCGCCAGTCCCAGCCCCGGTTTCCATCGTGTTTGGGCGCAGACCACAGCCGACTGGTCCAGGAGCGCTCTGGCCACTGGGAAGACCCCACTAGGCGCCGGGGCGCTTGGTCTCCGCAATCTCAGGGCCCCTGGCGGCGTCGGCCCCGCGGGTGGACACGGGGAGGGCGGTGCTACGAGGGCCTGGAGAGTGGGTGCCCGCGTGGGAAGGCGGCCCGGGGAGCGCAGGTGCGATGCGGAGGAGGGACCCGGTTTGGGTGCAGGTTTGCGGGGCGGGGGTTCTGGGAAGGAGAGACCCTCGCCTTCCGCCCGCCCTGGATCCGGGTCCCTCCGGACCCCCGGCTCCTGCCGTTCGCCGCCTGGAAGCGGAGCAGGGGCACCGTCCAGTCGCCAGGGGGAGACGCCGCGCCGACCCGGACCGTGGGGTCCGGGCCCGGGAGACAAGAACACCCCCACCCAGTAGAGCACCCCGGGCAACCCTCACTCCGTGCTAAGGCCTCGGCTAGCGTGCAGAGGTGTCCGGGAATGGAAAGGACACGAGGGTGTGGACGCCTCGCACTCCACTCACGCCTGGTGCCTTTCTGAGAGGCTAGGCGTGGGGCAGCGGGTAGGGGACAAGGGTGTGACATTCCTCAAGGTCCTCCCCCCAACAAGAGTAGGGCCTGCAGTTACAGCTTGATTCGTTGATTGTTGGTTGGAACCGCCTCACATCAAAGGCATCGTGGCTCCAAACACTGACCCCTTTATTTTCCTAAGCCCCCGCTTCAAAACCAGCTGTCCGTGGGCCGATGAGGGCGTCTGCAGTACCCAGACTTTCCGCGGGGCGGCGAGGTTGGATAAGAAAAGGCTTCCCGGCTGGGGCGCGGAGCGCAGCTCAGGCACCTGCGGGATTCGAGATATCCCCACGAGGTGTCTTCTACACCAGGGCTGCATTCCCTAAATAATAAAAACTCCCTGCCCTTGCACTTGGTGCCTGGAGTGCGATGAAGAGGCTGAAGGTATCCAGTCCTTCTCCCCTCCCTCCTCAGGCTGCTGATGTGACATGCGTGTAACTGTCACCCCACGCAGGACGTGGAACACTTCCACCAACCCAAAATGTTCCCTTCTAATGGATTAACGTGTTCTGTCCTAACAAAAGAATAGCTCAATACTTAAAAGTATCAGTTAAAAGCTGCAGGTGAAAAATCCCGTCCGCCCTTTGTTGCTTGTTCTCGCCTGTGGTATTTTTACCTTTCTTCATAAAACGATACAAAGAAAGCCCCAGATCGCTGACCCCAACCTCTCTCGCACCTGAAGACGATGACCATCACTGATGCCACGTATTGAGCACCTTCTAGGCCAGGCGCCTTCTCCGTGCTTCTCATCATCATCAAATCAGATCATCATAGCCAATCTGTCCTTCTGCAGAAGAGCCTGTTTCAGAGAAGTTAAGCACCCGATCTTATAATCAAGCCAGTGTTCTGACAAAGAAAAGCATTCTGGGAGTGGAGGTGGGATCTACCAGGGCATCCTCTCCTATTCCAGGAGAGTGGGCAGGGGTGGGGGAGGACATAGATGCCCTCCCAGTCTGCAGAAGGCAGTTAGTTGGGTGGCTACTCCATGGGGCAGGGTTCTGCCAGTTCTTCTCTGGCAGCCAGTGCCCAGGTCCCATCCTGGTTGGTGGGGCCTGGGCCAACCCCTTGGCATCCTGGGGGAAGCCTGTATGTATACCAGCACCTCCACTGGGTGCCAAGTGGCCATCCTGGCCAGCGAGTGTCCCCTGAGAACTGAGGGGGAGTAGGCTGAGGGTCTACCTGAGGGGCACACTCTGATGCCTGTTCTCACTGCTGGGCCTGGGCCTTCCATGGTTTCAATGACATGAGCAACTCCCCTCTCCCCACAGGATGATAAAGGGCCCCCCCAAAAAAAATAGATTTTTAAGTAGCCAATTCATCTTACTGCTTTAATTAAATGATTACCTTTTTGTCTAATGTGGGGAAAAGGTAAAATAAGTTAACATGTTCTTCTGGGTATAGTGTTGGGCTCCCTAATCTGAGAGATTTGCAAGTTTTTGTTTTGTTGAGACAGGATCTTGCTCTGACACCCAGGCTGTAGTTCAGTGATGCTATCATAGCTCATTGCATCCTTGAACTCCTGGGCTCAAAAGAGCCTCCTGTCTAAGCCTTCCCAAGAGCTGGGGCCACAGGTGTGCACCACCATGCCCAGCTATTTTTTATTTTTATGTAGAGATGTGGTCTCACTGTGTTTCCCAGGTTGGTCTCCAACTCCTGGCCTCAAGCTATCCTCCCACCTTGGCCTCCCAAAGCACTGGGATTACAAATGTGAGCCACTGTGTCCAACCACAAGAATTATTAAAAGGAATTTTACTTAAGTATCTACTTCCAGATCTCTCCATGTTTTTTTTAACTCTGCTAGTTACAAAATAAAAGAATTACCTCATCAGCCTCTGTAGGGGAAGATGAATTGTATGGAATGGGTTTGAAATGAAGGATAGTTAGATGTAGAAGGTAAAGCAAAAGGAATCAGCTTTTTGTGTCTGACAGAGGATCTGATACTTGATGGTCTGACCACAAGGTATCTCTCAGAAATTGCCAGTCCTTTTCACCCAGTGCACAGCCAGCTGCTTTGAGCAGAGAGAGCCATGGTTGGAACTCCTGCTTCGTGACTTGGGGGCGGAGGCAGAGCTTGCCGCTGAATGCAGCCACTGCCCACAACCCCTGCACACTCCTCTTCCCTTGCACTGGCTTCTTGCTGCCAGCATCTGCAAGTCTTTGCCTGGAGGTGGAGCAAGAGGGTGCTGGGCCCATTAGACAGGTGGCTAGTGCTGGAAGTTCATGGTCTTCACCCAGTTTCAGGTAGAGGTTGCAGGATATACGACCCAGCTTCCTGGCCCCAGGTGGAACAACCCTGAGACATGTTCGCCATTTCCCACAGGCCTCCCAGTGGGACTGACCCCTAGTTGTCTTCAGTGGCAATCTGCTCATTACCACTTCTTGTGTTGATTTTTTTTTCCCTTCACTTTCTCATTTTTCCATTTCCTTGTTGGTCCCAATTAACTATTTGCACATGAATCTTTGCCTCAGGGTCTGCACCTGGGGGACCCCAAAGACACAGACACTTGAGCTCTTACTCTGCCTTTATCCTAGACCTAGCATTGGTCTCCAGAGGTCACTCATGACTTAATGGCCCATCTTAATGGCCCCTTTCCCCGTGTGTTCCTTGGTTGATGTGTCTTTCTGTACCAAGTAGAGTTTTTGGGTGGCAAGGAGGCAGTTAGCACAGGGAACTATGTAGCAAGGGACATGGAGACTAAATAGCAGCTGGCCCATTTCTCTGGCTTCTCATGGCCAAGCCTGGCACACACAGCTGCCCTCGTGCAGATCCAGAACTATGGCTCTTGTTCCCTCAGGACCCATCCTCAAAGCTAGTGACTTGGTCTTTTCCTATGACAAAGGAGCTCTCAGAATGTGGCAGTCCCCCTTCTTAGGGGGAGAATCTGACTGGGTCAGGGAGGCACCTCCAGTTTGCAGAGCCCCCATTGGTCAGGTTCAGTGTCCAAAACACCTGAGGGGCAAGTGGCTTCTTGAAGTCCAGCCCATATGGCTACTTTTGACTTAGACATTCAAGGCACAGGAACACATGACACAGGCACAGGGTGTGACAACTGCATGCAGAAAGAGCCACTCTCATTCCTCAGAAGAGGCTGTGGAGATGAGTGGCTGAGCCATGTGCCCCAAAATTCATGTCGAAGTCCTAACCCCCGGTGTCTTAAAATGTGGCCATATTTAGAGGTAGAACCTTTAAAGAGTGAGCTAGGTGAGAGTGATTCATAAGGAGAGGCCCTACTTCAGTGTGACTGGCGTCCTTAGGAGAAGAAGAAATTAGGGTGCAGACACACAGAGGGGACAGCGCGTGAGGACATGGGGAGGAAATGCCAGTTGCAAGCCAAGGAGAGAGGCCTCGGAAGAAACCAGCCCTCCCGATACCTTGATCCTAGACTTCCAGCCTCCAGAACTGTAAGAAAATACATTTCTGTTGTTTAAGCCACCTGGTCTTAGAGTTCTATCTTGAATTTCTCTCTGCTTTAGACTTTTCTGTTTTGTTTTTTAGCCTAAGTGTTATTGAAAAGAGCAGAGAAGATAGAGTGCAGGCCCCTAGAGACAGGATGGAACGGAACATGCAGTGTGAGTCTGCCTCCTGCTCAGCATACGCTCTTGGTCCCCACTGGTCCATCTCACTGCTGACTGGCATCCTGCAGAACAGACAGATTGCACAGGGGCAGCTCTTTCCTCCAAAGCTGCAATGTGGTTCATTAAGTCCTCAGATTTGGGAACTCATCCAGGCACTTGAGTTCAAACATACAGTTCTGATCTAAGACTTCACAGGTAAGAATATCCAAAAAGGTGAGCTTTCTCCCTGGAAACCATGATTTCCTCAGAAACAAGGAGAAATGTTTCAGCTGCCCAGGTTGCGGTTCCAAGTATGGAGGCTTCCATGTTTCATGGTCAGGGTCATGGTGGAGCTGTTTCAGCTGCAGGTGGGATGCCACCATTTGCTCCTCCCTGATGTCTCCTGGCACCTTTCATTCTTCAGTCTCACCACTCTGAAGAAGCGTGCTTGCGAGCGCCGCGGGACGATCCAGGACGTTCCAGGATTGTGGACGATCCTGTTCTTCCCATCTGTGAGGTAAGGCAGATTAGGAACATCCAGGTCCAGCTTGAATTTCACATCCAGGCATTGGCTGACACCAGGGGCTCCTGCAGATGAATCACCGTTTCCCCTCCCAGGAGCAGGCAGGTGGTCAGCGCCAGCCCCAGAACATACCGGCCACCCATCTCCATAGGGCTTGGATGACATGATGATGCTCTCTGTGCCTTTGAGGACAGCGCCTTGGGTCTTTGTACACTAAATCCCACCTTGTCCTCTCCTCTAGTTGAAACAGCCATTTCCCAAATCCCAATCTGATGAAATCCTGTTCTTCCTTCCCTCATGTTTCTCTAGGTCTTCTTTGGACTCCCAGAATGTAAAGTCAGCATTCCCTTGAGCCTTTTGGGGACTTATAAGCACATTGCCCAAAGTCCACCTAACTCCAGGTGTATCCTGTAGAACCAGTATTCTAATTCCTACATTTAAAGGTCTTACAGGACCACAGGGTGTGCATAAAAAGCCTGCTGCGAATCAGAGTGCTTCAATTGAGTATTAATGAGATGGAGGAAAGAGGCTGTGAGTGCAGACGATGAGTCCCTGAGTAAATGGACTCCAGAGCCAAAGGTGTTCTCCACACAGAGAGAATGACTGTACCCAGGGAAGGAGCTCAGACTCACCTGGACAAGCCCTGAGGGGACAGCCATGTCCCAGTGTGGCTAGGAGGGTTTGGAGCTCTGGGCACGTACCCCATGTCTGCTTGATTCCCCTCCCACCAAGTTCTACTTAGGTGAGTTGTGCTCATTCTTGCTTTCCCAGGGCCTGGATCACAGTTCCTCAAGCTTTGCGATACAAACGAATCACCTGGGATTTGGATAAAATGCAGATTCACGTTCAGCAGCCCTGGCGTTCTGCATTTCTCATGAGCTCCAGGAAGACACTGGCGCTGCTGGGTGGTGAGGGATTGGCAGGCAATTCCAGGTGTTGCCTTAGAGATGGCCTGCTATTGCACTGCCAGTAGGTAGCTGCCACAGTGATGGCCGCTCCAGAGCAAGGGGAGAACCTTTTGAAAAGGATTCTTGAATCATCTGGGAAATAAATCAAGCCATATGAGTAAAAAGTAATCAAAAAATACATTGAATATTGGAACCAGAGGAAATCTTAGCATCATTTTGTAATGACTCCCTGCACAAATTTTCCAGATGAGGAAACTGACAAAGCCAGGTGGCCTGTGGCTAAGGAGCAAGATGCTGAGCGAGGTCTCCCTGCTGCACTCCCGTGCACTTCCACAGTGATACCCTGCTGACAGACACAGGAAATGTTGAACATAGCTATCTTTAAAATTAAGACCATGACTGCCCTAAACATTTACAAAGGACCAACCATGAGAAAAAAGCCTGTACCAGAAATCAGAAGATGGCTTTTGTCCATGTACAACCTTGGACGAGTTAATTACTTATCACTGCTCTCTGAGCCTTTTTCCCCACTGGTTACAAAAAAAGAAAAGAAAAGAAAAGGATATGCCTGCCCTTCCTAATTCACAGGGCATTGCAGGGAGGTAAGGTAGTTAATATGCTGAATCACTTCAAAAGGGTGGAGCTGAACTCACAGTGGGAACCCTGTCACACACACATTTCCATGACAAGGATATTGGTGAGGTGAGGGAGGTGGGGAGAGGCATGAGGATGGGAGACAAAGGGGTGGGATAGGGAATGGGGGAAGGAGGAAGCCAGAGGGACAGGCCCAGGCTAGGCTCTGCAGTCAGAAGGTGAGCGAGGTAGAGAATTAGCAGCACACTGTCCATGGATATTTGTGGTGATGGAAATGTACTGTATCCATGCTCTCCAACATGGCAGCCACTAGCCACATGTGGCTATCAAGCACTGGAAATGTAGCTAGTGTGATTGAGGAACTGATCTTTAATTTTTCTTTGTTATTAATTTCAGTTTAAATAGCCACATGTGGCCAGTGGCTTCTGTAGCAAAGATCTAGATCATTTGTTTGAAGCAGTAAAAAGAGAAATGTGAATCCCCTCTTCTTACCTCCTATAACATGCTAATTAACATCACTGCAATTAACCACCATTCACAGCTCTTCAGCTGCTCTGTGGAACCTCAGCCCACTCTGAAATGAACAGCCACAGTGGCAGGGGTTACAGAATGGGCTGGGAGTGGCAATGCAGATTCATCTCTTCACACACTCTTTATGCCCTCAATCAAAAATGCCTCAGGCTGTGTAAAATTCCATACATAATAAAGAGATTTAAAAAATATATTATGAGTCTTGATTGACTCCTTACTATATATCTGGCTGGAACTGGGGTGGGGGAGGCAAAGAGAGTGGCTGAGCACTCAGAAATGGCCATTACTGCTCAGCTGGAGGGAAGAATGGTGCCACCTTCCAGAGGTTCTTAACACTTTGTGTCCCACAGGCCCCTTTGCCAGGCTGAAGACTCCTATAGAACCCTTCCCAGAAGAGTGAGTTTAGGTTATAAAGTAAATTAGATTAAGAGGTAATTCTACCCCTTGGGGATGAGGGACTGCAGATTAAGGACTCTTACCCTGCAAAGAGTGACGGTGTCTCCCTTTGCTCAGGCACCCCTGCCCCTCCCCCACCAGCTGCCCTTTCTGCCAACCCTGGGCGAGTCGAGGAAAGGAGAGGACCAGCCAGGACTTCCCCCTCCCCTGGGAGGGGTGCCATGGAAGGCAGAGGACTGCTCTCTGTGTCAGAGCACCTGCGGTCACCATGGACTACAACACAGAGAGACAACAGAAGGAACAGTATTGAAGGGCGGCTGTGCCCTGAGGTAGAATTTTGGTCTTAATGGACATGTAGGCTGGGTGAGGGGCTGAGATGGACTGCAGCATTGGCTCTTACGTTAACCATTCCCCTCTCCCATCTCCTTCCTGTGAACATAATGGCATTTCATAAAATTAGGCATGCTATCAGCAAAAGGAGAAAATAATTTAACAAGGCAAATTGAAATACCACTCTTGATGCAAACACCCTTTTAAAGTTTGTCACCCTGATCCTATGCAATTAGACAAAGGAACTGCTGTCCAGCGCCTTCCCCAGACTCTCTAGGTGAAATGAAAGAGGCTCTAGTGGAGACTTGGCGGGTCAGGCCGGAGAGCCTGCCTGTGCAGGGGCTGCTGAAACAATGACTGAAGCTGGATTAATTAATCAAATGAGGAAGTGGATGAAAATCCGTGTTGCAGCAGCAACCCAGAGGGTTCACAGGCGGAGGCCGCAACATAAACAAGGCAATCCACACTTGTCTGAATCCTTACTGTTAATGAATATAAAGTTGGAGGATCATGTTCTGATTTGAGTTCAACTATGTGGCTGAAAAGTACGAGAAGACAATACTAGAGACTGCTTTAATAAAAATCCCAAAACAAAAAATTGGTAATGTTATAGTCAACAGGAAGTTATCCATTCTTACATGATTTTTTCTTTTTGTTTCCCCAACATTTATAATATATATATTTATGCCACAATATAGCCTTCATGAATTCTGATAAGGCTGGTCTTAAAAGCAAATTTCTTTCTTTAAACATTCTAATAACCCATCAATTTAAAAAGTTCTTCAGATTTTACAAGGCATGAAAGTTATTCAAATAGAATTTGGATGAATATTTTAATGACTGTTTAGTAATGGAATGAAGCTGTTCATGGTTGTGGCATGTACTAAAAACATACTTTTACATTTAATATCAACATTTTAGAGCTCTTTGCTGAAAATTTCCATAAAGTCTGTTTCTAAAATGTATTATGGGCCATTGCCTTTTCATAAAAGTGACACAGTATGCTACACCATTTTGTACACAATGAAACTCTTAATAAGCATTAAAAATATGTGTCCTTTCTGAGTTAAACAATTTAAATGCAGTGTGAATAACCACCAGAATTAAAAGCAGTCTCTGAGGTACTAGGGCGAGGCAATTTAAACTGCTCATTTTGTGCCTCCTACATTGTTTGAATGTATATTTCTATATGCATAACTCCAACAATAATAACAAGAATAGCTAAAAATGTATCTTTCAAACACAGTTAACCAGAAAAATAAAAGGCAGTAATTTGAGACATAAAATTCTGAAACTATCCCAGATGACTTTTTAATATGAACAAAAATTCCTGCCTTTTATATCGGACTTCAGAAAGTAAAGGACATTACTAACTAAAACCTACCCATTTTTAAAAATTGGATTACTTGGCTAGCACAGTGACTCACACCTGTAATCCCAGCACTTCGGGAGGCCCAGGCAGGCGGATCACCTGAGGTCAGGAGTTCGAGACCAGCCTAGCCAACATGGTGAAACACCGTCTCTACTAAAAATACAAAAATTAGCCAGATGTGCTGACTCATACCTGTAATCCCAGCTACTCGGGAGGCTGAGGCAGGAGAATTGCTTGAACCCAGGAGGCGGTGGTTGCAGTACGCCGAGATCACGCCACTGCATTCCAGCCTGGGCGACAGAGCAAGACTCCCTCTCAAAAAAAAAAAAAAAAAAAAAAATGTTATTTATCCTTAATAATTCCAGACTCACTAAGGATCACCCAATAATTGATTATACTCTTGAAAAATTGTAGTTTGCACTATTTAGGTGACATTTAAGGAAACTGACCCTTTTTTCTTCTTTTACTATGTATCATCATTTTCCCCCCAACACGAGGAAGTGGTCCCCAGCTTGCTTAAAGCAAAACAGTGCCCCTTCTCCCTCTCCACCAGCTGCCATCTTGGTCTTTCCTGATACATTAGCAGCACAGCCTTATCTTCAGGCTCACAAGCTGACAAAATATTTCAAGCATGTCTGCCTTCAGAGTGCTGATTCGTTTCTTCCCCTGCCCATTCCCCCAAGTCCAGGCAAAGCACTGAGCACAGCACTGAGCTACAAAGCACTGAGTACAGCACCTGTCTGTTGTGGGTGTTTAGTACAAAGTCATCTCCCTCATTATCTTCCTATTACTACCATTATAATTATTTGAATGTGAAGTACTGGTTTAAATCCCTGCCAGCTGGGCGCGGTGGCTCACGTCTATAAATCCCAGCACTTTGGGAGGCCAAGGCGGGTAGATCACCTGAGATCAGAAGTTCAAGACCAGCCTGGCCAACATGATGAAACCCCGTCTCTACTAAAAAATACAAAAAATTAGCCGGGCATGGTGGTACGCACCTGTAATCCCAGCTACTCCGTGAGAATCACTTGAACTTGGGTGGCAGAGGTTGCAGTGAGCCAAGATCACACCACTGCACACCAGCCTGGGTGACAGATGGAGACTCTGTCTCAAAAAAATGATAAAATAAAATAAAATAAAGTCCCAGTTCTGTGATCAACTAACCCGAGTTTATGTTCTGAGGAATACTGGACTATATTAAATGTGATTATTTGCATAAAGACTTTAGCATGGGCTCTGGTTAAGCGACCTCTTAATGAGTATCAGCTAATTTTATTAATAACAGGTACCAGTTAGTCTTCTTTTCTTCAGTTTTTTCCACCAGTCTTGATTGGTTCTACATATCGTTTCAAATAAATCTTTGTAAATGTGGTTTTGTACATTCTTGCTTTAAAACATGGCATGGCACTTCACTACCATTCACTTCCCTGGCTGGGTACCTGCCCCTGCCACCTACTTCCCCACTGCAGGGCTAGAACAGCCTTCTGACTTATACCAGAAAGTTTTTCCATCTACCCTAAATGGCTGCACCTCTTTCCTACCTTGGTGCCCAATTTCTAGGTTTTCTTTCAACTGATGGAGGGGTTTAGTCCTGTGCATCCGTTGCACTCCTCAGCTTGGCTGGCAGTGACTCAAGGGCAGAATCCGAGTCCCACTCCTGGTGGGTACTCAATGTTCGCTGTTGTTGACAAAATAAAATGAGGAAATGCTATACAGCCCACAAAGCATGGCAGAAATGAAAGGTGTTCATTAAAATGTCACTGTTACATAGATTATTAATCATCATGATCAGAGAACTCTGAAGTGCGTTAACAATGAATCCAGGATCCTTCCAGGTGATCTGTCTTTCTTTCTGGCATTTGTCACTTAATGAATCTTGAATATGGAGCCTGTGAGAGCTCTAGTTTAATAAAGATCCAAGTAACAGGCTGTATTCAGCTCTCCTGAAAAAGTTAATAGAGCGGGAACTCCAAAAAGCCCTGGGCCAATGCTGTGAAAAGCAAAGAAGTTTCTCAAATTAAAATACACACCCGTACCAGTCTCCCCAATGTCAGTAACTTAGTGAATCTTAAAACTTCTTAATCAGGTTGTATGAGCCTTTGTTTATTTTTCTCCCTGGAGTTAAGACAGCCTTATTTTTAATTTTTTTAAAAAATACATATTTCTTTTCTTTTTCTTTTCTCACCTTTAATGCCAAATTTGATAACAAAGACAGCTTTAACCAAAGAAAAACACCACTAGGTTTACTACGATGCTTTTAGAAGTCAGGATTTGGGATGTGCAATGAAAAGATGTCAGTTGGACAAATATAAAGTTCTTTTCCACATACATGTCATAAGTATGTTTTATAATATACTAGTGAATGTTTACTTTCACAGTATTAATGGTACATTTTGTCAACAGGGCAAGCTTTGATTTTTTTTTTTTTTAATTTTTGGTATTTCAATTATTCCCTTAAGGTAGGGAGAATCTACTTTGAATAGTTCTGTATTATAATTCATTTTTTTAAAAAGCCAGTTTATGGTTTCACATCTGCCAGGCCAATTAAACCTACCAAAACAATTCTCTATAATTGGAGACTTCCTGCTGAAAAGGACATTTTAAATTCTTTTTTCTTTAACTTTGTATTTTGAAGTTATTTTAGACTTATACAAAATTACAAAAATAGTTCAGAGAGTTTCCATCTACCCTTCACCCAGACTCCTCAAATATTAACATATTGACATAACCATTGTGTGACTATCAAAACCAGGAGATTAACTCTGGTGTGACCTTCCTAGCTACAGACTTTACTTGGATTTCCCCAGTTTCCCCACTGCTGTCCTTCTGGCCAAGGACCAACTCTAGGACCCCACTTTCCATTCAGTTGTATCTTCTTATTTCCTCTCCAATCTGGGACAGTCCCTCAGTCTTCCCTTATCTTTCATGACCCTGAAACTTGTAAAAAGTACTGGTCAGTTACCTTGTAAATGTCTTTCAATTTGGGTTTATCTGATGTTTTCTCATGATTGAGAGTAAATTGTGCATTTTTTTTTGGCAAGAATACCACAGAAGTGATGTTGGGCTTCTCTCAGTACATGATAACAAGGGCGTATGATGTTAATGTTGTATTACTGGTGATACTAACCTTGATCTGTTGGATAAACTGCTATCTGTCTGGTTTCTCCACCATAAGTTTACTATTTTTCCTCTTTGTAATTAGCAAATATCTTGGGATGGGGTACTTAGACCATGAAAATAGCCTGTTCCTCTTCAAATTTTGCCCTCTGGTTTTAGCATCTATCGATAGATTTTGGCTGCAGCAATTATTAGTGTGGCATTGGCCCACTGGTAGTTTCGTATTTCCCTCCTTTGCAAGGACACTTTTGAATAGACCAGATGCTTTCCAAAATAGGGTTCATGTTCTTGGAGATTTCTTCTTAATGGTGACTTCCAAAGATGTTAAAAGCTATCTCCAAGGTCATCTCGGGGCATCTACTTACTTTCCCATACCCCAATAATTGTTCACAGTTGAAGTTTTGTCTTCATACTTAAAGTGTGCTATCTGTGTCTCTATGGGTATTTTAGTGTTCATTAACTGGAATCTTTTTCCAAAGGATACAGCAACTTGTCCTCAAAACAAATAAGACCATGCCAAAGGTGGCCACAGACTTCTGCTTTGTCCTGTTTCCAGGATGGCACTGACCATCGATGTTCAATAAGAGTACCTTATTATCTGATTGGTTTCCAAAAGAAACATGGCCCAGGCGTGATGAGAGTTGTTTACCCAAGAGATGAAGGACTGACCAATCTTCCACCCTAAAATATAAGAGGCTTTATAAGAAAAAACTTCCTGTGAAAGGATCAAGGCTGTACAGGAACTATAAGTTATTCAAAATCCACAAGGAAAATAACGATGGCCCTGATTTTTGTAAGAAGACATTTGGAAACGAGATTGAGAAAAGTGTTGCTCAAAACAGGAGCTGCCCAACCCAGGTGAAATCCGAAGTCTTAATTCTGAAGTAATCCCCTTGCTGTCCAAGTTATCCATACCCGGCCAGGTAAGCTCTCAATACCGAAGACTAGGAGTGCTGTGGATGCCGATTTAACTCCCAGTACTGCAAAATGAGGCTGTGTTTTTATAGCCTTTGTAATGAAGAGTGCTAAGATCACAACAAGTCAATTTTAGATGATAACTGCTCATCGCTCATTAAAAGAAAATGATTTTTAATAATTGTAGTTCACATTTGTTGAGTATTTACTATGTTCAGGTAGTGTTGCAAGTGCTTTCTATGTATTAACTCATTCAATCCTGACAATATCCCGATGTGATAGGTACTACTTACTGCAACCATTTTATAGATGGGAAAACAGCATCGTGGAAAGGTTTAAGTTACTTGCCTGAAATTACACAGTAAATAGCAGGCCTGGGATTCAAATCCATGCTGTCGAAAGCCAGAGCTAGTATCTTAACCTTCTTGCTCTACTGGCTACAAAATAAATGGCTCATTTCGTAGTATCAAATAAAAGGCAAATGCTATCTTTTGTAATGTGAAATGTCAGAGAGGATGCTTAGAAAAATCACCACCAGACACCATCAGTCAATCCATAGTCCAACTTTAGCTGTTATAATTACATCTCACAGATATCATACGTATCTATCAGGGAGTAGGCAGCTCATCTGGGCCACAGTGAAGGCAGGAAGCAAAGGTACCTCTCATACCTGAGTGCATACTTACCTGAAACCCAACTCCCTTCCCGTCCTTCCCTACCTGCCTTCCATCGGGAAAGGGAATGGGGATCAGAATGGATCCACTTATCATCAGCACTCTATGTGCTGGGCAGCTCCAGAGAAAGCTAATCTCAGCTAACATGAGAACCCTTTTCTTCATTTCTTTTTCTTTTTCTTTTTTCAAAGATGGGGTCTTGCTATGTCTCCCAGGCTAGAGTTCAGCGGCTATTCACAAGTGCAATCATAGCTCACTGCAGCCTGGAGCTCCTGGGCTCAAGCAATCTTTCTGCCCCTCCATCTCTGGTATAGTTGGGACTACAGGTGTGACCCACTGTGCCTACTCATGGGGATTCTTTTGGTGAAAGTAAGCTTCAAAGCAAAGAGGAGGTCTTTTAGTAACATCTCTGGGTAATTCTAGAAAAAAAAGTAGGTCAAAGTAATGCTACTAGAAGAAACAGGTTTTCTTTATGTCACACTGGAGTCTTTGGAAGAAAGTGAATAGCCCCTGGCTGTGGCTGGTGTTTTTTTGAGAATGCATGTGAGCACCTGCAACATCGCTGTCAGGGAGTGAAAATGGAAAGGGCAGTGCCCACAGCACATCCCAGCCCACAGAACCACAGCTGGTGCAGCCCTCATTCTCAGAGCAACAGAACCCCAGGCAGGGAGAGCCCCTCTAACACCCAAATGAAGAAAGAACCACTAGAGCTCATAAGAAAGAACGAGAAAAGGAAATCTGGGACTCCTTTCCTTCTAAGAAGGAGGTGAGTATCCTAAGGGAGATGGTGGAGAAAAGGAGAAACTTAAAAGTGTCAGAGGAGAAAACGGGGGATGGGGAGACAGAGGCACCCTGCCCTATTCTTTACAGGGTTCCATGGAACTGTCAATAGATTTCCACTCCTGTTTCTTTCAAATTTTTTAATTCCTCCCAGAATAGCAGCTCTCTGAGGTGTCAGGAAAAAAGCAGTACTGAATTACTTGACATTGAAATGTAAATACCTGCAGGACTCAGTATCCTACAGATCTTGGCTTTTCAGAAGCAGGATAAAGAGTCTCTATTTGGTTGGATTCTAGGCATGGTCATAAGTGAAGACCATGTACATGATGAATAGGTGGTTATGGGCAGAATACGCCACAGAGAGACACCAGTTCTGTGCAAGTACCTTTCCTCAGGCTCCAGCTTCATACCCCTAGTTGTTACTGCTTTTCTTGGCCTTCTTTTCATCTCCACGGCATTGACTCAGATCCCTTCACTTTCTCTCATATGCACAGGGGCACCGGTAGCTTTTGGGTTTGGGTTTGGAGGCATGGAGGTACAGCAGCACAGCGACATTCTTTGTATGGTTGACCGATTTTTAATTCAGGTGTTCTGGCTATATATTGATGCTTAACAAATCACCAACTTTTTGTGGCATAAAACACCATTTGATTCTGTGCACACATTGTGCAGGCCAGGAATTCAGGCAGGGCAGAGTAGAGACAGTTTATCTTTGATTATCAGTGTCTGGGTCCTCAGATAATCTAAGCTGGAGGCTAGAGCCAGAGTGCTGGAGGAATCACCTCCAAGAAGGCTTCTTCATTCTCATGTGTGGTCCCCGGGTTGGGAAAGCTAAAAGTGGGCTCAGCTCAGACTGTCATGGACTATCAACCAGACGACTACATGTGCCCTTGCCAGCATGGTGGTCTTAGAGTAATTGAACTTCTTACTTGGGCATCTTAGAATTCCAAAAGCCAAGATTCCCTAAGGAAAAGACAGAAGTTTTATGACTTTTTATGACTTGGTCTTGGTCACAATGTAATTCTTCTGCCACACGCTGTTGGTCAAAGCAGTCCACTCAGATTTAAAGGGAGAAGATAGGTCCCACCTTGTTAAGTTCTTAATATGTCCCCCAAAATGTATACGTTGGAGCCTAAAATCCAATGTGATAGTATTAAGAAGCAGAGCCTTTAGAAGGTTTAGTCATGTGGGCAGAGCTCTTGTGGATGAGATTCTGACCCTTATAAAGGGCTTGAGGAATGGCTATGCACTCTTCCAGTCTTCCACCGCACAAGGACACAGCATGCATCCGCTCGGGAGGATACAGCAACATGGCATCATCTTGGAAACAGAAACAGGGCTCTCACCAGACACCAAACCTGCTGGTGCCTTGGTCTTGGGCTTCCCAGCCTCCCAAACTGTGAGAAATAAATTTCTGTTCTTTATAAATTACCCAGTCTCAGATATTTTTTAATAGCAACACAAGCAGACTAAGTCACAACTCTTGATGAAAAGAGGTTTAAAGAATTTGCAGCTGCATTTTAAAGCTGCCACAATGAGATGCTTTTTGAAACCAAAGACTGCTTCTGCCACATGTTTATTTCCCATGAAAATTTTCCAGGAAGTCATTGAGAATGTTGCTCTGGCTATATTCAAGTGGTTCCTAAACTAAAGGATGTATAAGAATCACTGAGGAGCTTGTGAAAAGTGCGTATGCCTAGGCTCCACCTCTCCGGTTTATCTCTTATTGCTCTACTTATCTGCACCCAGGTCAATCTGATACTTCTCTTTATTATTTGTTTTTCTTTTTGTACCTTTTCCTCTGCCTCTCTTAACTGATTTAGAAGTTATACAATCTATTTCTGTTTTTTAGTGGAAACTTTGAAATTTTACCTTGCACATCTACTTTAATAAAGTCTTATACTAATATCTTAACATTTCTCCTTTAATACTGTAGAACATTTAACTCTGATCACCCATTTCTCAAATGAAGACCTGCTGATGTTTAATATTTTAGTGCTATATATTTTAGATTCCAGTCCTGCCACAGACACTTTTGAGTGCCCGGCCATATCTCCCCAGTCGAGCCTGGAAGTACTAGTCGCTTCAGTGGACAGTTCTTACACACATTGATGGCTGCCTGTCTCAAGCACCTGCATATCTCTTCTGAGGGTTTTCACTGATTGCAGGAGCATATTCTGCAGGCCAGAAAAGCTGACACCAAAAGGCAATTCTCAGCCAATACGAAATAGCAGTTAGTAGATAAATGCCCCAAGTTCATCACTCTTTGGTGAGAAAATTCTAAAATGTGCTACACACAGATTTTCAGAGGAATCCCAGTGGGGTTGAGCCCTGTTGTCAACAGCAAGCAGTTACTTGCTCATTTAGGCACCTTCTCTTGGCTTCCTTTCTGTTATGGACCAAATGTTTGTGTGTCTCTCTGAAATTTATATGTTGAGATCCTAACTCCCAGAGTGATGCTGTTAGGAAGTGGGGACTTTGAGAGGTGATTAGGTGAATAGGATTAGTCCCCTTAGAAAAAGACACAAGAAAGCTCTCTCTCCTTCTCTCTGCTCTCTGTCATGTTAGGTACAACCAAAAGTAAGCTGTCTGCAATCCAGAAGTGGGTCCCCACCAAAACCTGGCCATGCTGGCCCTGTAATCGTAACCTTTCAGCCTTTAGAAAAGTGAGAAATAAATTTCTGTTGTTTATAAACTATCCAGTCTATGGTACTTCGTTATAATGGCCTAAATCTTAATATTTTTCTTGAACAATACTTTAAAATATTTAACTCTGATCACTCACTTCTCAACTGAAACCCTACTTTGTTTAATATTTCAGTGTTATACATTTTGAATTCCAGTCCTACCACAGATGCTATTGAGTGACCTGCTGTATCTCCCCAGTTGAGCCTGGAAGTCACCAGCAGCTTCAGTGGACAGTTCTTACACACATTGTTGGCTTCCTGTCTCAAGACTAAGACGCTTCACTCCCCTATTGATGCTTCCTGGCATCATTTCCAAAATGAAGGGTTTGTACCTAAATATTTATCTTAGGGTCTGCTCGGAGAAGAACCTGAACTAAGACAGGCCCCACAGATTAGAACTTTGTATTTTATGTAGAACAAACTTTAGATATACCATGCTTACTAAATCCTTTGCTCATCTTTCCTTCTTCTAGCTCTGACATTTCTTCTAGTTTCATTTTCCTTCTTATATGCTTTGGTGGAAAGATCTAAAGGAGGCATTCTGAACCTCTCATCTGGCAATGGCATGTTCCCTATCCCACTGTTGACCATGCATTCTGCAACCAAGACTTTTGTAGATTTCTTCTCTCGGTGCCTCCCTGAGGAGTACAGGAGCAAGGGCATCTTTGTGCAGAGCGTCCTGCCATACTTCGTAGCTACAAAACTGGCTAAAATCCGAAAGCCAACTTTGGATAAGCCCTCTTTGGAGACGTTTGTGAAATCTGCAATTATAACAGGAGGCCTGCAAATCCCAAACCAATGGATACCTGATTCATGCTCTTCTGGGCTCCATAATCTCAATCCTGCCTTCTTGGATTTATTTTAAAATACCATGGATATGAACAAGTCTACATGGGCTCGCTATCCGAAGAAAACCAAGAATAATTAAGCATTGATAACTACATTGTAATTTGGCCAGATGCTCCAGCCTATGCATGTTCACTGCAAGGCACCCTACTGGTCTTGAAAATCTGAAGCTGTCGTTTGACCAAATGTTATCTTAATTAAGAGGAAAACAGAAATTGCTTTTAGGGGTCTCTGACATATATTCTGGATACTACCAGAGGTAATTTTGAAGTTTATTATAAATGCTCATATCAAATGAATATAGAACTAATATTGTCAAGATCAGCTAATAGGAAGGAATACTATTATAGCAAATCACAGAATGATAGACTCAAACATAAAACCAGCAGTTTTATCTGCTCCAAAATGCCATTGATCATTATTCCTGTATTTTCTCTGAAGCTGATTATAAAAAGTAATGTCCAGTTATTCTTTTGTTTTTGACACTTTGAAGAAATGGTGATTAATTGATTTGATTTGTTTGTAAGTGGATATACTGCAATTTACAAAGATCTCTTTAAGGTCTTACAAAATTATGTTCCAGTTTGTACATTTATATGGAATTGTTCTTTATCAAGGGTAGCTAATGACATAAAAATAATGATGAAATATGGAGTTATTTCTGACACATGAAGCCCACTAAACTATGCTTTCTTGTAATGCATATTTCTTCTCAGTTTAAATGTATATAAATATTGAAGCTATATGGTATGATTTATAAAGATAAATGGGTCAAAGTGTACATTGAGACTGGCACCCATCTATGGTACCACTGAAACCCTGACCCAGAAAAGTGGCCTGCTTGGACAACCAGCCTTCTTTGTTTCTGCATTGAACCAATAATGCTCACATATATGACACAGGCTAGTCCTATAAAAGTAATGACATCATAGAAATGGCATTATAATTTTTAAATTGATACTCTATAGGTAGGTACTAATATAATTAGTTTTAATAAAATATGCTGTAACCATGGTGTACAACACAAATACGTTTCTTTGGTGATTGAAATTAAGGCCATATTTACACTGACTTAATATAAGACTGAGTTTTATCCTGCTTCATAACTTGTATGGAGAACTCACCAAGAAAGAATTCAATACTGTGAAATATGCAACAAAAAGATTGGCCTTTACATAGGCTGTGGTTCCTAAGCTCTGAGATTTAAGCACCAGTAGATTTGTATTAAAAATAAAGTTGGGGCCTTAGTTGCTGGCTTTAATTTTGCCAGCTAAGGACATAAAATAAAAACAAACAAATAATAATAATAATAAAACCATCTGCTATCAGCATCATTACGTAAAAGAAAACATATTTTAGCCCCTAAAATTAGGAAGAATATAATTTCAGAATAAAGGTTGTCATTTAAATTGAATAAATATAGCTTTTTGAAAGACAAAGAATATGTTTTAGAAATTTATTGGCCAGGCATGGTGGCTTACACCTGTAATCCCAGCACTTTGGGAGGCTGAGGCGGGCGGGTGGGGGATCACCAGTTTAGGAGATTGAGACCATCTTAGCTAACATGGTGAAACTCTGTCTCTACTAAAAGTACAAAAAATTAGCCTGGCGTGGTGGCGGGCACCTGTAGTCCCAGCTACTCAGGAGGCTGAGGCAGGAGAATGGCATGAACCTGGGAGACGGAGCTTGCAGTGAGCCGAGATCACACCACTGCACTCCAGCCTAGGCGACGGAGTGAGACTCCGTCTCAAAAAATTAAAAAAAGAAAGAAATTTATTGATGACTGTCTGGTTTTGTTTTTGTGTGAATGTGTCTTTATTTCATGTCCATTCTTAAAGGATATTTTTGCTTAGTGTAGAACTCAAGGTTGGTACTTTCTTTCTTCTAGCTTCCATTGCTGATGTGAAATCTGCTGTAACTCCGCCATTACTTTGTTGGTGATCTAACTTTTGGTCTTCTCTTGGTCTTCAGGATTCTGCGGCTCCACTATAATTTAAGTATGTTTTTCCTTTTATTTATCTTAGTATGCAAAAGTTTTTTTTTCTTTTTTTTTTTTTTGTGTGTGTGTGTGTTTTAGATGGAGTCTCACTCTGTCATCCAGGTTGGAGTGCAGTGGTGCAATTTGGGCTCACTGCAACTTCTGCCTCCTGGGTTCAAGAGATTCTCCTGCCTCAGCCTCCCAAGTAGCTGGGATTACAGGTGCACACCACCATGCCCGGCTAATTTTCATATTTTTAGCAGAGACAGCGTTTCACCATGTTGGCCAGGCTGGTCTTGAACTCCTGACCTCATGATCTGCCCACCTTAGCGGATAATCCCACAGTGCTGGGATTATAGGCGTGAGCCACTGCACCCAGCCAAAAGTTTCATTTTCTATGCTTGTAGGTTAATATCCTTCATCAGTTTCAGAAAGTTCTTAGGCACAATTTCTTCAAATATTATCTCTCATTCTTTGTATTATCTCTTCTGGAATTCTGACTAGATACCTGTTACACCTTCTCATTTTATCTTTCATGGCTCCATACTCTCGTTCATATTTTCTTTATATATACTTATGGCCATCCATGCAAGGGTAACTCGGTCGTATACCTCTGAAGCCTAAATCCTGCTATAGAAATTCAGATTTCCTATTTCTGACTCTATAGAACGTATGTCCCTGAAGGACCCGTTGACTCCTCAAGTCAACATTTCCCCCACAGTCCAGCCTCTTGCTGCATCACCTTTTATTTTTTTTATCGAAATAAAATTCATATAACAAAATTAACCATTTTAAAGTTTTACAATTCAGTGGTATTTAGCACATTTGCAATGTTTATACAACCACCACCTCCTTCTAGTTCCAAGATATTTTCACCACTCCAAAAGGAAAGCCCACATCTACTAAATATCTACTTCTCACTCCCTTCTGGCCCGCTAGTCTGCTTTCTATCTCTATGGATTCACTAATTCTAGATATTTCATATAAATGGAATCATACAATATGTGACCTTTTATGTATAACTTCTTTCACTTAGTTTAATGTTTTTGAGGTTCATCCATAGTGTAGCATGAATCAGTTCATCATCCCTTTTTATGGCTGAATAATATTCTGTTGGCTATACACACTACATTTTGTTGATTTATTCATTAGTTGAACATTTGGGTTGTTTCATTTGGCTATTGTTGATAGTGCTGCTATGAACATTCATGTACAAGTATTTGTTTGAGTACTTCTTTGCAATTCTTTTGGGTCTATATCTAGAGGTACGATGCTGGTTCACATGGTAACTTTTAATTTTTTGAGGAACTACCATGCTTTTTTCCACAGTGGCTGCACCATTTTACATTTCCACCAGCAGTGCACAAGGGTTCCAGTTTCTCCACATCTTTGCTAACACTCATTTCATTTTTTAAAGGCCAACTTAGTGGATGTAAAATGGCACCTGGGTTTTGGTTTTAATTTGCACTTCCCTAATGGCCAGTGATGTTAGCATCTTTTCATGTGCTTATTGGTCATTTGTGTATCTTCTTTGGATTAATGTCTATTCAAATCCTTTGCCCATTTTAAAATTCTGTTGTCCGTTTGTTCTATCACTTTATTTCTCTGTGCTGCACTTTGGGAAATTTCTTCAACTCTGTCATAATTGTCTAGTCTTCAGTTTAATTCACCCAGTAACTTTTTTAACAACTATATTTTGTCTACAGCCATATCACCCTGAATGCACCCAAATTCATCTGATCTAGGAAGCTAAGCAGGGTCAGGCTGGGTTAGTACTTGGATGGGAGACAACTATATTTTTTATTTCTTAAAGTTCTAATTGGTTCTTTTTAAATCCACTTTGTCATTTTTTAGTCTCTTACTGATTCTTCATTTTTGTGATTCCATCTTCCATACATGGTTATTCTATATTCTATAGGTGAAGTTTCAATGTCTGAAGTCCTGGGGGTCTTAATCTGTTTTTTTGTTGTTTCTGCTCTCATTCCTCATGAACTTTGTGTGTGTGTGCGTGTGTGTGTGTGTGTGTGTGTGTGTGTGTGTGTGTGTTCTGTAATCTTTGATTTTGAGCTCATATTTGGACCTTTGGTGTATAGAAAACTTCAAAGTCTAAATCGAAGAGTCTTTACTCCAGAGTGGATTTGTAAGCGATTCTACAAAGATTCAGGGGTACTAATGACCTGGGATCACTTCTATCCCCATTCAAAGGTTGCCAGCTTAATCCTGGAGCCTTGAATTTGCTTTCTATATCCCCAGCTCTCCTCCCAGACTTTATCTCTCAGACATACACACACACACACACACACACACACACACACACACACACCCCCTTTAACCCTGGAAATGCTGATAATGACCTTTGTGTGTGTGCATGCCTGGCTTATTGTTCTCCACTCCAGTTTCGGCTTACTTTTATTTTTGCTACTCCTCCCCACCCCCATTGGAGATTTTCCTTACATACTTAAGTCCAGCAAAGGTCTAATTCTTCCACAGTAGAAGGATCCCTCAGGAAGTTCTCAGTTCACTATACTTCCCAAAGTGGAATGATTCTTATGTTTCTGTATCTTTGGCTCGCACATTAGGTAACACTGTAGAGTACCATATAGGGTGTATGTGTTAGATTTTATTACTGTTCAAAAAATATTCACTCTCCCCTCTTTCCCCATAGGACAAGTCTCTTCCCTTTTTCATTGATGTTAGTCTTGGCTATATGACTTGCTTTTGCCAATGGGATATAGGCAGAAGTGACAGACATTTTAAATGTCCAGGCAAACATTTTTAAAAATATTGGAATTTCTGCCAGTACTTTTGAACTCCTACCCATTACCATAAGAGAGTGTGTCCATTAACACCCCACTGTCAACATTAGACTGATTAACGAGACAGAAAGTTAACAAGGATATCCAGGAGTTGAACTCAGCTCTGTACCCAGAAGACCAAATAGACATCTACAGAACTCTCCACCCAAAACCAACAGAATACTCATTGTTCTCAGCACCACATCACTCTTATTCCAAAAGTGACCAAACAATTGCAAATAAAGCACTCCTCAGCAAATGTAAAAGAACAGAAATTGTAACGAACTGTCTCTCAGACCACAATGCAATCAAACTAGAATTCAGGATTAAGAAACTAACTCAAAACTGCTCAACTACATGGAAACTGAACAACTTGCTCCTGAATGACTACTGGGTACATAACGAAATGAAGGCAGAAATAAAGATGTTCTTTGAAACCAATGAGAACAAAGACACAACATCCCAGAATCTCTGGGACACATTTAAAGCAGTGTGTAGAGGGAAATTTATAGCACTAAATGCCCATAAGAGAAAGCAGGAAAGATCTAAAATTGACACCCTAACATCACAATTAAAAGAACTAGAGAAGGAAGAGCAAACACATTCAAAAGCTAGCAGAAGGCAAGAAATAACTAAGATCAGAGCAGAACTGAAGGAAATAGAGACACAAAAAAACTTCAAAACATCAATGAAACCAGGAGCTGGGTTTTTGAAAAGATGAACAAAGTTGATAGACCACTAGCAAGACTAAGAAAGAAGAAAAGAGAGAAGAATCAAATAGATGCAATAAAAAATGATAAAGGGATATAACCACTGATCCCACAGAGATACAAACTACCATCAGAGAATACTATAAACACCTCTATGCAAATAAACTAGAAAATCTAGAAGAAATGGATAAATTCCTGGACACATACACCCTCCCAAGACTAAACCAGGAAGAAGTTGAATCCCTGAATAGACCAATAATAGGTTCTGAAATTGAGGCAATAATTAATAGCCTACTAACCAAAAAAAATCCAGGACCAGACGAATTCACAGCCGAATTCTACTGGAGGTATAAGGAGCAGCTGGTACCATTCCTTCAGAAACTATTCCAATCAATAGAAAAAGAGGAAATCCTCCCTAATTCATTTTGTGACGCCAACATCATCCTGATACCAAAGCCTGGTAGAGACACAACAAAAAAAGAGAATTTGAGACCAATATCCTTGATGCACATCGATGCAAAAATCCTCAATAAAGTACCAGCAAACCAAATCCAGCAGCACATCAAAAAGCTTATCCACCACGATCAAGTTGGCTTCATCCCTGGGATGCAAGGCTGGTTCAACATACACAAATCAATAAATGTAATCCATCACCTAATCAGAACCAAAGACAAAAACCACATGATTATCTCAATAGATGCAGAAAAGGCCTTCAACAAAATTCAACAGTGCTTCATGCTAAAAACTCTCAATAAACTGGGTATTGATGGGACGTATCTCATAATAATATGAGCTCTTTATGACAAACCCACAGCCAATATCATACTGAATGGGCAAAAACTGGAAGCATTCCCTTTGAAAACTGGCACAAGACAGGGATGCCCTCTCTCACCACTCCTATTCAACATACTGTTGGAAGTTCTGGCCAGGGAATCAGGCAAGAGAAAGAAATAAAGGGTATTCAATTAGGAAAAGAGGAAGTCAAATTGTCCCTGTTTGCAGATGACATGATCGTATATTTAGAAAATCCCATTGTCTCAGCCCAAAATCTCCTTAAGCTGATAAGCAACTTCAGCAAAGTCTCAGGATACAAATCAATGTGGAAAAATCACAAGCATTCCTATACACCAATTACAGACAAACAGAGAGCCAAATCATGAGAACTCCCATTCACAATTGCTTCAAAGAGGATAAAATACCTAGAAATCCAAATTACAAGGTATGTAAAGGACCTCTTCAAGGAGAACTACAAACCACTGCTCAAAGAAATAAAAGAGGACACAAACAAATGGAAGAACACTCCATGCTCATGGATAGAAAGAAACAATATTGTGAAAATGGCCATACTGTAATTTATAGATTCAATGCCATCCCCATCAAGTCAAGCTACCAATGACTTTCTTCACAGAATTGGAAAAAAACTTTAAAGTTCATATGGAACCAAAAAAGAGCCCACATTGCCAAGACAATCCTAAGCCAAAAGAATAAAGTTGGAGGTATCATGCTATCTGACTTCAAACTATACTACAAGGCTACAGTAACCAAAACAGCATGGCACTGGTACCAAAACAGAGATATAGACCAATGGAACAGAAAAGAGCTCTTGGAAATAATACCACACATCGACAGCCATCTGATCTTTGACAAAGCCGACAAAAACAAGAAATGGGGAAATGTTTAATAAATGGTGCTGGGAAAACTGGCTAGCCATATGTAGAAAGCTGAAACTGGATCCCTTCCTTACACCTTATACAAAAATTAATTCAAGATGGATTAAAGACTTAAATGTTAGACCTAAAACCATAAAAACCCTAGAGGAAAACCTAGGCAATACCATTCAGGCCATAGGCATAGGCAAGGACTTCATGACTAAAACACCAAAAGCCATGGCAACAAAAGCCAAAATTGAAAAATGGGATCTAATTAAACTAAAGAGCTTCTGCACATCGAAAGGAACTACCATCAGAGTGAACAGTCAACCTACAGAATGGGAGAAAATTTTTACAATCTACACATCTGACAAAGGGCTAATATCCAGAATCTACAAAGAACTTAAACAAATTTACAAGAAAAAATCAAACAACCCCATCAAAAAGTAGGCAAAAGATACGAACAGACACTTCTCAAAAGAAAGCATTTATGCAGCCAACAGACACATGAAAAAATGCTCATCATCACTGGCCATCAGAGAAATGCAAATCAAAACCACAATGAGATACCATCTCACACCAGTTAGAATGGCAATCATGAAAAAGTCAGGAAACAACAGGTGCTGGAGAGGATGTGGAGAAATAGGAATGCTTTTACACTGTTGGTAATGGTAATTACCAGTTCTACCATTGTGGAAGACAGTGTGGCGATACCTCAAGGAACTAGAACAAGAAATACCATTTGACCCAGCCTTCCCATTAGTGGGCATACACCCAAAGGATTATAAATCATGCTGCTATTAAGACACATGCACATGTATGTTTATTGCGGCACTATTCACAATAGCAAAGACTTGGAACCAACCCAAATGTCCATCAATGATAGACTGGATTAAGAAAATGTGGCACATATACACCATGGAATACTATACAGTCATAAAAAAGGATGAGTTCATGTCCTTTGTAGGGACACGGATGAAGCTAGAAACCATCATTCTGAGCAAACTATCACAAAGACAGAAAATCAAACACCATGTGTTCTCACTCATGGGTGGGAATTGAACAATGAGAACATTTGGACACAGCGTGGGGAACATCACACACCAGGGTCTGTCGTGGGGTGGGGGCAGAGGGGAGGAATAGCATTAGGAGATATGCCTAATGTAAATGACGAGTTAACTGGTGCAGCACACCAACATGGCACATGTATACATATGTAAGAAACCTGCATGTTGTGCACATGTACCCTAGAACTTAAAGTATAAAAATAATTTTTAAAAAAGAGTGCATCCAGGGTAACGATTGATCCTCCATTGCAGGTCCCAGAATGAAAGACAAAGACCTATATAGAGCAGGGCCATTGCAGCTGACTCACAGATATGGGGCAAGAAAAACAAATATTTGCTTTTGTGAACCACTGAAATTGGGGGTAATTTGTTAAGCTACATAATAACAGAGAAGATGAATAATACTGTAATATAAAATTTGTGGGAAGTCACTGATTTGGACTCCCGCACTAAGTCTAACAGACCAAATCAATATGATCTTATTCTGTTTCCTGAGACTTGGTACCCTAGACACAAAGAGGAAAGATAAAGTGAAAGAGATCCCCATTTCAGAGGACGAAATGTGTGAGTCATCAGCGTTAGCTGCAGGAGAAAATCCTGTATGAGGAACATATAGCCCAATAGACCAGAGGTATAGTAGTATCAAATATTCCATTTAAATCTTCCTTTTCTCTCCTTCGGAAATATTGGCAAGAATTTTGAGTTAGTTGTGTTTCTTTAGGAAAGAAATGCATTGCTTTGGGTCCATCCTTTGAGACAAAGCATCCCTAGCAGAATTGCTGCATATGGTGAAACAGTGATGAGATAGTCAGAGGGAAGGATGTTGAAGCCCCATGCAAGCAGCATCAAGTCCACCAAGATGCATTTGTAGAACTTGACAGCATTTTGGGGAATTCCCAGGAATACAATATTAAAGAAACTGATGAAAGATAAGGACTTTCTGCTGAAGATGGGATTTCGGACATTATTACCAGTATTAAAGGGGAGGATGGTCCTTGAAGGATGAAGACAGAGAACAAAGAGGTGCTTATTTATTTCTCTCTTAACTTTTTAAAAGTTTAATATTCACACACAGAAAGGACATATATAATAAGTATACGGCGGGCAGGGCGCGGTGGTTCACGCCTGTAATCCCAGCACTTTGGGAGGCCGAAGCGGATGGATCACGAGGTCAGGAGATCAAGACCATCCTGGCTAAACACGGTGAAACTCCGTCTTCACTAAAAATGCAAAAAATTAGCCGGGCATGGTGGTGGGCGCCTGTAGTCCCAGCTACTCAGGAGGCTGAGGCAGGAGAATGGCATGAACCCGGGAGGCGGAGCTTGCAGTGAGCCGAGACCGCACCACTGCACTTCAGCCTGGGCGACAACAGCGAGATTCCGTCTCTTTTAATAATAATAATAATAAGTATATGGCTTGATGCATTTTTCACAAAGTGAGCACACCTATGAAACCAGCATCTAGATCAAGCTTGTCCAACCCGTAGCCCAAGGGCTGGTTGGCTTTGAATGCAGCCCAATACAAATTCATAAACTTTCTTAAAACAGTCTGAGGTTTTTTTGTTTTTGTTTTTGTTTTTTTTTGGTTCATCAGCTATTTTTAGTGTATTTTATGTGTAGCCCAAGATAATTCTTCTTCTTTCAATGTGGCCCAGGGCAGCCAAAAAGACTGGACACCCTCACCTGAAATAGACCATTCCCAGCACCTCCAGAAGCCCCCATACTGTGCCTCCTCTCAGTCACTACCCACCCAAGAGTAACCACTATCGGACCTCTAACAGCATAGATTCATCTTGCTGGGGTTTATACTTTATATAAATGGAATTATACAGTATATATTTTCTTGTGTCTAGCTGAAATTCAAGACTGTAATTATGAGATTCTCCTGTATAATTCCATGTAGTTGTCATTTATGGCATTCTCATTGCTAAATTCCTTATGTGAATATAGTACAATTTATTTACCCAGTTTACTGTAGATGGGCATTTAGGTAGATTCCAGTTTGGGGCTTCTGAACTGCTTTTACTCACAACAGTACTGACACCAAATGTGTTGGCTCTTGTCATACCACCAATCAGTTCTCCAATTCTCCGGCACTAACTGGGTGTCCTACAATTCAATTCTGACACTACTTAGAGTGTTAGTGTCGGATTCTGCAGGTTTAAGCACTCAGTCCCAGAAGACTGTCCTTACTTCAGATGCCAGTCACAAGTATTATGTGCCCAGGCTACCCATGCTTCTGTCTGACTTGGCTACAAAGTTGAGGGTTCCCAGAACACCCAATCCTTTTCAGGTTCAATAATTTGCCAGAACACACAGTACTCAGGAAATCACCTTACTTACTACTATCAGCTTATTATAAAGGATACAACTCAAGAACAGCCAAATGGAAGAGATGCATAGGGCAAGGTATGAAAGAAGCAGGTACATGGAGATTCCATGCCCTCTCCAAACACACCACCCTACCAGCACTTCAGTGTGTTCACCAACCTGGAAGCTCTCCAAATCCTGTTGTTTAGGGGGTTCTATAGAAGCTTCATTACATAGATATAATTAAGTCATTGGCCATTGGTGATGGACCTTAATCTCCAGCTCCTCTTCTCTCCCCAGAAGTCTGGGGGTGCAGCTGAAAGTTCCAGTTCCCTAATCGTATGGCTGGTTGCTCTGGCAACCAGCCCTCATCATGAAGCTGTCTAGGGCTCCTACCAGAAATCACTTTATTTCAATCATAAACTTAGTTATGGTTGAAAGGGGCATGTTATGAATAACAGAAGATAATCCTACCACCTCTATCACACAGAAAAATTCAAAGTTTTTAGAAGCTCTGTGTTAGGAACTAAGGACAAAGACTAAATACATATTTCTTGCTGCAGCATAAGACTACTATAAATATTGTCTTTTGGGTGTTTTTTTGTTTGTTTCTTTTTGAGACAGAGTCTCGCTCGTCACCCAGGCTGGAGTGCAGGGTGCGGTCTCGGCTCACTGCAAGCTCCGCCTCCCAGGTTCACGCCATTCTCCTGCCACAGTCTTCTGAGTAGCTGGGACTACAGGTGCCCACCACTACGCCCAGCTAATTTTTTCTATTTTCAGTAGAGACGGGTTTTCACCACGTTAGCCAGGATGGTCTCGATCTCCTGACCTCGTGATCCATCCGCCTCGGCCTCCCAAAGTGCTGGGATTACAGGGGTGAACCAGCGCACCCAGCCACAGAGTCTTGCTCTGTCACCCAGGCTGGAGTGCAGTGGCAGTAGCGTGGTTTGGTTCACTGCAGCCTCAACCTCCAGGCTTCAAGCGATCCTCCCACCTCAGCCTCCTGAGTTGCTGGAACTACAGGCACGTGCCTCACACCTGGCTAACTTTTTGTTGCTTGTAGAAATGGGGTTTCGCCATATTGCCCAGGCTGGTCTCGAACTCCTGGGCTCAAGCAATCCACATGCTTTGGCCTCCCAAAGTGCTGGGATTCGACCACGCTTGTTCGAATATTGTTTTTATAAACATTCTAGTTTGTGTATATTGTTGAACTGATGTATACTTTTCAGTTGTATATATACCTAGGAGTGGAATTGCTGGATTTGCTTAGGTTTTAAAATATCACCTACTTCCAAAATAAATTTGTGACTGATTAAAACAAAAATAAGTCATACATATAATAAAATTCAAAAGTATTTGAAAAATTAAAGGTCCTAAAGAAGGAAGTGTATTTTTATATGTGCCAACAAGAAACTATCGTCCCCAAATACAGTTCATCTTGCTTATCTTCTTTTTGTCAAAGAACTAAAACAAACTCTATCTCTAAATGATGGATTAAAATATATTTCTGAATTGTCACCTTACTCTATGTGCAACTTTTACTTCTAATTACTAAAGAGCTGGGGAGCAATCTACTATATGGTGTGTTTTATGGCTTAGTATATGATCTATCTTTAATGTTCCATGTGAGTTTGAGAAGAATGTATATCCTGCTGTTGTTGAATGAAGTAGTCTATAGATGTCCATTATATTCAGTTGATTAACAATGTTGTTAAGTTCAACTGTGTCCTTGTTGATTTTCTGTCTGCTGGATCTGTCCATTCCTATAGATGGGTATTGGAGTCTCCATCTACGTTAATGGGTTCCTCTATTTTTCCTTGAAATTCTATAAGTTTTTGCCTTGTATATTTTGATGCTCAGTTGGTAGGTGCATATAAGTTAAGGATTGTTATGTATTCTTGTAGAATTGATGCCTTTATTATTTTGTAATGCTCCTCTTTATCCCTGATAACATGCCTTGCTCTGAGGTCTCTGTCTAAAATTAGTATAGCTGCCAGGCGCGGTGGCTCACGCCTGTAATCCCAGCACTTTGGGAGGCCGAGGCGGGCGGATCACGAGGTCAGGAGCTCGAGACCATCCTGGCTAACACGGTGAAACCCCGTCTCTACTAAAATACAAAAAATTAGCCGGGCGCGGTGGCGGGCGCCTGTAGTCCCAGCTACTCGGGAGGCTGAGGCAGGAGAATGGTGCGAACCCAGGAGGCGGAGCTTGCAGTGAGCCGAGATGGTGCCACTACACTCCAGCCTGGGGGACAGAGTGAAGACTCCGCCTCAAAAAAAATAAATAAATAAAAATAAATTAGTATAGCTATTCTCACTTTATTTATTTTTTTATTTTTATTTTTTATTTTTCCTCTGTCCACAGCACCTCCATAGTCCCATTTTTCTTTTGATTAATGTTAGCATAATATATCTTTCTCCATCCACTTATTTTTAATCTATCTGCCTTCATATTTAAGGTGCATTTCCTGAAGATAATACATAGTTGGTTCTTGTTTTATTGTACACTCTTTTAATTGGTGCATTTAGACCACTGATGTTCAGAGATTGCTGATAGAGTTGGATTCATATCTACTAAATTTGTTGCTGTTTCAATTGTTGTCTGTGATGGCTAATTTTAGGTGTCAAGTTGACTGATCTAAGGGATACCCAGATAATTGGCAAATCATTATTTCTGTGTATGTCTCTGAGGATGTTTCCAGAAGAGAAGGGCATTTAAATCAGTGAATTAAGGAAGATCTGCCCTCACCAATGCTGGCTGGTGCCATCCAATTCGTTGAGGGCCCATGTAGAATAAAAAGGCACAGGAAAAGAGAATTTGCTCTCTCTTCTGGAACCAGGTCACCCATCTTCTCCTGTACTTGAACATTAGAACTCTAGGTTCTCTAGCCTTTGGACTCCAGGGCTTCCACCAGTGGAACACCAGCTTCTCAGGCCTTTGGACTCAGATTGAATTACTTTACCAGTTTATCTGATCTTCCAGTTTGCAAATGATGTATCATGGGACTTCTCAGCCTCTATAATCACATGAGCTAATTTTAATAATCAATCTTAGCTAGCTAGCTAGCTATTTGTCTATCTATGTATCTATACATCCTATTTGTTCTGTTTCTCTGGAGAATCCTGACTAGTGTCCTTGTTCTTTGCTTCTATTTTTGTCTTCCACTTTTTTTCTACCTTTTCTTTTAATTGAGCATTTTATGTAATTCCATTTTTTCCTCCTTTCTTGACATATCAGTTGTACTTGTTTTACTTTGTTCTTGGTTGCCCTAGAGTTTGCAGTATGCACTTATAACTAATCCAATTCCACTTTCAAATAATACTATACCACTTCGTGGATAGTGTGAGTGCCTCATAATAACTAAATAATCCTAGCCAGGCACAGTGACACATACCTGTAATCCTAGCGTTTAGGTAGACCAAGGTGGGAGGATCACTTGAGGCCAGCAGCTCAAGACCAGCCTGAGCAACATGACAAGACCCTGTCTCTGCAAGAAAAAATTTAAAACTTAGCTGGGCAAGGTGGCATACACCTGTAGTCCCAGCTACTTGGGAGGCTGGGGCAGAAGGATCACTTGAGCCCAGGAAATTGAGGCTGTAGTGAGCTATGACTGAGCCACTGCACTCCAGCCCAGGTGACAGAGTGATAACCTGTCTGAAAAAAAAAAAAGAAAACCTGATTCTATCCTTCCATCCCTTTCATCATTGCTGTAGTTCATTTCACTTACACATAAGCGCATATGTGTGTGTGTATACATACAGACATATATAGGTATACACAGTTGAATACATTATTGCTATTATTATTTTGAACTATTATCTGTTGATAAGAATGAGAAAAACAAGTTTTACTTTACCTTCACTTATTCCTTCTTCAATATACTTCTTTTTTCAATGTAGATCTGAATTTCTGACCTATATCATTTTCCTTCTCTCTGAAGAACTCCTTTTAATATTTCTTGTAAGGCAGGTCTACTGGCAACAAATTCCCTCAATTTCTGTTTATCTGAGAAAGTCCTTCTCTTTCACTTTGGAAGGATAATTTCTCAAGGCACAGAATTCTAGGTTGCTGTCCTTTTTTTCTCTCAGTATTTTAATTAATTCACTACATACTCTTCTTGCTTGCATGGTTTCCAAGGAGAAATCAAATGTAATTTTATCTATGCTACTCTGGAGGAAAGATATTTTTTCCCTTCTGGCTTCTTTTGGGATTTTTTTCTTTATCTTTGATTTTCCGTAGTTTGAAAACAATTCACTTTGGTGTAGTTTTGTGGCATTTATCCTCTTTGATGTTCTCTGAGCTTTCTGGATCTGTTTTATGTGGATGTTTTATGTAAATGTAATCAAATATCATATACACCTTATATGGTAGCATACTAGAGTACTTCAACTTGCATAGAGTAATCAGGGAGAAGAAAAATCATGAATTGTTACTCCATAGTCAAAGCATGTTAGAAGATAAAGGTATACACACAGCACATGCGTACTCACACATACATCTTTAACTATCTCAACCCCTTGAAAAAATTACAATGTTATTAGTTACCACGACCCTGAATCATGGACTTATGGGTATGGAGGCATCCTAGTTACAACAAATTCTCCAGTACTTTCATAAAGTCATTGACAAACAAAAACAAAAAAGAAAGAAACCTTGAACCAAATATAAGTAAATTTACCATTAAACATTTGTAAAATATGGGGGGAAAGGATTAACTATGAAAGTATCTATATTGAAAACTTTGATCCATACAGCAGATCTGGGTGGTGGTTGATTGGAAGGACATAGTGCTGGAATAAATTGTCTTAGTCCATTTTGTGCTGCTACAACAGAATACCTGAAACTTGGTAATTTAAAAACAATAGAAATTTATTTTCTCACAGTTCTGGAGACTGGGAATTCCAAAATCAAGACATCAGAATTTTGTGTCTGATGAGGGCCTTCTTGCTGCATCTTCATATGGCAGAAGGTAGATGGGTAAGAAAGCAAGTTAGCTGAATGCTGCATGAAGCCTATTTTACAAGGGCCTTAATCCCATTGAGGAAGAAAAAGCCCTCATGGCCTAATGATCCCTTAAAGGCCCAAACACTTAATACTATCACATTAGCAACATCTGAATTTTGGAAGGGACACATTCAAACCATAGCAGTGTAACTCCTTGGAGGGTGTTCTGACAGGAAGCAAAGGAAAGGAAGCTGTTCTTGTCCAAGGTGACAAGAGAGTCAGATGACTCATCTACACTGCTCAATACCATGCAGATGCAAACTGGAGGCCAAATGGTAAAGAACTGACACCAGTAGCCAAGAACAACCACATCAGGTCCAGGGTAAGAATGAAGCACTTTCCCTCCTCAAGAGAATCTAAATAATCCATGATGACTACGCAACTAAAGTAAAGGTGTTCAAAGGAAGCATGAACATAACTCTTGATAACTGGGCACAGGGGAGGGTCTTTTTAGGCATGACATGAACATCAGAAGTCCCCCACTAAAATTTCTGGTTGTAAATTTCTCTTTGTAACTTTGTCAGTTTTTGCTTTATTTCAAGGCCATGTTTTTAGGAACATACAGTTCCTGAATTTTATTTCCTTGTTGTAGAATATAACTTTTATCATCATCCCTATTTATGTTTTTCACTTTAATTTTTTTGACATTATTGCCACATGAGCTTTCTTTTGATCAATATTTGCATGGTAAGCCTTTTTCCTTTTTCATCTTGATTTATGTATTAGAATTACTAAAATATTTGAACTGATATCTATCGCCTTCTATTTTATATTTACCATCCTCTTACGTTTACCTTTGCTTTTCTTCTTTTCTGCCTTTTGTTGTATTTGTAACATTTTACCTATTCCCTCCTTTGATCCTCTGCTCATTTGAAAGCTTTATTTATTATTTATTTATTTATTTATTTTGAGACAGAGTCTCGCTGTGTCGCCCAGGCTGGAGTGCAGTGGCATGATCTTGGCTCACTGAGGCCTCCACCTCCCAGGTTCAAAGGATTTTTGTGCCTCAGCCTCCCAAGTAGCTGGGAATACAGGTGTGCACCACCATGACGGGCTAATTTCTGTATTTTTTTAGTAGAGACAGGGTTTCACTGTGTTGGCCAGGCTGGTCTTGAACTCCTGACCTCAAGTGATCCACCTGCCTTGGCCTCCCAAAGTGCTGGGATTACAGATGTGAGCCACCACACCTGGCCAAAAGCTTTACTCTTTTAATGGTAGCCTTTCAAATATTACCATGCACAATTTCTGTCTGGTTTTTTTCAAGTTATTCAATATGTCTCATTTCCTACAGACCACAATGACTTTAGCATATTTTATCCATTGAATACTACTCAACACTCCCTTCCTCATATTGTTATTGTTTAGAATTTGAGTTTTACCTTTCTTATACCCCAAAAGAGGTTTCTCTTTAGTTTTACAGTCAATAAATAATTTTACCAATATACTTTACCAATTGACAGAGTCACTTTTGTTTCTGATAGCCCATAATCTCCTGTGATACTGTGATATCTTTTTTTTTTTTTGAGACGGAGTATCACTCTGTTGCCCAGGCTGGAGTGTAGTGGCACAGTCTCAGCACACTGCAACCTCCGCCTCCTGGGTTCAAGTGATTATTCTGCCACAGCCTCCCGAGTAGCTGGGACTACAGGCGTGTGCCACCACACCTGGCTAATTTTTGTATTATTAGTAGAGACAGGGTTTCACCATATTGGCCAGGCTTGTCTCAAACTCCTGACCTCGTGATTTGTCCGCCTCAGCCTCCCAAAGTGCTGGGATTACAGACATGAGCCACCGCGCCCAGCTGGTATCTTTTTTTTAAATTTACTCAAGTGTATCTTTAAAAAAATGTTTTTTAAGAGAGAATCTGAAAATAATATTTGTATGGCTAAAAATATTTTTATTTCGCCTTCATTCGTGAAAGATAGGTAAACAGTTTTCCCTCAACATCTTGAAAATATTGCTCTGTTGTCCTTGACATTTATTGTAGCAATGAGAACTCCGCTCAGTTGAGCCACAGTTCTGAGTGGGAAGCAGGGGATTCCCTCAACCCTGCCCTCAATACCCTTTAAAAAGTAAGATAAAATTGTATCCAATGAAATGCATAGATCTTAAATACATAATTGGATATGTTTTGATAAATATCTACATCTATGTAATCCCCTCCTAATGAAGATCTAAAATATCTCTATCACTCTGGAGTTAGAACCTCAGTGCACTTTAGGATTGTTGGTTCATCCTTGCTCTTCCATGACCTCATTGTGATGGGTCTAGATGATTTATTTTTACTTATCTTTTCTGGAGTTGAAAGTGCCATTCTGACTTGAGGACATGTGGCTTTACTCAAATTCTGGAAAACTGTAAGCTATCACCCCTCTAAATGTTCCTCTTCCATGACCTCCACTCACTTCTGTATTCCCTATTAGATGACTGTTGGAGTCATTTAGTCTATCATCTATATCTCAACTAATCTTTCCATATAGACATGTTTCACATATGAAATGATTTTAAAGTCGCTTTCTATCTCTGTTCCACATCTGAGTGAAATCCTTTTAGCTTCCAATTCACTGATTTTTCTTCTCTTTAATTTTTCGATATAAGAAACAACATGGATTAATCTCAAAATCATTACGTTGAATGAAAAAAGCCAGACATAAAAGAACATATGTTGTATGATTCCATTTATATAAAGCTTAGAAACAGGCAAAGAGTAATCTATGAGGATAAAAGTGAGAATAGTCATTTACTCTGGTGGAAGTATTTATGAACTGGGAAGGAACCTAAGAGAACCTTCTAGGGTAAGTTTCCATTCCATGCCAGACAGGAAATGTACCCTGTCTGGAATGGAATGGTGGTTATACATGGGTGTTTACATATGTGAATGTTCGTAAATATATATAGTTTGCAGAGCTATACACTTAAAATCATGCACTGTATGTTAGACGAAGGAAGAAGGAAGGAAGGGAGGGAGGGAGGGAAGGAAGGAAGAAGGGAGGGAGGGGAGAGGAAAGAAAGAGAAAAGAAAAAAGGAAAGGATGGAGGGAGGAATGGAGGGAGAAAGGGAGGATGAGAGAGTGAGAAAAAAAGAACCAAACCCAGGAATTTGTCATCTCTTAGCTCCTGGGGCTGCTAGGAATGGCAGATCCAGTAGGGCATTTCCTAAATAAGCACTGAGGTGAAAAATTGGACTAATTTGAAAACAGGAGACTGATAGGCTATTATAAAGGCACTGGGCCTCATAAATACCTCCAAAGGTAATGGCAGGGCCAAAACAGGGACATCATTTATCAAGTGGCCAGAAAGAAAACAGAATTGGTTAATTCATTTCCTATACCACCGTTTGAAATTCATACTCAGTGTCACTGAATGTAAGCAACACTGACTCTGTACTAATAGTGCTCTCTTATGCTGCACCAAGCCCACATTTGCCAGGGACCAAAATAGGTGCCATGAGATGATTTGCTGCTGCTGCTGCTGCTGCTGCTGCTTCGGAAGCTCAGAAGCAATATGAAAGCATAGTAATAAGGATTAGGTTTGTCTGGGAATGAGAGAAAACCCTAAACGACAGTAGCATTTTGTGATGCTTAATTGTATGTGTCAACTTGACTGGGATAAGGGATGCCCAGATAGCTGGTAAAACATTATTTCTGGGCTGGGTATGTTTGTGAGGGTGTTCCTGGAAAATATTAGCATTTCAATTGGTAGGCTGAGTAAGGAAAATTCCTCTCACCAGTATGGGTGAGCATCATGATATTTGTTGAAGGACTGAATAGAACAAAAGGGTGGAGAAGGGTGAATTTGCTTCTATTTGAGCTGGAACATCCATTTTCTCCTGCTCTCCAACATTGGCACTCACAGTTCTCCGGTCATCGGATGTGGACCAGGACTTACATCTCTGGACTCGGATTGAATTATCTACCAGCTTTCCTGATTCTCCAGCTTGAAAATGACAAATCATGAGGCTAAATCACTTCTTAGCCTCCATAATCATGAACCAATTTCTATACTCTCTCTTTCTCTCTCTTTCTCTCCCTCTCTTTATAGATGTATGTGTATTTGTATATAGTCAGCCCTCAGCATCTGTAGCTTCAACTTCAGATTAAAAACTTTGCAAAAAAAAACTGCATCTCTACCGAACATGTACAGACATTTTTTCCTTGTCATTATGTCCTAAACAATACAGTTAGCAATTATTTACATAGCATTTACATTGTATTAGGTATTATAAGTAATCTAAAGATGATTTAAAGTATATGGGGAAGGGGCCAGACACAGTGGCTCACGTCTGTAATCCCAGCACTCTGGGAGGCCAAGGGGGGCGGATCACCTGAGGTCAGGAGTTCAAGACCAGCCTGGCCAACATAGTGAAACCCCTTCTGTACTAAAAATACAAAAATTAGCTAGGTGTGGTGGTGCATGCCTGTAGTCCCAGCTACTTGGGAAACCAAGGCACGAAAATCGCTTGAACTCGGGAGATGGAGGTTGCAGTGAGCTGAGATTACGCCACTGCACTCCAGTCTGGACAACAGCGTCTTAAAAAAAAAAAAAAAAAAGTTAGGTAGGAAGAGGTAAACAGGATATACATATGTTACATGCAAATGCTATGCCATTTTATATCAGGGACTTGAGCATCTACATATTTTGTTACCCATGGGAGGTCCAGGAACCAATCTCCTGTGGATACTAAGGGACAAATGTACATATCCTATAACCAATAGGAAATGTGTGGTGTGTGTGTGTGTTTCCTATTGGTCTGTTTCTCTGGAGAACCCTGAATAATATACTTATATAAGATAGAAATTATTTTTCTCTCTTGCGAAATAAATGTGGAGGCATACAGTTCAGGACTGGCAAGGCACCTCTGCAAAGTCATCAGAAACTTGGCTCTCTGAAGTTGTCTGTTCTACCATCTCTAGAATGACCCTTTTTCTCATGACCCAAGATAGCAGTTGGAGGCCTAGCCGCCCACATCCACATTCCAAAGTAGCTGGAGAAGTAAGAAATAAAGATGTGCCTCCACTCTTCAAGAAATACCACATAACACTTCTGCTTTAAACTCATTGGCCAAAACCTAGTCACATGGCCTAGTCGCCTAGCTGCGACACTGGAAAATGTGGCCTTTTAGTGGATAATATGTTTGTCCTAAATAAAACTAAGCTTCTATTAATATTATAGGAAGAAGGAAAGAAGAGATTGTGCTAGGCAAACAGCAGTCTTCCACAGAAGTCAATATACATGAAGAATTTACAATCATTTCCTCCACAATACACATTTTTGTACATGAATAATGAGTTACATATATTTTTAAACACTGTGGCTGTCTATATTGATAAAAGATGGTCATTATTATTAAAGATGTTCATTATTGTCTTGCACTTAAAGTGGGTCTGTATAGTTGAAGTCGGGCAAATAATTGAGGCAATCAACTTATTGACAGTATTGAGAAAATAATCTCTAGGTCTTTATGTTAGTACTCACAAAATCTTAAAAACTAAACAATGCAAAGAATATTCAATATTTCAATACATTTTTGATAATTTGTATCACAAAGAGCAAGACACCCCACTTACCTCTAATGAATTAAGGGATTAAAGATAAACAGTGTATGAGGAAGGCTTAATTTTCATTATTTTCCTATCATTTGAAAGAAAGTTTACCATCTACTTATATCACCTCTTCAAAACTTTTTGTGGGCGGGGTTGCTCTGACACCCAGGCTGGAGGGCAGTGGCACACTCATAGCTCACTGCAGCCTCGACCTCTTGGGCTCAAGTGATCCTCACATCTTGGCCTCCCAAAGTGCTGGGACTACAGATGTGAACCACTGTGCCCAGCCAGTAAAAACACTTTTTTAAAGAAAAAAGTGTGATTAAGATCCAAGGCTATCTTGTTTCTATGCATTTGGGGAAGAAGTGGGATTTGGGGATAGTGAGGTTCAAAATCAGCAAAACTCTGACATCCCTATGCCTTTTGAAGGCTCATGCAGGGAAACGTAGCTTTGCAATGATGATCGTGTTGCTTTGGCCATGTCTGTTATTTTAAATAGAACCCATTTGTTCTCCTAGTGACTCATAATATGGTTTAATAAAAGCCTAAATCAAGAAACTGGTGCTCCCTCCTTCCTCAAGGATGCAATCCTTAGACAAAGAGCAGCCTTAGATTTGGTTGTAGTTTACATTTCAGTCGTGGTTATTTATGATTCTTCTGTTATGCCTATTCTAAACTCTACTATCGTTTAAACAAATTTACTTTCAATTCTCCACTGAGTTCACCAAAGACAAATAATCCTTCTGCAACTGGCAGGGCTGAAGATTAAACCACCCTGGGCAATTAAGTGTATCCCAAGGTTCAGCTGTTATGCTGTAGTTTACATTCATTACAGCCATTTAGCAAGGTTCGACAGCTTATACTCCTGCTCTGAAGGAGGATTTGTATCCTTCATTAGCATTCTTGCATTCGTCTAGGATGTTGTGGCATATACCACTGTCAGGCTGAGTCCCAGCATTACAAGATTAGTGCTGCAAATTTCACCCTTCTGCCACTAGTGGAACCCTCTAGGACTTGGCCTCTGTAACCAGCTGTGGCAGCTTTTGAAGAGAACGCTGGAATGTATACCAATAAGGAAGTATAAACAACTGGGGTTGATTATCATGGTTATATAATTTGAAATTGGGAATTCAGTTTTGAATCAGGACCTAAATGGGTACAAAAGAACTTAATTCAGGATCTCCAATGTGGTGCCCTTTAAAAAGGGGGCTACAAATATGGTAGCAATATGGCATATCAGTTAACTATTGCTGCATAATAAACATCCTCAAAAGAAATCTCAGCAGCATACAACAATAAGAACCTCAACATCTTGCAGATCTTTGGGTAGGCTGAGCAGTTTAGCTGACTTCAGTTGGGCTTACTCATGTGTCTGGGCATCAACCAATCCAGCCTGGTCTTGGCTAAGGTGACTGAGCTCTGCTTCACATGACTCTCATCCTCCTGGCACTGGCTGGTTAGCCTGGCCATGTTCTTCTCATGATAATGATGGAGGCAAAAGAAAAAGGCTTCACAAGTGCTCTCCCAGCTCTTTCTTTCTTATCTGCTGATATCCCACTAGCCAAAACAAGTCAGGTGTGCAAAAGTACACCCCTTCTTTGCAAAGCTACATGGCAAAGGACACAGATTCAGAAAGGGATGAAGAATTTAATGCAATCTACTAGATGGGACAAAGAGACTTGAAAATATATACCTGATTAACCCATTTATGCTTGAGGTTGCAATTTTTTGAATTTGAAAAATCAGACCTTGACAATGACCTTGAGCAGTAGAATATAAATAACTCCCACATGCTTAGCATTCCAATAATGGAACACTAGGCATAAATAGGTTCAGAATAAAGAAAGAAAATGAGTTAATGAACAATTAGGTCCTTCATTGAAAAAATTGCTAAGACTACCAGCTATGTTGAAGACCTAAAGAATCCTGGAATAGTACAGCTCAAACTGAATTTAGGGTTCTCTAGATCAGTGGTTCTTAGCCTTTGTGAGGTCTGAATTCTTTAAATATATGCATAAATATACATTTTACAAGCATTCTGTGGACTCTCTGAAAGCCATCTGTGAACCCCTTGGAAATCCATAAACCCATTGTTACAGGTGGAGAGGTGGAGTTACATTATGATTTATGCTCAGAGAGATCTTCCAGCTAGTGGGAAAACTGCATTTAGTTTAATTTGGTGTTATATCAAAGTGAATATAAGCCAGACAATAGTCCACTGCTTAAGAATCTCCTAAAGCATTCCTTCACACAGTGTAAAATCCATACTCCTTACTATGGCCTTCAAGGCCCTCCAAGGCCTGACCCCTGCCCACCTTCACAAACTTGCTTTCCCTCTTGCATCAGCACCTGACCAGACAGGCTTCTGTGCTGTTTCTTGCACTTGCCAAGTTTGGGGCCTACGCAATTGCTATTCCCTCTGCCTGGGATGCTCTTTTCCTGCCAATTCACACTGCTCTCTCCCTTGCTTCATGTAGGATTCTGTACAAATAAAGGCCTTCTCTGAACATCCCATTTAAAATGCCACCCCTCAATCACGCTTGCTTTATTTACAATTTGAGCCATTTGGTTTTTTCTCTATGCCTTTGGTGGATACAACTACCCGAGCGTAGGGACTTGATTTACTTGTTCCTTCACATATCCCCAGCATCTAGCACCAGGAATGAAACAGAGAGGGCACTTGAGTAGGTATTAAATGAGTAAATTGACATGTTACACTATAAGATATATATCCACAGAGAAACCCAGAGATGAAAATATACCAGAATACATTTCACAACCAAATTGTAAAAAAAAGATTTCATACAGCTCAGTCTTGCAAAGAAAGTGGAACCCTTCTACTAGCTTTCTGAATGGTTTTCATTTAAGAATCTTAATGTTTAATTTCAAATAATAACAACTCATCAAATCAAATGATTAGTCATAGCTAATTAGCCCTACCAAGGATTTTGTAGGGTTTTTATTATTTAGTAATAGATCCATTGGTGCAGGTGGGAATGTCTGAAATAAAGCTTTGGAGCAAAAACTTGTAATTGACTGATCAATGGGTATGTGTGTTTCTTTACAGGTGGGCACCATAACATTAGGCTTAGTTTCTTGGTGTGTACCTTTCTTCCGTATAACCAGCCTAAGATTTGGAGCATCTTATCAAACACTGAATGGAGATGATGAGTTGGCTATGAGGAGGTTATAAGTTGTCCCTAACAGTGATTTATGGAGGCTCTGATTTCAGAGGTTAACAAAGATTTGCTTTAGGTTTATGTGCCGTTTTCCAAAGTCATTCTGAACTGACAGATAAATTTGTAGCCCTCTTTGCTGGCGCCTTTTATGGGTAGGTGCAGCTGGATGAAAATCAGTCACAAAAGAGATCCCAGTGTTATCATTAATGGTGACTGTGTAACAGATGTTGTCTACATATTACAGGAGGCTGCTTAATTTGTCTCTTGCAAACATGAAGCCTCTTAAAACTATTATGTACTAAACATTGTCTGGAAAATTTCATTCTTTTGTAACACAGTCCTCCTTTAGGAAGAACAGCAGTTTGAAATTAAAAGAATAAAAGAAAGACTCAAATGAAGGAATACTATGTGCATTACATTTTTGTTCATCATGATTATGGTGAAGAGACAAAAAAAAAGACATTATGGTATTGCCAAGGGAAAATACATGTATTAAAGACAAAAGTCTAAATGAATAGGTACTGAGAAAGTGATGAGAAATTAGGGCGGGGATGGGGTTTTGCCTCCTGTCGTTTATAAGCAAGCATCCCCATTGACTTACTGCCTAGGAAGAACAGAGTGGGTGACAAAGAGTTAGAAATCTTCCCATAATGGTAGAAAAGTGATTTCATTCCACTCACCATCTGGTCAGCTCAGCCTATTTTTCAGGCAGAAGATTAGTCGTTTGTTAGGTACATTAACCTCCAATTCTTTACAAAGCCCACCACACACACACAGTTGTGATAGTCCAACACCATGTTTCTCTACCTTTTCTTCTGTCTAAAAATATGCATGAATTTCATTTTCATTTTGGAGAGACTTTAGGGAGTTTATCATGCATATAACACAAATGGTTTCCACTTTTTTCTCAGTAAATAAAAGAAGGCTTTCATAAGACCATAAAAAGAAAGTTGTGTATGGGAGAGTTGTACATTGGTACAGTCATTTTGGAAAGAAATTTGGCAATTTTGTCAAGAATTAAAATGACTTCAAACACTGTGCCCCAAAACTTCACTTCTGAGAATCTGCTCTTAAAAACTTCAAAATAATAAAAAGGCACATCATAAAAATACATTTTATAATAGCAAAAATGGCATGGCATTTTTATAATAGTAAAATTGGAGGCAAACTCAAATTCTTATATTAGGTTATATTTAAATAAATTATTATAAGCTACCTAACAAAATAATTTTAGCATTAAAATTCTAGATATGAATACTACATAATAACCTGAAGACATTTATGCTATATATTAAATTTTAAAAAGGAATGAAAAATTGTACATAGATGATTTGTATCCTTGTAAAATATGAATATGAAAAAAGTCTGTAGGGAAATATACCATTAAGATAAATATTTTTGTAAAAAAAAAAAAAGAAAAAGATGGCTATAGAATGAAAGCACGTTGTATCCAAAGAGTAACTGTTTCCCTCAGTAAGCACCAGCTAGTATATTTTAGAAGCAGTTTCCTGCATATCAAACTACTTTACTATGTGTTTATCATTCCTAGCAATCCTCCTCCCCGGCCATATTTTCAGATTATTCATTAGATTATCAGTATAAATAAAAAGGTAAATGTTTGCATCAGCACTCATTTTAACACTAAAATGGCAAGCCTGTTTCTCCTCTTGATTTAGAGGGCCAAGGTGTAGAAGTCTTTCCATCCTACTCCCAAGGAACCTCCAGATTCTCAGAACAAAGGTAGCATGGGAGAACTGAAGCAATAACATGTCCTGTAATGTTTCATGTAAATTAATTCCCCAACACAGTGGTTTCAGGGTATGTCATTGCAATATATACTCAATAAACACCTTTCCACTTTGGAATCCTTCCAGTATTCTAAGTGGAGAGAGGTTGGTTGACCTAAGAGATTAATAAAGACCTCCCAAACTGCTTGCATTTTAGGGCCAGTATAAAATACAGGTCTCAGGCATTATCACTGGCTGCCAAAGAGCACCACAAGCCGGGGTCAGGGAATATCTGTGAATTTATAGATATCCAACTTCAAAGTCAAATGTAACCTTCCAAAAACTTTTTAAAATAGTTGCCAATGCCATATTGCTCAAGTACTGTAAAACAATTTACCTGAGCTATACCTTTATTTTATAATTAATCCCCCCCGCCAACAATGAGGTGAGAAATCCTTAGTTTAAAACAAAACCTTTGTGCCACCAGTAGACCAAGCAGAATGTAAAGATTATCCAGGATGTGGGGAAGAACATGCCTCTGCTCTATGCCCGGTGCGGGCCTGGCTTTTGGTTGTTTCAGAAGCATCAGGTGTATTCCCTGCCCTCAAAGACCTTTGAATCTTGTAGAAGGACACGATGTGTGAGTAACTGATGCAGCAAATGGTCTCTACTCAGCAGGCAATAGACAGAAACTGGTTTCTATTTCTCTAGCCTCTGCTTCCAATTTGGCCACATCAGATCCCTTGTTCTAGTCCTCATCTTAGGCCTGTCAGAGAATTTCTCCTCTAGTTGCTTTTGATTATTAAATTCAGTACATAGAATTCCACTGAAATCTCCTTTCCTCCTGTCCCCAGTGTGGGCTTCAGCAGAGACCCCGACTGCATGGAGTGTGGAGAAATGGAATATACAGGGTTGGAAAATGATGTTGGGATGAGGAGAGAAGGAAGAAATTTGTCTGATTCTTCAGCTGGCAGCAGCTGGCATTCTTTATCTCCTGAAGTCACTGCTGCCCTGGCTGACAGTGCCTGGCCCTGAGGCCCACAAAAAGGCAGGCTCCATGTATCAGCTCTCCTGGGATATGTGGATAATTTGGGGGAGATCCAGCAGCAGCACCTCCTAAAGTTCCCTGACATGGAGAACTACCTTGCTAAGAATTGTCATCATTCTCCCTTCTGGCAGGCCCTCTCTCCATTGGAGTCCTATGGAAGCCCCCTGTGACCCCCTCAGCACTCCCACTGCCCCCATAGGGATGAAGGGGATAACCCGACCCTGCTAACCTTTCCCTTCTCCAAGGTCCACTCTCCCCTCCCAGTGTCCTGTCGAAGAGATGAGAGGTAGGCTGCTTGTAGGAGTGTTTGTTGAGCTTAGGTGTTACGTGGAGGGGAGGTTCTGGCTTTAGTTGTTAGCTGCTTTCTTAAAATTAGAACATTGGCTCCCAAACTTGGTTGCTCATTAGAATAATTTTGGGAAGTTTTTTAAAACTACCAATACCTGGGCTGGCCCACCCCATGCCAATGATAGCAGAGTCTTGGGGGATAGGCCTAAAAGACAGGGTCATTTTTCAAGAAAGGTGGTTTGAATCTGCAGTCAGGACCCAGAGCAACTACAGTATGAATATTTAGAGTGGAGGTTCTCAGCCTTAGCTGCACGTTGGATTAACCAGAGGGCTTTGAAAAGTGCATATGCTGGGTCCACCCCACAGATTCTGATGTCATTGGCTGGGCGCTTCCACTGCTGTGGGAGCTCCTGTTTTCTGTAGCTGACATCACAGAATCCTAAGAGAAGGCTCCAGGGAGGAGGGGATCCTCAGGCCACAGAGGGCACCCAGGCCTGGTGTACCTCAGCAGCTCTGCCAACCTGAGCTTCGTCTCCTCTCCCTACAGGAGTTTTGCCAGTGATCCTTCATCACCTTTACCCCCACCCACTGCCACCCAGCTGCTTCAGTCACACACTAGGCTGAGAAATAAATCTTCACATCAAACTGTGTGGTGAGGCTTTTAGCTTATTGTGATGAGGAAGATTCAAAACACAGGTTGTACTAATAATAGAAATTTTATATCATCCTTGGTTTACCTTAGCACAAGTTAAGAACAGAGGAACCCTGTCTTGGGCTATCATGGGTCTAGTCTACCTATGGCTGCTACCCTCACAAACACTCAGAAATGATACTGAACTATGGTTTGAGTTTTCCAATATTATCTTTTGTTTTTTCAGCTTACTCTAAAACAAACCCATCTGATAACTTTTCTGGAGCTTTCCGGTGGCAAATTATAAAGAAAATATAACAGGGTGCTGGATGGGAGTCTAGCTTGTGAATGCCTTTCATCTTTCCTTCTCTTCTTTTATCTAAATTTTGTTCAACCTCCAAAGCTCCCCTTCACCTCTTCCTTGAAGCCATTCCTGACATCTCTTGCTTATTAACTCCTATCACTATTAAATCCAAAACCTCAAATATCAATATGCATATTTTGTGTATGTGTCCATATTTTTCTACATACATGAAACATAATGTTGAGCAGGAACTTCTTTGTTGCCCTAGAATCAATGGCTGGAGAAAACAGATTCTAAGTCTCAAGCTGGGCTACACATCAGAATGCCTTGGGTCTCTCACAAGCCACCAGGTGTTCATGCAAAGGTCAGAGGCCTCAGCAAGACTTCTGGAAGATCTGGAGAGGAAAATTCAGACACTGGCAAAGTGACTTTTCATCTGGTAGACTCATCTGGTTTGGTCATAGAATCAGCACTTCTCAGGCAATGTGAGAATGTGGTCTGGGAGAGCAGCGACCTCAGGGTGAGGGGCCCAGTACTGGGGGACAGGGAGGGAAAAGTGGAACTCAACAGCTGTGGACCCTGAATGGTTGAAAACACAGTCAGAATCCTCTCAAAAAAAAACTCCACAGTGGCATTTTGACACAGAAGGTCTTTAAGAGCAAAACTCAGTCATTCAGACTATAGTGGAGTAAGAACAGGGATAACAGCGGTTATGTCTCCAAACAACAGAATTCTCACCTCCATAGTGTGCAACTGCAGCCTAAAGATGCCAAAAACATCTCTCCTTCAAGGAAAGAGGGAAGAAACAGAGTAGCTTCCACGTTCCCAGGCAGGGTACTAAGGATTTTCACAAATGTCATCTCACTTAATTCCCACATCAATCCTTTCAGGATAAATATTAACATTCCTGTTTTCACAGCCAAATAAACCAAGGCTCAGAAAAGTTAAGTACTTTGCTGATGGCAGAGTTGGGATTTGAAACGAGATCTGACCCTACGTCCCTTAAGCCCACTTCAACTCCCAATTTCCTTTGGGAGGCCTCAAGTGACTCCTTTTATCTTTCTAAAGTTTCAGGTAAAGTACATATCCACAGTGTCTCCCATCCTTGTCCAGGTTACCAGGGGAGACCCAGGACAGTGATACCTTGAATTTCCTAGCATTGGACACCAGTCATGGAGGGGCACATTGTCTGCATTTCACCCTGGGAAGAGGATGGCAGGCCAAGAATAAAGGACACCAGTGAACAGGAAAATCTGGGAGATGAGCAAATATGTCCATTTGGGTGATGCCATTATTTATGTTGTCATGCTCTTACCCAGTTTAAAAACAAAGTTTATCATGAAAATTTTCAACTATTCAAAAGAATATATAACAAATCCCCAAACACTCATGCAATTTCCACAGTTACCTAGATGCGGCGACATTTGCTTCATCTATCCCTTTTTCTTGCTGAACTGTATTAAAGCAAATCCCAGACACATCATTTCGCCTCTCCATGATGTAATACACATCTCTAAAAAATGCAAATATTTTGTTACGTAATCACAATGCCATTATTATACCTCAAAAAAAAAAAAGGTATAATACTTGACAGATATGAGACTCAGGTGAAGTAATCAAGGCACCTAGGGCATGAAACTGAAGGAAGCATTGCTCTCTCGGCTGTGCCAATGCAGGGTCAGTGACTCTTTAAAGTTTGTACCCCAAGGCATAGTGTGCCTCACCCCAGGACCAGCTCTGTTATTTGGCACTCAGTCCATAATTTTATTTCCCCTATGGTTTCAAAATTTTATTTCTACACTTTGTTGTTCAAATCAGGATTCAAAAAAGAGCCAACTCTTCCTTACAGTCACCATGTATCTATGCCTTTCATTTAGGACAATCTTCACCCCCTTCTTTTCCAGTTACTGATTTGTTGCAAATACTGGGTCACACTCTGCATTTGTTTCCTTCTTGATATTTTTTTAAGCTTATTTCTCTCTTCTCTGTATTTCCTATGAGTTTGCAGTATATGGTGCTAGGAATACATGCAACCTATTGTTTAGAAAATATTTACTTCATCTATGGTTTTTTATTTATTAGCACAAAATTACCCACAGTAGTGTTTTGTAAGTCATGTTCTCTGCATCTGTAATTATATACCTTTTCTCATTTGCAAAAGATCTCTGTTTTATAACCACAATTCTATTTTATTAATATTTTGAAGAATCAGCTTTGAATTTCATTGAACTACTCTTCTGGGTTCTTTAATCTTTTATTTATTTGTATTTTATCTTTTTATTTATTTATTTATTGAGACAGAGTCTTGCTCTGCCACCCAGGCTGGAGTGCAATGGCATAATCTCAGCTCACTGCAACCTCTGCCTCCTGGGTTCAAGGGATTCTCCCACCTCAGCCTCCTAAATAGTTGGGATTACAGGCACAAAGCTAATTTTTGTATTTTTATAGAAACGGGGTTTCACTATGTTAGCCAGGCTGGTCTTGAACTCCTGACCTCAGGTGATCCACCTGCCTCGGCCTCCCAAAAGTGCTGGGATTACAGGCAAGAGTCACCGCATCCGGCCTTTTTAAAATTTTTAATTATTTTCATAATTCCCTTTTCTTTGTTTTGATGCCTGACACCTCATAGAAGTAGGGACAGGTTGGCCAGGCTGCCTCCAGTTCTAACCAGAAATAGTCCTTCCTAGGACTCACTGAACAGGTGCACCCATTCTGTAGTAGGCCTCCCCAGGAATATCTCGGGATAGTTTCTTCTTTCACTCAATTTCACTTGTTTTCCACTTTTCAAGGATTCATCATTGTTCCAGTACTGCATACAAACCATTTCAAACTTGATGGCTTAAACAGTAACAATTATTTATTTTGCTCAGGAATCTGCAATGAGGTGGGGTTGGACAGAAACAGGTCATCTCTGCTCCGTGTGGCATTACCTGGAAAGGTGCAACTGAGTACTGGGGATCTGCTCTTAGATGGCTCATTTACATGGTTGGTAGCATGGTAGAGGTTATCAGTTAAGAGCTCAACTGGAGATGTGGGCCAGCAGTCTTGGGTCCTCTCCACAGGCTGCTTGGGCTTCCTCACAACATAGAGACTCTGTTCTCTCCAAGAGAACAAAGCACAAGTATGTGACATGTTTATGACTTCTCAGACATCATATAACATCCATTATACTATCTCTATTGGTTGACTCACAGAAATCTATCCAGGTTAAGTGGAAGATCTACACCTTACCACTGGGTAGGAGGAACGTCAAGATCACACCATAGCACGCAGGAAGGGAGATATTGTAGCCAATGCAATCTGCCACTCATTACTTCTGATATTTTTCTGTTTTCCACCACCATTGTGACTTTACATTAAATAAAACTTGCAGTTATTTCTGGGAGCAGGAGCACATATTGATAGGTAATTTCATGTTGTTTTCTCTTTCTGATTAGAACTTTTCAAGCAATTTATAATCATTATTAAAGCTCATTAATGAGCTATTAGATGAGAATTTTTGAGGCTTGGCTAAGTCTCAGACCTTACTCCCTTAAGCACTATGGATTAGCACTTTGTTCTGAAAGACAAATAAGGTCTCTTTTGTGGCTGACACATGGGTTTCCTTTCCAATGGAGAGGAATGGAGGAGCCCAGGAGTTTAGAGGTCACAGACAAAGATTATTTTTCTGCCATGAATGATCAGAAGCACAGTTTGAGCCTGTGCAGCTGAGCAGCAAGGAACAGTAACTGTGTTTGTCCATAGGGAATAGGCAGCCGTTTTCATTCATCTTCAGGCTGGTGAGCCTCTGTGTGCCCCTCCCCCAGTCCCATTTTCCACCCTTCTCTACCCTGCTCTGCTCTGTGCCCTGGGAGTCTGACCTCTCTGTGCCATGTGCTCTGGGATCCTGTGCCCCTCTGGCTTCCAGTTGGGAGATGAGGGAGCAGGAAGAGAAAGGAGCTGGAGTATTTATTCTCCCTTCATAACTTCCTCTATCTGTGGTTAAAGAGAAAATCCAGAGGAAGGGAAAAAAGGAAATATAACTTTTTAAAAGTGAATCACAATGAGATCATACACACCCTTAAATTCATTAAATATTTTTTTAAACCCATGGCTTACTAAAGTTGATACCTGGGTATGCCTTTGTCTTTAATGATAAGAATTATTTTTAGTCTAGATTTAAATACACCTTATATAGTTAACTTACTGAATAGAATTCAAATAAGTATGAATGAGCACACGAAAACTTTTAAATGTTAACTGGCACTAAGTGAATGGTTGCAAAATTTACAAACAATTACAATTTCAATTTTTAAAAATTTGATATTTGGTAAAACACAAAAATTATATTGTATTTCTAATGAACTACATAATGGAACTTGCTGATATGAAAATAATGTAATACTGTTGTGAACAACTCTGTATTTCTGACTTCATTTCTGATTATTTCTCAGTATACACTCCTAAAGAGGAACTACCAGGTCCAAGGCTATAATAAACATTTTCCTGCCCTTGGTCCACACTGCCAAAGCCTCTTCCAAGTTGGCTGTACCAATTCGCACTCCCAGCAGCCATGATGAGAGCCCCAGCCCCAATACATCCTCAGTGGTATCATCAATTTTCAGTCTTTTCTAATTTTATAAGTAAAGTGGTTTCTCATTGCTGTTTTAGTGGACATTTCTTTCATTATGGATGAGTCCGAATTTTTCACAACCTTTTTTGTGTTTAGGTTTATTTTGCAAAATTGCCTATTCTTGTTCTTTGTCCATGTGTCTATAGGGATTCTAGTGCCATCATATTTGGAAGCCATAAATTTTCTTTTTTTTTTTTTTTTTTGAGACAATCTCACTCTGTTGTCCAGGTTAGTGTGCAGTAGCATGATCTTGGCTCACTGCAGTTTCTGCCAGTTTTAAGCCATCACGCCCAGCTAATTTTTGTATTTTTAGTGGAGACAGGGTTCTGTCCCATTGCCCAGGCTGATCTCAAACTCCCGGCTTCAAGTGATCTACCTGCCTCAGCCTCCCAAAGTGCTGGGATTACAGGAGTGAGCCACCACCAAAGCCTGGAAGTCATAAATTTTCATACCTTCTCTTTACTTTTTAGTATTTACAGAAATAAAAGTTTATAAACTCAAGAATGCTAATCTTTCTCTTTGTGATCATTTTCATTAGTTTTATGCTTACAGAGTTTCTCCTCTTCTAGAGATTGGTTAAGTATTTATCAAAATTTTTTCCAAATATTATTACTTTTTATACATTTAATCTTAAATGTATCTAAACTTCACATCAAATTTTTTTTTTCTTTTGTGACGGAGTCTCACTCTGTTGCCCAGGCTGGAGTGCAGTGGCGCCATCTCAGCTCACTGAAACCTCCGCCTCCTGGGTTCAATTGATTCTCCTGCCCCAGCCTCCTGAGTAGCTGGAATTACAGGTGCATGCCACCAGGCCCAGGTACTTTTTGTATTTTTAGTAGAGACAGGGTTTCACTGTGTTGGTGAGGCTGATCTCGAACTCCTGACCTCGTGATCCTCCTGCCTCGGCCTCCCAAAGTGCTGGGATTACAGGTGTGAGCCACCGCACCCAGTCCATAGGATTTTTTTTATTAATTTCCATAGGTTTTTGGGGAACAGGTGGTATTTAGTTACATGAATAAGTTCTTTAGTGATTCTGGTGCACACATTACCTGAGCAGTAGACACTGTACCCAATCCCTCGCCCCATTCCCACTCTTTCACCCAAGTCCCCAAAGTCCATTGTATTATTCTTATAAAATGTACATAGGAATTTAAAAGAGAAGGAAAAACTATGCTTTCCACCAAATAGCTTGCCAACTTTCTCAAGACATTTATTAAATTACTTTCCTTTTATTTATTGATCTGTGATGCTTCTCTTATCAAATCTGTTTGGAGGCTATCTATTCTGCTACATTTATTTCGTTCTTTTTATATCTTAATCACTCTGTTTTAAATACTATAGCTTTAACACATGCTTTTACATTTTATTTAATAGGTGATCTCCTGTGACTGGCTTTAAAATACCTGCTTTTTCTCTTTCTCAGGTGAACTTTAGAATTATTTTCTAAAAGTCCTCAAAAACAAACCTTAAATTGCATTAAGTAAGTTACCTAATTTGAGAATTGGGTCGCATTACCTAGTTTAGCCATCCTTCCCAGAAACACAAGTATCTTCATTTACTGGAGTTTTCTTTTATATTTATTTTTTATTGCTGGGATTTCTTGCTAAGATTAGACGTATTTTTTAATGGAGTGTGCAAATCCTGTTACCTATAATATTTTCAAATTAGATGTTATATGAATTGTCTTCAAGTGCTCAAAAGCATCAGTTAATTTATTTTCCTGGCTGTTATGCATGTGTGTATTTCCACATTAGTTTCAGTTATGCAACCTCTAATTGCTTCTTTTAGGTCTTATCTATCCAGGCAAAATATAATGAAGAAACAAACTTAAGACCAAAATAAAAATTACATGAATATTTCTGATAAAAGGGAAAGAAAGGAGAGTGCTGCTTGTTTGAATTGGATCCTTGGTACAGGTCTTACATTAACTTTCCCTAAGTAGACATAGCTCATTAAAACAAACTACTTAACTTTGTAATGGTTATTCTACTTTACTATGGATTCATCTATGCAGAACATGAAAAGTTAAATGTTCACAGTACTTGTTGCACATAGCTTTTCTCTTCATATCTTGAGTTTCTGATACTGATTTTTCTGTCAAATAGTTCCAGAAGCATTTGGATTTTGCCTTATTTGGACTGGCTGAATCAAATCTGAGTTAATCTGGTTCCCTGATATTAAAGCCACTGAAGAATCCTCCATAATTCAAGGGTCCATATGAAAATATAACATTTTATGTATGTTTGTTATTATTATATTGTATGAGTAATGCCCCCAAATGATTTTGTTTCTGAATGATTCATTTCTGTTGAATTTGGACTTGACACTGGTGATTTCTTCATCTCATTCTTAGAGAACATTTGTTAATATTGAATACATTCGTGTCACCACTACTTTATTTATCAAATAGGTGTATGAATTGCATTTCAAAACGAAAAAAAATCCAAAAACATCTTTTAACTCTAGAAAATACTATTAGAATATTATATTAGAAAGTTTTCCAAATGCAGAACACTTTGCTAAAGATGATGCGAGATTTGTAAAAATAATGCAATCAATGTGCCACCTAAGAGAAAATATTTTATAGATAACACTAGTTCTCAATCCCGAATGTCTGTAAGTTTACATAACTCAACATATGTGAAACTTAATTGCCACAGACATTCTCCCGTGTGTCTCTCAGTCTGCATTTGAATTTTCTACATGGAGTCTCAGTAAACTGCAATTCTTTCCTGATTAAGTGTTTCAGTGTGGCCAGTGACTTTTGAAATTTTTCAACGATTTGCTTAAGTTCCACTTCAGGCACACCATGATCAACCTCTGAATCAACTTTCCCGTTTTCCTGCAGCAAATGCTTTCTGAAGGATACTCATGAGGCCTCCATCACATCTGCTTCAGAGAGCAGTGAGCATCAAGCTATCTGGCCTAAGCTCTGGAGAGCTGGACACTGCTTGATAGTTAGGAGTCCAGTGATATATTTTTCATCCAGGAGACTAAGTAATTCTTTTGAAGAATTTTAAAGAGGCCAAGCCACACAGGGATCCTTGTGACAGCTTAATTGACAAGCAGCTCTCCAACCAGATTGAAATTCCAAATCATCTTTCAGCATTTGTCATATTGATCAATACCATTTTGAATATCTGTGACTAGTTTTCTGAATTTCACCTTAACAAAATTCTGTACATGAGGAGTTCTTTTCTTTCCCTTAACTCCAACCCACAGTCCCTGTCCCCTCCAGTAATATTTAAATTTTTTTTCAGTAGTAACAGTGTTTTGGCAATTGGTTGCTTTTTTAAAGTTCATATTATAGCTAGAAAAATAGAGTACATATGTTTCTTACAGCCAGGAAACAGATAAGAGTACGTTGACAGACTTTTGTCTACTCTGCCTACATTTTTGAGAAAAAACTAGAGATATCAAATATTCAAAGAGGTTAAACATAATAAACTTTCATGTAATTGCAGAACCTTAAGGACAGAAAGGACTACAGGTCCTCCTTGAGGACTACAACTTTACAGATATTGTAACTACAAGTTAATCTATAAACAATTGCAGAATTAAAAACATCTTGGGAGCCAGGCATGGTGGCTCACGCCTGTAATCCCAGCACTTTGGGAGGCTGAGGCAGGTGGATCACTTGATGTCAGGAGTTCGAGACTAGCCTGGCCAACATGGTGAAACCATGTCTCTACTAAAAATGCAAAAATTAGTCGGGTGTTGTGGTGCATGCCTGTAATCCCAGCTAGTTGGGAGGCTGAGGCAAGAGAATCGCTTGAACTCAGGAGGCGGAGGTTGCAGTGAGCCAAGATCACACCACTGCACTCCAGCCTGGGCAATAGAGTGAGACTTCGTCTCCAAAAAAAAAAAAAAAAGCACACAACACATCTTCTTGGGGTCTCGTCATCAAAATCATCAAGATTCACAAATATGTGTGCTATGATGTTTCCTATGTGTCAGTCCCTGTGATTAGTATTCATATAGATTAACTCGTTTAAGCCATATTTTTATCCTCCTAGGAAGATGCCATTATTATTTTCCTTTGTAGATGAGGAGAAGTTTAAGCTATTTCCTGTAGGAAGTGGCAGCTGAGATACAAGCCCAGGATGGATTCCTGAGCACTCAATCTTCATCACTCACTATACTGTCCTGTTTTCTGTCCTTGAGCTTCAGCCAGGAATCAATCCTTGAATCTCCTTTTCCTCCACCCACTCTATTCAATTACTCATTGAATCCCATTGATTCCACCTTGGCTTTCAAAACTGCCAATGCATGGATCTCAAATTTCCATCCTCTCCATGACTGAGCTTGCACCGGCACACATCATCTTTCTCTTCCGCAATGCCTACTGCCTCCCTATCTCAGTCTCCCTCCATTCTAATCAACCCTCTGCATTGGCACAGAGCAAGAACCAAACAAGACCAGGTTCCCCTTTTCAAAAACAAAGATGTGGCCATGCCATTCTCCACTAACGGCAGGATGAAATTTCAAGTTTCAATCTTGCCAAAGATGGTTCAAAGTTCTTAATGTTCAGGTTACAACCCACCTGAACCTGCCATTCGTTCCTGTGAGTCCTGTGGTCCAGTAATCCAAGACTACCCAAAATTACCCACACAAACCAGGGACTTTACTTCCCCTGCGCCTTCGCTCCAATTCTTCCCTCTATTGAAATGTCCTCTCTGAAACAAGCAAATGGAAAAACATTCCATGTTCATGGATAGGAAGAATCAATATCATGAAAAAGAAATTTATAGATTCAATGCTATTTCTGTTAAACTACCATTGACATTCTTCACGGAATTAGAAAAAACTATTTTTAAATTCATATGGAATCAAAAAAGAGACCAAATAGCCAAGACAATCCTAAGCAAAAAGAAGAAAGCTGGATGCATCATGCTGCCCAACTTCAAATTATACTACAAGGCTACAGTAACCAGAACAACATGGTACTAGTACAAAAATAGACACATAGACCAATGGAACAGAATAGAGAACTCAGAAACAAAACCACACAGCTACAACCATCTGATCTTTGACAAACCTGACAAAAACAAGCAATGGGGAAAGGATTCCCTATTCAATATATGATGCTGGGAGAACTGGCTAGCCAAAATTGAAACTGGACCCCTTGATTATACCACATACAAAAATTAACTCAAGATGAATTAAAGACTTAAATTAAAACCCAAAAACTATAAAAACCCTAAAAGACAACCTAGGCAATCCCCTTCTAGACATAGGAATGGGCAAAGATTTCATGATGAAAACACCGAAAGCAATTGCAACAAAAGCAAAAATTGATGAGTGGGATCTAAATCAACTAAAAAGCTATGCACAGCAAAAGAAAACTATCATCAGAGTGAACAGACACCTACAAAATGGGAGAAAATTTGTGCAACCTATCCATCTGACAAAGGTCTAATATCCAGAGTCTATAAGGAACTTAAACAAATTCACAAGAAAAAAAAACCCACAGACACATCTCAAAATAAGACATTTGTGTGGCCTACAAACATATGAAAAAAAGCTCATCATCACTGATCATTAGAGAAATGCACATCAAAACCACAATAAGATACCATCTCACTCCAGTCAGAATGGCGATTATTAAAAAATCAAGAAACAACAGATGCTGGTGAGGTTGCGGAGAAAAGGGAATGCTTTTACACTGTTGGTGTGAGTGTAAATTAGTTCAACCATTGTGGAAGACAGTGTGGTGATTCCTCAAAGATCTAGAGGCAGAAATACCATTTGACCCAGCAATTCCATTACTGGGTATATACCCAGAGGAATATAAATCATTCTATTATAAAGACACATGCACATGTATGTTCACTGCAGCACTATTCACAATAGCAAAGACATGGAATCAACCCAAATGCTCATCAATGATAGACTGGATAAAGAAAATGTGGTACATATCCACCATGGAATACTATGCAGCCATAAAAAGAAACGTGATCATGTCCTTTGCAGGGACATGGATAGAGCTGAAGCCTTTATCCTGAGAAAACTAATGCAGGAACAGAAAACCAAACACTGCATGTTCTCATTTGTAAGTGGAATCTGAATGATAAGAACACATGGACACATCGGGGGAACAGCACACACTGGGCCTGTGGGTGGGGTGGGGAGAGAAAGAGTATCAGGAAGAATAGCTAATGGATGCTGGGCTTAATACCTAGGTGATGGGTTGATCTGTGCAGCAAACCACCATGGCTCACATTTACCAATGTAACAAGGCTGCACATCCTGCACATGTACCCTGGAACTTAAAATAAAAGTTGAAGAAAAAAAAAAAGAAATGCCCTCTCCTTTATCCTACCTCTGATTCCTATTTTCTGCTAATTGAAAGCCTACGCTTTCTTCAAGACCCTGCTCAAGTGCTGTCTCCTTTGCAAAGCCTTCTTTGACTCAAGTTGGAAGTATTTGCTCTCATGAGACTTTCAACAGATCCACACTACTTTGTTCACAATTCAGAAATGTAAAATTCTCTGAAAACTAAGTTTTTTTGTAATTTTGATGCAAACTTTTTTGGTGGCCTGACCTAATTTGAACTGACATGAGACTCTTTGTAGTCAAATACAGATATTCATGCTTCACTTTAGAAATATTGGCTTTACTTTAGAAATCAAAATTGGGTTTGATTACTGCATGCTGGCCCAGATCCCACTGGAGAGTTATATAAAATATAGTATATGTGTCACATTGCCTTAAATTCTGAATTTCATAACACATCTGCCTCAAGTCTTCCAGATGAGGGACTGTAGCACTCACCATAGTATTTGGCACTAAAGTTAGTTATCATCTATCTCACCACCACCCAAAGGCAGGAATTATGACAGTTTCATCTCCACAGGACCAGGCATATATATGTGGCTGACATCACCACATTCTTTATGGAAAGCAATGAGGGGCATCAGGTCTGAGTGAACCTCGCTACCTCCTCCATTCCCAAGTAGTTAAACCCAGCCCTGGCTCTCACTCAAGTTCCAGAACAACATTATCAAAAGCCTAATGGTAAATCTCTCATGGATGTTTCTAACTTTACCCAAATTACTTTATTTCTCTCTCCCTTCAAACCATCTCCTTCTTCTTTAGGAATTTCACTAAAATTCCTAACCACTCATTCTAGCTTCAAACTACAAGACTGATTTAACTCCTCTCTTTTACTCCCTCCCTCCCTCTGCCAGCCCATCCTCTCCTCCACCCTTAGCCTCTAACAAGGGCTGGGCCTGGCTGGCTAGAAACCTGCCCAAGTGGCTGGTACTAATGACACCATCTTACTGGATTGTAGCCCACATTCCTTAACATAAGAGTCAGAGCCCTTCCCCATCCAGGGGCAGTGTGTCTTTTGGCTTTACCTCTGCGTGACAGACACATCATACCATCTTTGCATTCCCTCACTCTTCTGCATGTGCTGTCCCGTCTACCCTCCCCGAGCCCTCTACCTGATGATCCTACTTATTTCTCAAGGCCCAGTTTAAATATCGCTTCCATTATCAAGTCTTTCCTTATCCTTCCTATGAGATTTAATTGCACCATATTTAATTCTCTGTGTTCCCAGAGCACTTGATTTGAACCACTGTTTTAGTGCCATCTGCAAACTAAAGGATAGCCCAGTTAATGGCATACATACCTGTCTCTCCCTCCAAATTTTAAACTCCTAAGAGGCAGGGCCATGTGGGATTCAGTTTTTTTATTTCCAGCAACTCCCAAGCACATCGTAGGCTGTCAACAGAAGTTTAAAAGGACTTTCACTTCTGCACGCTGCAATTACTCTGGTTGCCCTGAGGTATCTCTAGCAAAGTCCACCAATCTTATTTGAAGTGCCTTTGTTATTAGCCCAATTACAGCTCTTCATTCCTTTTTCTATGGCTCATTTTCGGTTGGTGCCATACATAAAGCCTTGGCTTCCACTTTGCTTCTTACCTCTTTCCTGCCCTGAGTCCTGTCTGGTATCCTGAACTATCCTGACGTCCCACCTTCCTCTTTCCTGCTGTCTTCTCTGGAACCTGACTTTATGGAAGAGGTGGGATTATACCCTGACTTGCAAGAATGGTAGAGGCAATCATTCAATTCTCTCCAAAGATTTTCATCCTATTCTTTTGTCCCCATTCTCCAGCCTCTGCCAGGTGAGCTGTGCTCTGCACTGGGTGTGACCCTGTAGGCTTCACAGCTACTGTATTTAAGCTCCTCGAGAGACCTCACAAAGCATCCAGTATAAACCCTTCAACTTGCAGGTGAGAAAACTGAGACTCAGAGAGGTATGAAGACTTGTCTAAGGTCACCTAGGCAGTTGGCAGCAGCCTTTTGAGCCCACTGCTTTTTCTACTTTACATCACCTCTGGTAAAAGAGCTTCCCAGGCCAGGCACGGTGGCTAATGCCTGTAATCCCAGCACTTTGGGAGGCTGAGGTGGGCAGACTGCTTGAGGTCAGGAGTTTGAGACCAGCCTGGGCAACATGGTGAAACCCTGTCTCTACAAAAAATAACAAAAATTAGCTGGGTGTGGTGTCGTGCACCTGTAGTTCCACTGTAATTCCAGCTACTTGAGAGGCTGAGATGGGAGGATGGCTTGAGATCAGGAGGTGGAGGGTGCAGTTAGCCAGCATCGGGCCACTGAATTCCAGCCTGAGCAACAGAGCCAGACCCTGTCTCAAAAATAAATAAAAAAAAATAAAAGAGCTTCCCATATCATCACTCATAATTTTGAAAGTCTTCCCATAAAAGCCTATTTCACAGCCCTAGCTCATATTATTTAGTAACAAGCAGTCATGTTCCAATTTTTGATAGTTGAATGTATTTTATTTCTTCATGTTTGCTAAGTAGGCTTTCATGTATTATAAATAACACAGGAGGACAATATCTCACATATGGAAACTAAATATTGACCTCTATTTTGGTAGATAATTGTAAAATAATAACTACCTGAGGAAAAAAATTCAGATATGATTTTCTATGTCATATTGTCTTCAATAACACTGGATTTGATTAACATGGAAAAAGAAAACCATAGCTGAAAAGAGAAATAATATTATTTACATACTGGTTTGTTTGTATGTCCTCAAAGACACTGTAATGTAGCACAATTTCAATGATTGTCACAAAATTGGTAGTTCTCAACAGCACCGAAGACGCTCCATTGACCTGATTGTTTCTGGAATTCACTATAAAAGAAAGATAAGGATAATTTTCCTGGGATTATTGTCAAGCATCTGATTGTGTAAGCAACTACCATTTTCAGGTGTTTTCTAAGCATAAAAGCATAGCAAACAGAAAGCAGTGATTAGGAAGAAATCCACAAAACATGTTATAGTCAAACCTTCTTGCATGTTCCTGTATTTGTTCTGTCTTCTTCAAAATTAAAAAATCAGACCAGGGGCAGTGGCTCACACCTATAATCCCAACACTATGGGAGGCCGAGGTGGGCAGATCACTTGAGGTCTGAGTTCGAGACCAGCCTGGCCAACATGGTGAAACCCCATCTCTACTAAAAACTACAAAATTAGCCAGGCGTAGTGGTGGGTGCCTGTAGTCCCAGCTACTCAGGGGGCTGAGGCACGAGAATCACTTGAACCCGGGAGGCAGAGGTTGCAGTGAGCCGAAATCACGCCACCACACTCCAGCCTGGGTGACAAGAACCAAACTCCGTCTCAAAAAAAAAAAAAAAAAAAAAAAAAAAAAAAAAAAAAATTAAATTAAATTTAAAAAATCAAAGAAGACAGAAACTATTACTTACTGGTTTCACCTTTACTTAATACTACCTTCCCAAAGATCATGTAAATGTTCTTCCTACTTCTTGTATTTGGCATGTGTTAAGTGCTTTATTTTTTAAAAATCTTCTAAACAATGCGTGTCTCATTTCCAAAATAAAATGTCTTCCCCAACTCCTAAGGGAAGTATATGCAACTACAAACAGAAGTTTAATGATGCCTAATATGAGTTTAACTATACAACCATTCATGTGATGATGTGCCTCCCTCACTTTACAGTAGGATGTCCAATCTTTTGGCTTCCCTGGGCCACACTGGAAGAAGAAGAATTGTCTTGAGCCACACATAAAATACGCTCACACTAATGATAATTGATGAGCTAAAAAAAAAAAAAATCAAAAAAATCTCACAATGTTTTAAGAAAGTTTACAAATTCATGTTGGACTGCATTCGAAGCCACCCTGGGCCACATGCAGCCCATGAGCCATGGGTTGGACGAGCTTGCTCTACAGTAAGTTCCATTAAGCACAAATGGTTTGGTTTGGTTTCCTCTGGTAGCAGGTACTCCTTTTAAATGAAATTCTCCTAATTTTGTGTTTGTCTGACGTTTCCTTAAGATTATAGTGAAAATATTCTAATGACTATTAGAGTGAGAATCCTCTAAAAATACTCAGCCAGAATACTGCACAGGTGATGTCATGTCCTTCTCAAGGTAATGTATTTGAAGGCACACAGTGTCTGTCTTCCCCTCAATTAGTGCTGTTAATTTTGATCACCTGGGCAAGACATTGCCTACATTTCTCCACTGAATAACTACTGGGCTTTAATTTTCTCCTAGTAACTGATAAGCAGTCTGTGAGGAGACACTTTAAGACCATAAAATATACAGTTCCTCACCAAAATTTCCCCCTAGATTTAGCACCCATTAATGATTCTTACCTGATCTCATCTTTACCATAATTACTGAAAAGAATGATTTTCCAACTCCTACACTCCCTCCATATTTACAGCTCAGCATTCCACTGCAAGCAAAAGACCTTCTTTGCCTCTGTTTATTAATCCATCTATTATCAGCAGGGAATCATGAATTCCTCTTTAGAAAAATTCATTACTATACTTAATTATTTTGGTCCTCAAATTGTTCCAGAGGTGGCCAGTGGGAACTATGTAAGGCTGGCTCCTGTGTCCTTGTGGCATGACTTATGATTTGTTTGAACACTACTTTATTTGCTGGCATAACATGATGATTCAGGATCATCTTGCACTTACCCTGCCCCAGCCCTGGAATCAGCCATTTGTCCATAAAGCCCTGGTTCCTTTTAATGGAAAATAGTATTAGAGACCAAGATTTTGTCTGTAGGTATGCTCATTGCTATTTGGGCGTCTTTGCTTCTTGGCCCTTGTAGGGGAAAGAGCTAGGAAATATATGCATGTATATACATATGTACACATACATATACATACAATACACACGCATGTATACACATACCTACATATTTACTTATGCACATAAATATGCACATACCTATTTTAGAAATCATGAGTTTATACCAATAACGCCAATTCCAGTTCATCCCTACAGGGTTATTCCTTGCTTTATCCCATTCCATATTTATATATTCCTTCTCCCACAGTGAGAATCCTGGCTCCTAACGACATTAACACATTTGCTTATTTGCTCAATTTGAGAATATATCCAAAATGGATTCAAAATTGAAGAAGACACTTCTTACCAGATTACTTTTCAGCATTCCTCAAATTCAACAGATGCTTAATAACAGAATCTGCTTTTACTGTAAGGCAGATGGAACAAACCTAAAACAGACAAAACCATCCAAGTTTCACCTACCAAAAGATATAATACCTGAAAAGAGGTAGGAAGTTACTTTTTTTTTTTTTAAGACAGGGGCTTCTCTGCAATGCTTATGCCAGAATCTAAATGTCTGCCTAAGGGGTGAGGTGCAGTGGGGAGGCAATGAACTGGGAATTTTATAACAAGCTAAAGTGTATAAAGGCAACACAGAGTTATGCTACAGAGGCCCAAAATGTACCATCCATATACTCCTCTTTAAAAACACATAAATAAAGACACAAATATAGAACCAGCTGCATATTAAAATTTAGTATATGATAAAGGCAGCATCTTAGCTGCTTTAGTAGCAAAAAGCTATTTGATTTAGGACAACTAGGGAGTCACGTGGCAAAGTTTTTAATTGAATCTATGCTATGCATCAGAATAAATTCTAAATTGATGAAAGATTTCAATCTAAAAATTATGAAACATATAAATACTAGAAAAAAACATGAATATCTCTTTAACCCATGAGTAAGGTTGTGACTTAAAAATCCAGAAAGAATAAGGGAAAGATATTAATTACCTAAAAATAAATATTAAAAGCTTTACATGTCAAAAACACCATTAGCAAAGTAAAAAGACAAATGACAAACTGGGAAAATACTTTTGCTACTTACATCAAGGCACAGGGTTGACATCCTATGTAGAAAGAGCTTGTAGACATAGAGAAGAAAAATGCCAATGCCCTTTTTAGAAAAATGGGCCAGGAAAATGAACAGAAAATTTCAGAAAAAGAAATTAAAATGGTTTGTAACCATATAAAAAGATGCTCAACCTCACAATAAGAAAAATACAAATTAAAACAATACTGAAATACCATTTCTCATTTATCAGACTGACAAAAATTACAAAGGATGACAACACACACTGCTGGCAAGTCGGTCTCATACGCTGACGGTGAGAATAAAAAATGGCACAACCCCTTTGGAGGAGAATTTGGGAGCATGTAGTAGAATTATACATGCAGTTACCTTTGAGCCAGCAATTCCACTTAAAATACATATTGGCAAACCAACAAAATGATACATGCTATTCATTGCAGCATCATTGGTAATAGCAAAAGACTGGAAACAACTTAAATTTCCATCAGTAGCAGACTATCTGAATAACTTTGGCACATCTATACCATGGAGTACCATGCAGCTATTTAAAAGAATGGAGTTGGACTGGTGGCTCTATAATCCCAGCGTTTTGGGAGACTGAGGCAGGAGGGTTATTTGAGGCCAGGATTTGAGACCAGCCTGGAAAACACAGGGAGACTTTGTCTCTACCAAAAAAAATTTTTTTTTCATTAGCCAGGCAAGGTGGTGCATGCCTGTAATCCTAGCTAATTGGGAGGCTGAGATGGAAGGATAGCTTGAGCCCAGGAGTTTGATGCTGCAGTGAGCTATTTCGCACCACTGCAGCACTCCAGCCTGGGTGATAGAGTAAGACCCTGTCTCAAAGAGAGAGAGAGAAAGAGAGAGAGAATATGGGAAATATATTTATATCTCTATAGAGTGATTTCTAGGATATACTGTTAGATTTAAAAAACGACAACAACAAAGTAAAAATAAGTGTGTATAGGATACTCCCATTTATATAAAGAGGATATATGGATGGATTGATAGATAGATAGATACACATATATAGTCACGTATGAACAATGACTGGATATTTTATATCATGGAATTATACTTACTTTTATATCTGATAATAAATAGTACTATAGGCTTTTTCATAAACAATACACCTTAAAAAAAAAAGCATTAGAAGATATATTCCATAGACCAAGAGATTGGGGGGAAAAGCAGAGCTCAAAAAGTAGAGAAGTAGAACAGAGATGCAAAAGTCTTTTTAAAATTTATGAAATCCATTATTTTATAAAAAGGATAATGCATCGTAACGAAGTAAGATTTATCCCAATAAGGCAAAATTGGTTTGATATTCTTTAAAAGTCAACATAATTCACCACATTGATAGAATAAAGGAAAAAACCAGGCCAGGCACTGTGGATAACTTTAGTTCAGGAGTTCGAGACCAGCCTGGGCAACATGGCAAAACCCTGTCTCTACAAAAAAAATTATCCGGGCATGGTGCTGCGTGCTTGTGGTCCCACCTACTCCAGAGGCTAAATCAGAAGAATCCAGAGCTTGAACTCGTGCAGCGAAGGTTGCAGTGAGCCGAGACTGAACCACTGCACTCCAGCCTGGGTGAAAGAGACCCTATCTCAAAAAAAAAAAAAAAAAAAAAAAAAAAAAAAAAGGAGAAAACCATACGTCTAAAAAGCATTTGACAAAATTCAACATTTATTGAAGATAAAAACTCACAGCAACCTAGAATTAGAAGAAAACTTTCTCAAACTGATAAAGGGCACAAGGAAAAAAAAAAGTATAGCTAGCATAATACTTACTAGTGAATGACTGAATGCCTTCCCCCTAAGCTTGGAAATAAAGCAAGGTTGTTTTCTTTCATCATTTCTATTCAATATTGAAATTATCTTTGCTGTAAGTCAAGAAAATGAAATAAAAGCAAGAGATTGAAAAGGAGGAAGTAACACTATATTCATAAATAAGATCATATATGTAAAAAATACTACAGGAATCTACCAAAAAACACTAGAACTAGTAAATGAATTTAACAAGGTCACAGGACACAAGGTAAACATGCACAAGTCAATTGTATTTTTATATACTAACAACAAACAATCCAAAAATTAAATTTAAAAGACATCATTTACAATAGCAACAAAACTATAATGTATTTAGAGATAAATTTAAATATATGGAATACACATACACTGGTAAAACATTACTGGTAAAAATTAAAGAAGACCTAAATAATGTTCATGAATTGCAAAACTCAATATTGTCAGAATGATAGTTCTCTGTAAATTGATCTATAGGTGCAACATAATTAAATCAAAATTTCTGTGGTCTGTTTTGTTGAAATTCAGCATGTCTACTGAATGACTCTAGGCCCCTTGGAATTTTACACAATCCATTCTAGACCTGCTTGAAGCCACTTTCCCAGGATCAATGATGTGAAACAAGACTGATCACTCTCAAAGAAGGTTGTATAATATTTGTAATCTGCCATCCAGACACTCAACTGGAATATTACATTATTTGAAATACTTTTTTTCATCATATATTTAACTCTTCAAATTTTTGCTGAGAGAACTTGAGCTCACACCTAAAAGATGTTGCTTTCCTTTGTCAGACACACAAGTAAATTCACCTTTGATTAAGAGGAGGTAGAGAGAGAAAGAGGTGATGGTATACGGATTGGTAGTTCATATTGTAATAAACTGAAATGGAATTCAAAATGTTGGTTATATTCAGCACTTTGGGAGGCCGAGGCAGGTGGATCACTTGAGGTCAGAAGTTCGAGACCAGCCTGGCCCGCATGGTGAAACCTCATCTCTAATAAAAATACCAAAAAATTAGCCAGGCATGGTGGTGCCCACCTGTAATCCCAGCTACTCTGGTGGCTGAGACACAAGAATCGCTTGAACCCAGGAGGCGGAGGTTGCAATGAGTCAAGATCACACCACTGCACTCCAGCCTGCACAACAGCGAGGCCTGTCTCAAAAAGAAAAAAAAAAGTTTGGTTATAAAACCAAAATTAAATGTAAAAAAAGTATGTTGTATATATTACCACAATAAAAAGAGAAAAAAAGTTAATCTTTTAAATTTACTTAAAAATGTAAAAATCTATAATGCAAATAAAATTATACAACTACCCTTCACAAAAATTACAATAAAATATACTGTAAAAATTTACCAATTATTTGGATCTACAACTCAGTAACATAAAAATAGAAATGAGGAGAGGAATGAAATTATGCCAAATCTCTTGCTTAATAAAAGAGACTTTGACTTTGTATTTTCTTCTGTCTCTGAAGAGTATAGAAATAAGGGTTAAATACTATTTGTGGAAACTTAAAGGTAATTATTAGCAGAATTTAAAACAGGATATATCCCTTTTAGATCACTGAAGATGAATGAAAAACACATAGTACACACACAGAGAACTATCTACAAAAGGCAAAAGAAAAAAGATAAAAACCAGGAAACACAAAACAAAATGACAGAAGCAAGATAAGACATACCAGTTATAATAATTATTATCAATTATAATAATAATTCAAATAAATTAAAAGACAAATTCTTTGATTCAGTAACAACAATGTGATATCACAAATGCTAAAGGTCAGGCCAGTGTCTATCAGACAGATTCAAAGAATAAAAACGCAGGAGTACAATACTAATATCAAACAGATTAGAATTTAGGGCAAAATATTAAATGGGCAAAGAATATCAGAGTAAAAAAAAGAATACAATTCAAAATTAATTAGCTTCATGAACTTGTAATTTCTAAATAGGATTGCATCAAAACATACAAGAGTTATGTATTTGTATCTTGCACTTGCAATAATAAATTTACCAGTTTTCATATAAGCAGGGCAGCAGGAGGTAGAATAGAAGCAAGGAAAGAATCTTTTCCGATTCTCCCTCTATGTCTGATAGATCAAATAAACAAAAAGTAACTATCATAGGTCAGGTTCTCCAGAAACAGACTCTGAGACCAAGGTTGTGTTGCATTCAAGAGTACTCTGAGGAATAATACCTGTAATGGAATGGTGGAAATAGGATTGGCACAAGAGGAACTTCAACAAAGGCCTCAGCAGATCCTGCAGGGAGCTCTGGAGCCAATGTGGTGCTTCAAAAAAAGTCCCCCACTTTTTAAAAAATTTTTTTGAGACAGAGTGTCACTCTACCACCCAGGCTGGAGTGCAGTGGTGCAATCTCGGCTCACTGCAACCTCCGCCTCCTGGGTTCAAGTGATTCTCCTGCCTCAGCCTCCCGAGTAGCTGCGATTACAGGCACATGCCACTACGCCTGGCTAATTTTTGTATTTTTGGTAAAGACGGGGTTTCACCATGTTGGTCAATCTGGTCTCGAACTCCTGACTTTGTGATCTGCCCACCTCAGCCTCCCAAAGTGTTGGGATTACAGGCATGAGCTACCGTGCCCAGCTCAGGTTTTTTTTTAAGTCCATTGTTATGTCTTTATTTTTATTTTTTGCTTAACTTTTTTTTTAAAATATACTTTAAGTTCTGGGATACATGTGCAGAACGTGCAGGTTTGTTACATAGGTATATATGTGCCATGGTGGTTTGCTGCACCATCAACCCGTCACCTACATTAGGTATTTCTCCTAATGCTATCTCTCCCCTAGTCCCCCACCCCCTGACAGGCCCCAGTGTGTGATGTTCCCTTCCCTGTGTCCATGTGTTCTCATTGTTCAACTCCCACTTATGAGGGAGAACATGTGGTGTTTGGTTTTCTGTTCTTGTGATAGTTTGCTCAGAATGATGGTTTCCAGCATCATCCATGTCCCTGCAAAGGACATGAACTCATCTTTTTTTATGGCTGCATAGTATTCCATGGTGTAAAAGGGGTTAAATCATCTGTAATAAGAAGTAGGAAACCTAGAGTGTCTCTGTTTTAAGAGTACCTCATTGCCCAATTTATAAAACTTAGCCATACTGCAGGACTTTCCCCCAAAAAATGCCATAAGAAAAGTATAAATAAACAAACAAAATGTTCCCATTGAAGCAAGGAGGGCAGACCTTTGTATTCCTGTATCTATCAACCAGTCATTGGATGTAGACTGCCCCCAGCGACAAGGCTTAACACTTCTGATGACAATTCTTGGGGAGAGATTCACCTCTGAGCTGAGTAACCAGGACTATAATAGTATTGTTCTCAACAAGAGAAGCAGGAGCCAGAATAAATGAGGCCCATTGGATCAGAATAAAATGTATGGAAGAGATGTGAACTGAGCATAAATTTCTGATTTTTCAGATATGCTTTTTCCAATCTAAGTCAGAAGTATTGAAATCTATCTGAATAACATAAAGCTTGGTTTAAATGATAAGCATCAAGCTTTTTACTTTAAAAACAGAACTTACCTTCTTATCCAGCATCAGGAAACATTTATAAAATTTGATCAAGTATTTAGATTATAGAAAATAGTTAAGTACCTTAAAAACATAGTCTCTACAATGTTGTAGTGGAAGTAATAATCATAAAAGTTATAAGAGAATAACTAATCAGTAAAAAATTCAAAGTAGAGTCCAAAATAATAAAGCTAGAGTCAAAATGACAAATAGAAATGAAGTTATTATTCCTAACAAACAAAAGGTGCTTATAAATTAAACAGGAAATGAATAAACACCTTAATAGAAACAAAAAGCATTAACAGACAATTCAGAAAAATAAAGACTACTCATGACTACTTAATATGTGAAATATGTTGGGCTTCACTTAAAAATTTTTAAATGAAAATAAAACAATATCAAAATACATTTTTCACTTATCAGTTTGGCAAAAGTTAAAATGATTGAAAACCCCACTGCTGCCCAGTTCATCTCTTGCAAGGATGGGGAAAGAGGATCTAAATTGGACCATCTTCCTGGAAAGCAGTTGGACATTTGAATAAAAATATGCATACCATTTTACTCAGCAATTCTACTTTAATTTATCCTTTTGTAGCAGCATTTTTAAAATTGAAGTATAATTTACATATAGTAGTGAAATCTGCCCTTTTTAGGGTACTAGTTTTGACAAATGTACACTCATGTAACCACCACAATACAGAACAGTTGATTATCCTTCCTTCCAAATTCCTTCATTTTACTGCTTTCTAGTCAAACCTTTCCCTCAGTCTTACCACTGATCTATTCTCTGTCACTAGACTGTCACCTTTTCCAGAATGTCATACAATAGAAACATATAATATGTAGCCTTTTGAGGCTAGCTTCTTTCACTTAGTATACTACATTTGAAATCCATCCACGTGGTTGTATGTATTCCACCATATAGATGTACCAAAATTTGTTTATACATTACCAAATTGAAGAATATTTCAATTGTTTCTAGTTTTGACAATTTAATAGCTTTTCCTTTTATGGATTGTCATATCTAAAAAATCTTTGCCTAACCAAAGATCACAACAATTTTCTTCTGTTTTCTCTGAAGAGTTTTATAGTTTCAGGTTTTATATCTATTTAGCTCTACAATCTATTTTGTGTTCTCTTTTTCTTTCCTTTATTTATTTATTTATTTTTTTGAGAGAAGGAGTCTTGCTCTATTGCCCAGGCTAGAGTGCAGGGATGCCATCTCGGCTTACTGCAAACTCTGCCTCCCAGGTTCAAGCGATTCTCCTGCCTCAGCCTCCTGAGTAGCTGGGACAACAGGCGCACACCACCATGCCCAGCTAATTTTTGTATTTTTAGTAGATGGGGTTTCACCTTGTTGGTCAGGCTGGTCTCGAACTCCTGACCTCGTGATCTGCCCGCCTCGGCCTCCCAAAGTGCTGGGATTACAGACATGAGCCACCACGCCCAGCCTATTTTTTTATTTCTTTCATTAGAGTTTTGCAGTTGTAAGCATACAGATCCTACACATAGTTTGTTAGATTTATATTTGAAAATTTCATTTTTTGTGCTATTTCATTTTTTGGTGCTATTTTGATTTCAATTTCTAATTATTCATTCCTAGTTACAGAAATATAATTATATTTGCATGTTGACCTTATATCCTATTACCTTCCTAAACTCACTTATTAGTTCTAGTAGCTTTTCTGAAGATTCCTTGAGATTTTCTACATAGTCAATTATGTCATCTGCAAATAAACACAATTTCTTCCTTCCTAAGCCATAAGTTTTTCATTTCTTGTTCTTGCCTTTTTGCATCAGCCAAGATGTCCAGTATGTTAAATATGGGTGGTGAGTGGACTTCCTTGCCATGTTCCCAACATTAGGGGAACAGCACTTTTTTTTTTTTTTTTTTTGAGATGGAGTCTAGCTCTGTCGGCCCAGGCTAGAGTTTAGCGGCGCGATCTTGGCTCACTGCAACCTCCACCTTCTGGGTTCAAGCAGTTCTGCCTCAGCCTCCCGAGTAGCTGGGATTACAGGCATGCACCACCACACCCAGCTAACTTTTTTGTATTTTTAGTAGAGACGGGGTTCCACCGTGTTGGTCAGGTGGGTCTCGAATTCCTGACCTCATGATCCACCCACCTCAACCTCCCAAAGTCCTGGGATTACAGGTGTGAGCCATTGTGCCTGGCCAAGAAAACACTCTTTTTATCTTTTATGATCAAATATGATGTTACTGACAGGTTTTTTGTAGAGATACTTTGTCAGGTTGAGGAAGTTCCCTTCTAGTCCTAGTTTTCTGAGAGTTTTTATCATGAATGGTAGTCAAATTTTGTCTCATTCTCCTTTTGCATCTATTGGGATGATCATATACTTTTTCCTCTTTCATTTGCTGACAAGGTAAGTTAATTACATTGATCAATTTTTGAATGTTGAACTAGCCTCGTTCATATTCATAGTTTTGTTATGATGTGTTATAAGGACTGAAAAGGAAGAATTAAAATTTTCCTTATTCACAGACAATATGATTGTATGTATGGAAAGTTCAAACAAATCTACAAATAAGTTAGTGAATTTGGCAAATTTGCTGGATTTGAAGTATTTATATACAACTATATTTAATATAATAGTGGCCATTAGAAAAAGAAAATTTAAAAATATACCTTATACAATAACTTTAAAAAATTATAATCCTAGAAATAAATCAAACAAAAGATTTATAAGAAGAGCCTTACAAGGTAAACTATAAAACATTGAGAGACTAAACAAAGGAAGAAACACACCATATTTATGGATTTGAAAACTCAACATCATAAATAAGATGATTATTCCAAATTGACCTACAGAATCAATTCAGTCCCAAATAAAATTTCAGAAACTTTTTTTAAGGAACTAACAAAGTGATTCCAAAATTTACATGGAAATGTATAGAACCAAGAATTGCCAAGATAATCTTGAAGAAGAACAAAGCAGGAGGACTTAACCAGGTATCCAAACTTATTGTAAAGTTACAGTAAATAAGACAACGTGGTACTGGTTCATGGAAAGACAAACAGGTTAATGGAATAGAATAGAATTCAGAAAGAGACCCAAGCCTATACAGACATTTGATTTGTGACAAAGTAGGCAAGACAAAGAAAAGAAAGAATGGTATTTCCATGGTTAATTTTTACAAATTTGTTTTCTAGTATTTGTCATGTTGTGTATAAACTGGACCAATCTATTTAGGGAATGAAACTGGATTTTATTCATATTGCATAACACTAACTGCTAACACAAGCTCTGGCATATACCAAGTGCTTAATAAATGTTGATAGCCAGCCAGGCACGGCAGCTCACGTCTGTAATCCCAGCACTTTGGGAGACCAAGGCGGGTGGATCAACTGAGGTCAGGAGTTTGAGACCAGCCTGGCCAACATGGCAAAACCCCATCCCCACTAAAAATACCAAAATTAGCTGGCCGTGGTGGCAGGCACCTGTAATCCCAGCTACTCGGGAGGCTGAAGCATGAGAATTGCTTGAACCCAGGAGGTGGATGTTGCAGTGAGCCGAGATGGCACCACTGCATTCCAGCCTGGGCAACAGAGTGAGACTCTGTCTCAAAAAAAAAAAAAAAAAAAAAATTGTTGATAGCAAATGGCCAAAGCACTAAGGAGATCATGTGAAGCTGCATGTGTTAGGGGTCCTATGCTGTTCCACTAATTGGCAACTAGGCAGTGATCAATGGAAATGACAGCAGGAGGATACTGCATCGGTCAGTGCTCTCTGAATCTATTTGACCTGTAACACTACTGCCACTGCTACCATCAGAGAGAATACAACTGACTCTTCTCACTTCCACACACAAATGTCAGACCACATAAATGTTCTGTGACTACTTCCCCCTTCTAGATCAACCTGATTTTACCTTGTAAGTGAGAAAAGAGGGCATAAGGAATATAATTTTCTCTGCATCTCAGCCCTAGCACAACAGGAACACTCATTTTATAACTTGTCTAGAGACATGTGAAACAGGCTGTTTGAATGCATGGGGAAGTCCCACAATGGAGCCATCTCTATCTTTTCAGGCAGGAAATTAATACCATAATTCTTCTCTCTGTGGTTTATCACCACACACAAAAGCCATCTTTCAACATTTTGTATTTTGTATTTTTAGTAGAGACAGGGTTTCGCCATGTTGTCCAGACGAGTTTGGAACTCCTGACTAGGTGATCACCTGCCTCAGCCACCCAAAGTGCTGGGATTACAGGTGTGAGCCACCTCACCCAGCCAACTTACATTTTCAAAACCTTTCTGATGGGTTTATCAGGGTATTAAATGCATTTTACATTTATGATGTTTTCAACTATGGTGAGTTTATCATGCGATAACCCCATCATAAGTCAAGGAGCATTTGTATTCATTTTTTAATTACCAGTTAGTCAGGGTTCTCCAGAGACACAGAACCAAAGGAGACATATATATATATATGAATTGACTCATGTGATTGTGGGAGCTGGAAAGTCTGAAATCTTCAGACCAGGTTGGAGACAGAACTCCTTCCTCTGGGGACCTCGCTGTTTTCTCATAATGTCTTTAACTGATTGGACGAGGCCCACTTACATTATGGAGAGTAATATGCTTAGCTCAAAGTCTACTGATTTAAGTGTTAATCAGTCTAAACAACACCTTCACATCAACACCTAGACTGGGATTAGACCAAACAACTGGGCACCATGGCTTGGTCAAGTTGATACATAAAATTAGCTATTATAAAGTTTTAGAATCTTTAGTACAGATTCTATATATTAGAAACATGAAAACATCATGCCACTCCTAATCCAGCCTTTCCAAATGCTTTAAGATGTCATGGAATCCCATGCTAAAATCTGACTCACTGACCAAGAGAAATACGTAACTATTTACTAATACAGCAGCCCTGAACATGGTTCCATGATTTATTCAGACCTCTTGAAGGATAACAGAAACATTCTAATGGTAAATGAGAACAATATTTGACATTGCCACATTTTCTTATGAACATAAGCATAAACTAGAACATTAGTAACGTTGGAGGATCATCAGATTGTATTAAAGTTTAACATTTTATGAGACTGACATGCTGCCAACTATGCCAACAGGATGATTAAAGTTTAACATTTTAGATACCTGTTTTGGGGAAATTATGTCTGAACATCATGATTATACTTTTATAGCATTATTTCATCATCATATTAGTATCGTGTTTATTTTCATAAGGAACAAGATATAATTCTCTTTCAATAATCAACGTGTAGGTACACTGAATGTAATTTTGACCAATTATAATGATTACATTGGTCATGTTATACTATAGGTTCTGTCAGCACTGAAATTTTTCTGAGTTTAGAGCTTACTGATTTAATTCCATTTGACTTAATTAGCAAATCTAATCCATGTTAATGCTGACATTATGATTTATTTGCATTTTACTACTGAGTTTATAGTTTTAAGTACAAGAAGCCAATATCACTCATGACTTGAAAATTATTGCCCCTATTTTAAGTAAAAATTTTTACAACATTTTCCAGAAAAGCTGGATCAAAGACTATTACTTTCCCATTTTCAATTTTTGAGAGGTTTCTATACTAACAATTTTTATTTCTGCCAAATATGTCTAGCAAAGAAATCTCTCAACCTCATGAACTTGATCTAAGTGTGAAATTCCTGTTGCTGTCTCAGAAATTTCTGGTTTGGAATTCTGACAAGCAGAGAAATAGAATTAAAAGGATTTCTGTAGTGAAAGACACTTGAATAATGGCTTGAAAACAAAAGCAAACTAACATATAACAAAAACCTATGTAGGAAACATGTATCAAAGGATTTTAAAAGGCATAGTAGTATAGAAACAAAAGAGCAGAATACTAATCTTTTAAAAACAAATAACTACAAATGGAATTTATGACATAAGAGCCTGGTATATGACAAGCTTTACAGAATGCAAAAATTAATCACATAGCCTAGCATTAAGTGGTGAAAGATGAGTAATATTTGATTCTTCAGTTTTGCCAACCCAATCATTCAGGCTTTGAAAATTAGTATTGAACATGGAGTCCAATTTATCTCAAACTAAAAATGGTCACAAAGATATATGTAGTTAATCTAAGTCAAAGAAACCCACTGAACTCAAATGGCCATTTACACTCTCAACAAAAGCAGGCATATCCAAGAAATAAATTCTCTACTACGTCAGTTTGTACTGATCAAAGTGGTTACCAAGAAAGACAGAAAATCTGAAACGCAAGCAGTCAAGAGCAGTAGCTGTTGCCTAAAGAGAGAGTAAGATTACTGACAATGATGGAATGGTTTCAGGAGGAAATGAGAAAATCACATATCAACAAATGGAATTTTCACAAAGGAAAATAGCCACAGTTTACCCGAGTTTTGATACTCAGTATGCTAGAAATAAATGCATTGCTGACATCTGATTCATAGGACATTAGTAACTAAATCACCAAGTAATGAAAAAACTCAGAGGACAGGCATTATTTTTAGAGGAGTATAAGGTGGTTGTATGTCCACGTGGTTGAGTCATTTAAAATCTGTCTCAACATAAAAGTCGGGGCCATCCAGCTGCCTCAGGGTAGATGTGGTCAACACCCACATCATGATCATTTGAAGCTTCTGACACAAATGTTTTTATTTTTTAAAATGGTTGGTTGGTTGTCTCTCACCATTAGCAACTACATAAACATGGGTGTAAACTAGCACTTTGGGGGAGCAAACTCTCCAATATACCAGTGCTCCCACCCTTCAGCACTTGAAGGAGTCTAAGGATATGTCAATGTAACTGTTCAGTGACTGGCGATTATAAGGGGTCTAACTCTGGTTTTTGACATCTGACTGCTATCTGCTTTTGAGCCTCACCCTCCTTCTGCCACTCTGCCCCATAACTGGGTAAGCTGATAAGAAAGTCTGGGGGCTCCCTCCTTTGGCACTGGGGGAAGATTCCAACCATGCAAACCATTGCCTGCATACAGGAACCCTCTCTCCAGCCCCATCCACAACACCAGTAAAATCCCTAGCCAGGTTCCTCCCTTCCTGCCCTCTCAAGCCATTTGAGACTCACTTGGGATGCCTGCTCTGCTCTCTCCAGAGACCACAATTATGTACATAATTAACCTTTTCACACTCTCTTGCTCTGTGTGTGTGTGTGTGTGTGTGTGTGTGTGTGTCATCATCAGTCTCAACATCTGAAACAAATTTTGAGAGGGTGTCCATTCTGTTTCTCAGAGTGGCTACAAGAGTAATTAACATATTGCTTAGCCAGGCTTCTTTCCCTTTATACAGAAAAATCTAGCCCGACTTGTTAGTGGCTTACAGATTATAAAACCGGTATAGATTTGACTAAGGCTGGAAAAAAAGTTTTGTTCAACTTAATAACAATAACAAGAGAATCATAGGTTCTACCTCTCATTTACTAATGAAACACTTGAGGAAATTGTGTAAACCTCTGTGTAGACATACCAATGTCATCAAACTGGGCTCTAGGTTCTACCTAGTTCCTGCAATGTTCATAAGATTCCAGACCTGCCAAAAGGTGACTTCAGACTACCCTTCTACCATTCACATGGGAAGTCATTCTACCATAATCATCCTCATAACAAGACAGATCCTCCATGCATAAAAGATTTTTAAAAATCATTGCAGCAATAAAGACATTTAAATATTTTTATAATATTTAATCAGGAAAAGAATGAAAAACCAAAAGCCACAAAGGAAACTACAACAGATTTAGTTGCATAAAAATTTTAAAGTCCATTTAGTAAAAGACATTAGAATCAAAATTAAAAAAACAAACACCAAACTGAGGGAAATATCTGTAATGTACACACAAAACAAATAGTTAATATCTTTACCATATAAAGAACTCTTACAAAGCAATGCAGAAAAGATGAACACCACAGTAGAAAAAAGATATGAACAGACAATTCACAGAAAAAATCCAAATGACTAGTAAGTATATTAAATGATGCTCAGTCCCACGAATAATACAGAAATGCAAACTGAAACAATAAAATACCAGCTTTCCATTGGTATGGGTATGGTCTTAGACAGATGAAAAAGAAAGCTAAAGTTCATTGCTAGCAAGTGTGTGGGGGAAAAGGTGACCCTTATATACAGCTGGTGAAAGCATAAATGGTGCTACTTTTCTTTTGAGACGAAGTCTCGCTCTGTCACCCGGGCTGGAGTGCAGTGGCACAATCTTGGCTCACTGCAAGCTCCGTGTCCCGGGTTGACGCCATTCTCCTGCCTCAGCCTCCCGAGTAGCTGGTACTACAGGTGCCTGCCACCACGCCCGGCTAATTTTTTTTTTTTTTTTTTGTATTTTTAATAGAGACGGGGTTTCGCCGTGTTAGCCAGGATGGTCTTGATCTCTTGACCTCATGATCCGCCCACCTCGGTCTCCCAAAGTGCTGGCATTACAGGCGTGAGCCACCACGCCTGGCCAAATGGTGCTACTTTTCTAAAGGGTAGGGTGTATCAAAATGAAAATTCCATCAGTTCCACTTCTAAGAAAATCATTGTTCAGGTGTACAAACCTGTATAGACACTGACATCCATGGGACCGTTGTTCACAACATCTGAAAATTGTAGCAACAGGAACAACAGTCAATAAGGACCTGGTGAAGTAAACCATGCTAGAATTATACAATGGAATTTCATGCAGCTGAGAACATGAAAAATGCCATCAATATAGGAGTACATGAAGAGAAGCCTACAGTATGTAGTATCACCCCATCTATGTAAAAAAGGGAAATGTATAAAGGAGTCTAGAAGACTACATACCACATTTTTAAATGGCTGCTTCCGGCAGTTGTGTCTTGGGAAAGAGGGTAAGGGCAGGCACAACTAAATGCCCTGGAATCATTTGCACAGGTGTCCCCCTATAAGACTGAGATCTGGAAAGCCACACAGAGTGATGGAGACTGCAGGTGAAAGCAACCTCTCTTCTGACCCCAGCTGGCTTCTGTTTGAAGGGAAAGAAAGAGAACTAAGGGGGGAGATGTTCTCCAATTACAGGAGTCCCTATAAATAAGGTACCATAAGCACAATAAGAGTGGGTGGCTTAGTGGGAGGCTTAGAATACATTCACTTAGCACCACTCAGCTAGTTATTCCTGGCTGTAATGCCCCCAAGAAAAGGGAGATAAGAGGGTCTGTTGTAACACTGGGGTAGAGTGGGGAGGAGGGAGTGTTGCAAAGTGCTGAGGAACTCTGTAAACCCCCAAGCCTGGCATAATGTGCTCTGACATTGGCAAAGAGGTGATAAGGAGGACTACTCGCTTTATCAGGGAGAGAGGTAAATGACATCAAGAAAAGAGCAATAACTTGCCTTTTGTGAGTCATACAAGAGTGCTGGGACAGAGTACCTTCAGGGTCACACTCCACAAGCAGTCCATTGGAAGACAGGCCCAGGGCTTTAGCAAACAGGAAACACCACAATGTAGTGAAGGCAACCTGGTGCCACCCTCAGCAGTTGCAGGAATGTTCCTATCTGTAAGCCCAGCTCCAACTTTTTGGAATCTGGTACTGAACCATGTGCATGGTACAGAGTGGGAGGGAGCTTCAGTCTGTGAAGAGTGCCAGGGCAGAGATGAAAGTTTTCAAAGCCAAAGAAAGTTGCCGAATGGTACTTTGAGAATAAGAGCCACTGATGAATAGAACAGATGAGATCAGGGTTCCCAGGATGGATCAAGGTGAAAAACTTCCCCTCTCATTCCTTTCCCCCAACAGCCATGGCTATGCCCAGGAGTGACTAATTCAGAATTCCAGATCCTGGAGGTAAAGGGAGGAGCACAGTTTTTAGTGGTCGGTGCTCTATCTCTACTCCCGACACCACCACTGCCAATAGAGACAAAATCTACCTACAACTAAGTATAGGCTTGGAGAGAAAGAGTATCTTAGAAATAAATTATCTGGTGGACTACAGCTCTTGTCAAAGGAACCAAGGAAGTCTTGCTTTGGATGTAGGCAAGGAAAAAGTCAGGGTACCCCCAATCTTGATGCACAATTCAAACTCAGGGCAGGCAAGATGAAGTTAGACAAAAACAAAGACACTTTTACTAGGAGGTCAGAGAAAGAATCATCTCTACTTTCTCAGTAATGTTTTATTCTTGAATATTTTAAATATTCAAATGGATTTTCTGGAAGCCAGAAAGTAATTATGGGACCAGAGACAATTCGTGACAAGGATGGCATAAATGGTTTCATTGCGACATCTGAAATATTTTCACATGACAGGTTTAAACATGTTAACATTTTCATTTCATTACACTGGCAACATAATTAGTTTCAGGATATAAGTACTGAAGGTGTTGATCCAAATGTAATCTCTGTATTTTAGCTCTGAGATATAAATGTCAATGAATTACAGTTGTTTGAGGCATTTTAAAAAGTCAAAAATATAGAGAGAAATAGCTTTGCTTTGTACTTTTTTGGCATGTCACAGCTCTGGTAAGTAGTGAAATAGTGATGACTGTAAGTGTTAGGTCTTAACCAGACTAATCAATTTAAAACTTGTGAGGTTTATAGATATACCTATCAATGAAATAAAAGAGAGAGCTCAGAAATTTTTGGTGTACACGTATGTAGTCAATTGATTTTCAGCAAAGACAAAAAGGCAGTTCAACAAATGGTGCCCAAATAGTTGGACGTTCATTTGCAAACGAAGGAAGAAGAGAAAGAAAAGAAACTAGGTCAACACTTCCTCACACTTTACGCAAAAATTGTTTCAAAATGGGTCACAGACCTAAGAATAAAATCTAAAACTTTAAAACATCTAGAAAAAGAGTGAATTTGAGGAGTTAATGAAAATATTCTTTATTTTGACTATGGTGGTTGGTACATGACCCTACGCAGTTCAAAATTTATTGAACTGAATATTTTTAAAAGGTGAATTTTAATGTATATAAATTATGCATTAATTTAAAAATTTTCAATGGCCAGGCACAGTGGCTTGCGCCTGTAATCCCAACACTTTGGGAGGCCAAGGTGGGTGGATCACTTAACATTAGGAGCTCGAGACTAGCCTGGCCAACATGGTGAAACTCCATCTCTACTAAAAATACAAAAATTAGATGGGTGTGGTGGCACATGCCTGTTATCCCAGCTACTCGGGAGGCAGGAGATTTGCTTAAACCTAGGAGGCAGAAGTTGCAGCAAGCCGAGATCATGCCACTGCACTACAGCCTAGGCAACACAGTGAGACTCCATCTCAAAAATAAATAAAATAAAATAAAATAAAATATTTCAAAATTGTAACTGTTAAAAAACAGGGGATCAATTTAAATAAAGCCAATCAACTCTGCCACTAGCCATCAAATGTGACCTGGGCAAAACTTAAGTTTCGGGGCTCAGTTCTTTAGTATACTGAAGTCAATATAAGTAGCATCTGGAACATAGAAATATATTCACAAATATATCTTGGATTGATTAGAATAAGGAAAACACTGAATTATATATAATTTAGAAAATACGAATTACATAAAATTCAGAAATATTATTACCTCAAAATGCTATTTCTTAGCCCTTGAAAACAACTTTTAAAAGAGTCGGTGGCCGGGTGCGGTGGTTCACGCCTGTAATCCCAGCACTTTGGGAGGCCGAGGCGGGAGGCTCACTTGAGGTCAGGAGTTCAAGACCAGCCTGGCCAACATGGTGAAACCCATCTCTACTAAAAATACAAAAATTAGCCAGTGTGGTGACGGGCACCTGTAATCCCAGCTACTCAGGAGGCTGAGGCAGGAGAATCGCTTGAACCCGGGAGGCGGAGGTGGCAGTGAGACGAGATCGTGCCACTGCACTCCAGCCTGGCCAATAAGAGCAAGACTCCATCTCAAAAAAAAAAAAAAAAAAAAAAAAAGAGTTGGTGGTTTTTTTTTTTAACCTTTGGGAACATAAATATTTCTTCAAAATAAAACAGTAAGATGTAAAACAACCAATCAAGGCTTTTCCCTCTTTCATCATTAACAATAAAGCTTCTAGTGCAAAAAACAATACAAAGTTGCCATACATGCCCAAGCTCTGTATTTTCAAAAAGCTAGCTACACACAGCAGTTTCCCAGCAATGCCGATAAATTCCAGGACACCTTAGGCCTATCTCTTCCCTGAACGAAAGCTCCTGAAGGAGAAAGTTGGCTTATTGGGAGGCTGTGTACAGGCATATTCTCTCTCCTTGCCTGATAGGCACAGCTGTGAGCAATGTCCCTCTAGTCCTGCTATGCAGAAATGCATGCTTGGTGGCTGAGGTCTCTGAGGTCTTGTTGGGAGCATAGCTATGGGCTGGGCTGGTCGCATGTGTATAATCTGCTGTGAAGCTCTAAGCCCAACCTCACCTGCAAACCTGAAATGCAGCTCAGGACACCACATCAGCTTCCTCAAAGGCCATCACCATTATAAATGGGTAAGTGGATTTAAACTCTATTTAGACCAAAATTTGGTTGAGAAGTAGCCTTTTTCTCCTTTGGGAAATTTAAAAGACACCTTGCAATCTGGAGAGACAGGTGAATCCAGAGAGTTACAACCATCAACTGCTGATGTGGAACAGAAGTGCTAGAGTCTTAATCTGAAAGGAACACTTAATTGGTGAGTGATGAACTGCTGGAGGTTAAGGGTGTACTAGTTTGACAGTGAGAAACTCTTGGAGAATGCAGCCTTGCCGAGGGAGTGTGGCGCGGGGGTGACATACTTTCATGGGTTTTACCTCCAGGAACCCCACCAGGTTCTTGCAGTAAAAAGTCAGGAAAGAGTCCCTCTAAGGCTCTGTCAGGGGAATGGAAAAGTGACCACTGTGAAATACACCCAGAGCATTCCCCTAAAATACCCACTCTCAAGGGAGAAACACCTTACCAGAGACTTGCCCCATCTCGGGGGAAGAACAATTTTCCAACTCCAACCCCAGCTAGACTTCCCGACTCGCCAAAAGGTGCGGGAGGCAAGAAACACTTGTGAAGATCACAGCCAGGAACACAGATCCATGAAAAGACTGAGATTTCATCAATAGAATGAGAGTTCCATATTCATAAACATGACTTATAAGCAAGATCATTTAATTCTATAATCATAAAATCAAAAAATTAGAGAACTTTTAATCTTAACCATAAATTTAAGATTTCTATATTGTCATAAGATTATAGAACTCCCCCACATGTTAACACTAGACCAACAGGGCACCAGTATGACGGCAGTGGATTATAACTGAAAGAGCTGTAAGATTCAGACCTCGTTTAAGAAAGAAGCCCCAAAACAACAGGCAAGCACACTACAGAAATCTGAAACCTCTGGCAACTACAGCTATAGACATGAAACACAACCCAACTCCTAGCTAGATTAACATAAAAACCTCCCTTTAAGGCCTATTTACCTCAGTTCCTATTACTTGATATATATTCGTCTTTCAACAAGAAAATTACAAAGCACGTTAAAGGCAAGAAAAGGCTAGGCGTGGTGGCTCACACTTATAATCTCAGCACTTTGGGAGGCCAAGGCGGGTGGATCACCTAAGGTCAGGAGTTCGAGACCAGCCTGTCCAATATGGTGAAACCCCGTCTCTACTAAAAAATAAAAAAAATTAGCCGGGCGTGGTGGTGGGTGTCTGTAATCCCAGCGACTCAGGAGGCTGAGGCAGGAGAATCACTTGAACCTGGGAGGTGGAGGTTGCAGTGAGCCAAAATTGTGCCATTGCACTCCAGCCTGGGCAACAAGAGTGAAACTCCATCTCAAAAAAAGAAAACAAAGAAAAAAAAAAGGCAAGAAAAAGTCCAGTCTGAAGAGGCAAAGCAAATATAAGAACAAGACTTAGATATGGCACAGATATGGGGATTATCAGATAAGAAATTTTAAATAATTATGATTACATTAAGGGCTTTAATGGGAAACAACAGACAACATGCAAAACACACAGGTAATGAAAGCAGAAAGATGGAAACTAAGAAAGAATCAAAAGAAAATGCTATAAATCAAAACCACTCAGTGGGTTTGAAGAGATATTAATAGAAACTTCCCAAACTGAAATACAAGGAGAAAAAATAATGAAAAAACAAACAAACAACAACAACAAAAAAACACAGAGCATCCAAGAACTGTGGGACAAATTCAAAAGGCATAATATACACAAAGGGAACATTACAGGGAGAGAACCAAGCAGAAGGTAATAATGGCCATTTCAAAATTAATGAAAGGCCAGGCGCAGTGGCTCACGCCTGTAATCCCAGCACTATGGGAGGCTGAAGCAGGCAGATCACCTGAGGTCAGGAGTTCGAGACCAGCCTGGACAACATGGTGAAACCCTGTCTCTAGTAAAAATACAACAATTAGCCTGGCATGGTGGCAGGCACCTGTAATCCCAGCTACTCAGGAGGCTGAGGCAGGAGAATCACTTTAACCCAGGAGGCAGAGGTTGCAGTGAACTGAGATGATGCCACTACACTCCAGCCTAGGCAACAGAATGAGACTCTGTCTCAAAAAAAAAAAAATTAATTAATTAATGATAGACACCAAACTAAAGACCCACTAAGCTCAGAGAACACCAGCAGGATAAATATTTAAAAATGACACCTAGGCATATCATATTCAAACTGCGGAAAACCAAAGACAGAGAAAATCTTAAAAGAAACAGTGGGGAGGGGAGACACCTCACTATAGAGGAACAAGTACAAAAATTATAGTGAACTGTTTATCAGAAACCATGAAAACAAGAAGAGATTAGAGTCAAATAGTTAAATGATCAACATTGTGGTAAGTGCTATGAGTAAGAGATAACATTATCTATAGCCAAAGAGTTAAATAACTGGGAAAAGGAGGTTAACATGTAAAAAATAGATAATCTTAACAATCACTGCCACATTTAAAAAGTGAAAATGCCTCCCTTTAATCCCATCTATTCCTATTCCTTAGGGGTATCTCCTTGTAACTGTTTGGTGTAATTCCTTCCAAATATTTTTCTAAGAGGATAAAACTATAAGCATATATTTAAGATATACAATGGTTTCTTCCCTCCTCTTCCTCCAAAATGGGATCACATTGCATAATTTTACAACTTACCTTTTTTTCTCAACAAAGTATCAGAGATATTTTCATGGCTGTGAATGCAGCTGAATCCAGCTTGCCCTCACTGTTTTCAGTGACTATATAACTTTTTTCTATTGATGAAAATTTAGATAATTGATAATATTACAAATTACCTACTACTACAAATTAACTACTAGTTGGATAGTTTTTATGTATATCTTTGTCCAGGTATTTTTTCAGGATACTTTCCTAGAAATGGATTTGATAGATCAAACGGAAGTATATTTAATATTTTCAGACCAAAAAACTATATCACTTTAGGCTCTTATCAACCTGTGACCTTGTGATCCTATATTCTCCAACTCTGAATATAATGTACATCTTCATGGCTATTTTATGTGCCAGTACCTAATTCCACTGGGGAACAAGCATCTTTTCAGGTGGTTATTAGCCATTTGTGTTATTATTATTTTTTGTAAATTGTCCATTCTCTATTGGCTTGTTTGAAGACTCTTTTTTTAAAATGTTAAGAGATGGAGGTCTCACTATGTTGCCTAGGCTGGTCTTGAACTCTGTGGCTAAAGCAATCCCCTCACCTCAGCCTCCCGACTAGCTGGGACTACAGGCATGTGCCATTACATCCAGTTCTTGAAGTCACTTTTATAGTAGAAATATTAATCCTTCGTATATATGTTGCACACATTTCCCCATATATCTTTTAATCTTGCTTACGACATATTTGACTTCACAGAAATTTTGAATTTCTATAAAATCAAATCTGTAATGTTTTCCAGTAACAAGCCCATACCCTTCATTCTACATGTGTGGAAACTGTCAAGTCTCATGCCCAATTATGTATTCCAAACTAGTACTAGAGCTGGCGTCAGGATCCAGGTCTTTCCACATAATGTCTTCCAACAATGATAAAACAACAACAAAAAAGATAAATGAAATCATTTAATAGGAACTCTTAAGTTGGAGTCAGACATCAGTGGAGAGGGAGAGCAGAAGGGCTGGCCTAACTGGGAGAGTCTTTATGGAAGAGAGAAAAATTTAAACTGAACCTTGATATATGGATAGTGTGTGGATTGTTGGGAAGAGGACATGAAAAACACAGAGAGGCAGAGTGTGCTTGGCATATCTATGGGGTAAAAAATAGAACAGCCTGACTAGATCACAAGATGTAACCTGGAAGTAGGATGACTAGGAAATAGGCACCCACAGAGAGAGATTACTGGAACCATAAGAACACTGAATTTTCTGCATATAAAGCAGGAGAATGAAATCCCTCTGTAAAATATTGGCTATTCACTTCCCTTAACTCATGAGACTGCTACGATGGTAAAGTCTCCAGGATGCTGAAGAGAAGTGGCAAAGCCAACCGCACCCATCCTCTCCCTGCTGGCTATTCAGAAAAAGTAGAGAGAGGGAAGGATAGTAGCAGCAACCAGTCTGAAATTTACCAATCAAAAGCTTGAGATCTATTGCTGATCAGGATATGAAGGGCTCAGTTTTGAAATCAGTCATTATAAGGGGCAAAAATAGGAAGCGGAGTCAATCATAGGAATCATAGAATGAGCATGAAGCAGGCCCAGATGCTAAGGAAGTTTTCCAGAAAGCAAAGATGATCCTCAAAGGAATAAATCTTTCTACAGGTCCAGATCCACTGATACACTAATGTTACTTCTCAGCTATCTCCTTTGACATATTGGTAGCCAACCCTGGAGCCCACTGCTACCAGCACTGGTGACCCAACCCATCCTGGCAGTGACGCTGCCTCATGCCTGTGTGCAATCCACAGGGGCCCAAGAACTGGCCCACCTCGGGCCTGACACCTGGGACCAGCCTACCTGGGACCCACTGACTCCACATCAACAAATCTGCCCCCTCTAGCAGAAGGGATGCTGACCACCCACATGTGCCACTCAGGAGCCCAAAGCCCAGCCTATTCAATGTCCTCGTCCTCAGCAAACAAACAATCGCAGCTTCCACAAACAATCACAGCCTAAGCCACTGAGAAACTTGTGGATATTGCTGACATTGATTATAGCTGAAGAAATTATATGGAGACTACATTACTGCACTCAACCAGAAACAAAGCCAGAGTATCATACCCAACCAACACTATAGATATATCGACAGAAAAAGGTCTTTCCCTATGAAAGCTACTCCATAAAACTGGAAGAAGTGACTGCACATACATCAATATAGGGACAAAAGAAACATGATAAAGCAAGAAAACATGATATCACCAAAGGAACACAATACTTTCCCAAAATAGACCCCAAAGAAAAGGAAATATATGAAATACCTTTTAAAAATTCAAAATAATGCCTGGCCAAGATGGGGAAACACTGTCTGTACTAAAAATGCAAAAATTAGCTGGGTGTAGTGGCAGTCTCCTGTAATCCCAGCTTGGGAGGCTGAGGCAGGAGAATCACTTGAACCCAGCCAGCAGAGGTTACAGTGAGCCGAGATCATGCCACTACACTCCAGCTTGGGCAATAGAGTAAGACTCTATCTCAAAAAAAAAAAAGTTCAAAGTAATAATCTTAAGGAAACTCAGGAAGATAGAAGAGAACACAGAGAATACAAGGAAAGCAGGAAGATGATTCATGATCTAAGTGAGAAATTCAACAGAGATAGAAATCATTAAACAAAAAAAACAGAAATCTTAGAACTGAAAAATTCAATGAATGAAATAAAAATACAGTTGAGAGCTTCAACAACAGACTAGATCAAATAGAAGAAAGAAAAACAACAAAAAACAAAACAGAAAAGAATGAGGAGGACGTGAGGGTGATCTGGCAGTGACATCTGTCACCCCACTAATCACCAGGGCTGATTTGGTTAATCTGTCTGGCTAAGCAGGTGTCCTCTTCCTCCCTCAAGACTCCATGTGTGTCCCTCCCTTCATGCTTAGTTGAAGAGGATGAACTTCCCCAATAGAGGAGGACCATTCTTTAGCCAAGGGTATAAAAGCAGTTGTACTCCCCTACTAGAACCTCCAAACAAGCTCTCAAGGATGAAGAAAGCCTATGTAACACATGGGACACCATTAAGTGAACAAATAATCCAGGAAGAGAATATATAGGAAAGAGCATAGAAAACCTATTTAATGAAAGAGGCCAGGTGCAGTGGCTAACACCTGTAATCTCAGCAATTTGGGAGGCTGAGGCAGGAGGATCACATGAGCCCAGGAGTTCAAGACAAGCCTGAGCAACATTGGGAGACCCCATGATATGGTTTGGCTCTGTGTCCCCACCCAAATCTCATGTTGAATTGTGATCCCAAGTGCTGGAGAAGGTGTCTGGTGGGATGTGACTGGATCATGGGGGATGGATTCCCCCTTTCTGTTCTTATGATAGTGAGGTCTCAAAAGATCTGGTTGCTTAAAAGTGTGTAGCACTTCCACCTTCACTCTCTCTCTCTTCTGCTCCACCATGTGAAGATTATGCCTGCTTCCACTTCACCTTCCAACATGATTGTAAGTTTCCTGAGGCCTGCCCAGCCATGTCTCCTCTACAGCCTGTGGAACTGTGAGTTAATTAAACCTCTTTTCTCCATAAATTACCCAGCCTCAGGTATGTCTTTATAGCAGTGTGAGAATGAATTTATACAGAAAATTGATATCAGAGAAGTGGGGCATTGCTATAAAGATACTTGAAAATGTGGAAGCGACTTTGGAACTGGATTATGAGCAGAGATTGGAATCGTTTGGAGGGATCAGAAGAAGACAGGAAGATGGGGGAAGGTCTGGAACTTCCTAGAGACTTGTCAAATGGCTGTGACCAATATGCTGATAGTGATATGGACAGTGAAGTCCAGGCTGAGATGGTCTCAGATGGAGATGAGGAACTTATTGGGAAGTGGAGTAAAGGTCACTCTTGCTATGCTTTAGCAAACAGACTGGTGGCATTGTGCCCCTGCTCTAGAGATCTGTGGAACTTTAAACTTCAGAGAGATTTATATAGGGTATCTGGCAGAAGAAATTTCTAAGCAACAAAGCATTCAAGATGTGGCCTGGCTGCTTCTAAAAGCCTGCATTCATTTGCATAAACAAAGAAATAACCTGAAACTAGAACTTATATTTAAAAGGGAAGCACAGAATAAAAGTTTGAAAAATTGCAATCTGACCATGCAGTAGAAAAGAAAAAACCATTTTCTGGGGAGGAATTCAAGGCTGCAGAAATTTGCCTAAATAAAGAGGAGCCAAGGCAATGGGGAAAATGCCTCCAGGGCATTTCAAAGACCTTCACAGCAGCCCTTCCCATCACAGGCCTGGAGGTCTAGAAGGGAAAAATAGTTTTGTGGGCCAGGCCCAGGGCCCTGCTTCTCTGTATAGCCTTGAGACATGGCACTCTGTGTCCCAGCCACTCTAGCTCCAGTCATG